>NW_028277056.1:9796500-10101000 GCF_059951505.1 Python bivittatus
TAGGGACCTGCAGGTTCCACCCTCAGACATGGAAACCCACTAAGAACCAGCATGTAGTGGTTAAGGTGAAACTCACTAGGTGACTTTGGGCCAGTCATGCTCTCAGCTCAACCTATCTGCCTCTTGGGGTTATGGGGGTAAAATGGAGGAAAACTCCCATGGAAGTCTGCTTGAGCTCCCAGACAACAGGAAGAATGTAAAACTAGATGATGATAATTACAACGGAGGTTGTAAGCTATGTATATTGCCTTGTGTTCTTGGAGGAAAGGGAGACTATAAATCTAACCAATAAACAATAAAAATAAATAAATTTCCATGCACTTAAACCAAGTAATCTCCTTGTGGCCAGGGACTATAATCCCTATTCAGTAGTGTTGAGTTCTGCTGAACCCCAGGCACTGTTGCAAAGTTAGCTGGATGCATTACAGAGATCCTGGTCTGAGAATTCTGAATTTTGCTCTGGAATTTGGGAAAGGGGTAACTCTTTTTCATTAACTGTATGAAGCCTATTTTATAAGTTACACTAACTTTGTACGGGGTACAAATCACACTACCAATTTGGGGCATTCACGCTGCTGAAAGTTGATTGGGAAATTGGAGGAGACTTCAAGAGAATGATTTGGGGATCACACAGCCCCTGGACCACCAGGTTGACCAGCCCTGTCTTAAGACTAAGAAGGAGGACTACTGAGCATTATTTTATTTTACAAAACATGGCAGCATAAAGTAGATCACCAATTGTATATTTAGAAAAGTTCATGTACACTTTTAAAGCTTTTACTTCCATGTTCAGCCTTGTTATTATATCCAAAGGAGGGCAAACTGTGGCAGGGTGTCTGCCAGGAGACAGAATGTCAAAGAAGTCAAAATGGTGGCCACAACCATACAATTGAAGCCCTTTCATCTTGACTTTTTTTTTTGATCTTCCATCCAGGTATTAGTCAGTGTCAAATCATATTTTATTATGGATTCTTCCCTAAAACTCAGCTTTGAATACCGCAAACATTGCTACTCTGCTTACTATATTGTTACATTGGGGAGGCCAATGATCTAATGTAAGGCTTTATTTATTGAAAATGCAACAAAATAATCTTCCAAAGGAAAGCCAGGTAACAGATGGTAGATCAGCACCCTGATACATATTTACAGTTCTCCCAATTGTCAGCTGTGAACTCAATATGAGAAATGTTCTCCTATACCCTCCTTTGTCTAGTTACGCTTGCAGTGAGGTCATTCTTTGGCCAGCTTCCATTCCTGTTGAAAAATATATCATTTTTACCCTTTTCTTTCCTGGAAGTTATTATATTGTTATGCCTCTATCTGTGGAGAGAGCTCGAAGAAGGATGGAATCAGTTAGTTATATGCAAGACTGTAGGATAGGAAATTTTTACAGAATGTTGTAAAGCACCTTCCTAAGCTGACAGCCTTCATAATCTAGTGTCATGGGTGTCTGCAAGGGGTGGGGTGGGGGATAAGAAGGGGAAAATGTCATTGCATGTAATATGATGTCATGGGTATGATGATATTGTGATATAGTGGAGTAAATAAACCTAAAAATAGAGATTGCACCCTTTTCCTCCTTGTCTTTTAGATATGACCAGGGTGAAAAGCAGTCCATCTCTTTGCCTAACCCCATCAGACTCAAACTGACCCTCCCTGACCCAGACCAAGCCCCCTGCAATCCTGTCAAACCAAAGAATAGAAGCCTCCTCACCATCTCACAGTCCAGCCCAGGGGCAACCTTCACCAGGGAACTGCAACCTAGAGAAACCCCAACCTTCCATCCTCCATCACCTGATGACCTCAACATTCCACCTCCTTCACAATGAACTTCCTCAGCTCTGCTGCCCTCCTGAAAGGCCCATTCTGCCTAGCAATAGAACTACCCCCAGGTACACTGATATGGACCTTCCTAGCTTCCCCAAACTGGTCAGCAAATCCGATCCCTAGGGTTTCCTATCCTGTAGCCTTCAGTTTCTATAAAAATCTTTGCTTTTCCATTGTTCAGGGCCCCTCCTTCTTGTAAAGCAGACACTCAACAGTAAACATGGTTCTTCTCAGTGTTGTGCTCCTTCTTCAGACTGAATCCACAACAGTGACACATCTGACATCATATTCACATTATTGTGGATTCCACAAGGGTGCTCTGGTGTCCTCCAGGTGGGTTGAAACTGCCATTCCCAGAATCCCTAACCATATATTGTCCAATATTCTCAGGGCTGCATGTTTCCTCCACTGTAAAACTTTAGGGGGCATACTTCCAGATTCCTTGCCAGGTAAAAGGAAAAGATGCTCTGGAACGGAGCTCCAAGGCGTGTGCATCTTATTTTTCTCTACAGTAACAGTATGGAAGTGGTTTGCAACAATTTCTTCTGGGATTTTAAGAAACTAGCATATAAACCTAGGATTTCCTGATAGCCTCTTATCCACATATTAACCAGATCAACACTGCTTAATTTTTGGAGATCAGACAAGTTCAGCCAGATACAGTCACCTAAGTTGTCATCAAATTACAATTTTTTTACTGTGACGGGAGGGAATAATTATGAAATATTTTGAGTGTAAATTTAATTTAATTTATACCACCCAAAATTCATTAAATTTCAATTGACTGAATTAGATTTCAATTAGATTCAGTGAAACCTTTTGTTTGTTTGTTTGTATGTTTATTTGTTTTCTTTCCCAGCTCATTACTCCCAAAGATTAAATGAGACTTTTGGTTCCCCAAACTTTGCACCCCCTGCTTCATACTGTAGTATGGATGAGTGTGAGTTTGGTGAGCCAAGAGCTATTGTCTTCCTTCCTTCCTTCCTGTGGAAACATGTAAGGAGGAGAATTTGTCATATCCCTCTGACTCCAACGATTCCTAAACCTACAAATTGTTTGCTATCAACTGGCAAAGGCTTAAGACAGCCACATCTTTTCTGCCCCATACTTCGGCTTTCTCCTAAAATTGTGAAAAGGATGAGTGAGGGAAAGGTCAGTAAATGAAAGTGTGATAGAGCAAGAGAAAGTGTGAGAGGGCAACAAAGGAAGAAAGTGAAAGAAGGTAACAGAAGGAGGATCAAGGAACAGAGAAATATGAGGGAATGCCAGAAAGTGTGGAAGGGCAATGGGAGCAAGTGCAAAAGAAAAATGGGAGAGAAAAGGGTATCCTCAGGGGATTAAAAAGGTCAAAATGGTGGTCACAACTATGTGTTCGAAGCTCTGCCCTTTTTTACATGTAGATAAAAAAGGATGAGGCTTTGATTACATGGTTGTGGCTGCCATATTACTTTTTTTGACACCTTCCCCCCCCCCCCCAGTGCACTGGATAAAGACCAAAGGGAGGAGGCCAAAAGAGCAAGTGTGAGTGAGAAACTCTAACAAGCAAGAACAAAAGAGCCATAGACCAAGCCTAAGAGAAGAAGGGAAGGAGAACAAGTGAGGAAGCCGAAAACCAAAAAAGAGAGAAAGAGATTCTGTAAATCACCCATGTCATCAGTGGGGCTTCATGGGATGGGAGGAGGAGGAGGAGGAGGAGGAGGAGGAAAAAACCCTCCCACTGCTAATATCTGGTGGATCTGGTTTTGACAGATGGCTAAGGCCATGATCCTAGCCATCTGCCAAAACTTGCCTCCTCCCCCAGCCTATGTTGGGGAGAGCAATTGGTGAGTGTTTTCCCAGCTGCAGGAAACCCCTTTTCTCATCTTGACCCACATTTAAGCTCCCAGGAGAGCAACACTCACTGTGCTGGTTATTGAGGCAGAGTAGAGATCCATTGTGGGGCAGAGTAGATTATCCTGACATTGTTTAATTTTTCCAGACTGGAGGAAATCGCATTAAACCAGACTTGATGCATCCTTACACTACATTGTTGCATGCACATATATGCATGCCCCCCCCCCCACACACTTTCTGTACTTCCAGCTCTTCACCTCTACACCCAGGTATATCTACCTGCTGACTTAATCAAAAAGGCATCTGAGCAAGTGAACTGAAGTCTGTTCCTGTTATAAATCACAGGGAGATCATTTCAGCTCCACTAAACTGAAAAAGAAGAAGTGTGCGAGAGAGAGATTGAAACCTTATGGGAAAGGCCATATCATCCACAGCAATGCCAAAACAAATGTTTCAAGTCAGAGATTATAAAATAAAGAATGTTTAGCTTTACATTTTAATTGTGGAATCCCACATCCCCTACAAAATATACTTACTGAAGAGGTCCTCAGTTATTTGAGAGCCAGTATTGGATGGAAGGGTGGAAGGTCTCCATAGCAATTATTAGTAAAAACCACTGATATGACATAAAGAATGGACCAGTGTGACAAGAGGGAGGGAGATAACTAATTCTGGTATATCTCTTACATTATGGATAGAAAGAAGAAAGAAACTGGACCGCAAAAGATATTCAGTCTAGGCTCTTTCTCCTTTCCTTGGATCTGGTTTAGTTAAATTTGCAGCCCTGAAACCATCTGTCCTCCAATACTGCACTGAAACTCTTTGTTTCAAACCCTAGAATCTTCTAACAGCAGATATATTTCCACTTGGCTATTCAAACTCAATACTAAAGAAAATAAATTTAATGTCAAGAGAATTCAGAATCTGTCCAGAAGCCAGAAAGCTTTGTTTTTTTTTCATTATCCTTAAGAAGCTGAGGTGTTGCCATAGTGCTAATGGCACACACTCTTTGCAACATGAATGTGTATATATTTGGCAGGGAAGACTTTGGCACCCAAGCTTTAGCAATTAAAAATTCATTTGCAGTGAGAATTTAGAGATGGGTGTGTGTACCCCAACTTCTACAGTGATGTCATAGATAGCACAGCGTAGATATGAAATACATTGTAGGGGAAAGTGGAAGCAACTCAGATTTTAAGCCAAATTGATGAATCACAGGTTAGGTCATATTTTAGAAGATTTCATTGATTAAATTAATTTGCCAGATAACTTTGGCATACCTAGAGAAGGATGTGACAGATAGGTGTGATGATCTATTCTAAGCCAATCTCCAGAGTTTCCAAAACTATGTATTCAGTGGTAGCTTTGCACCACATACCAGACTTGGTTAAAATGTGTTTGCGTAGTACTGTATGTGGTTCAGTGTGTTGCTGGAAACTAGGAATTGTCTTAGGATGCTGTGTGAGTCTAGGGTATCTGGAGAGGAGTGTCAAAAAAGTCAAGATAATCGCACAACTGAAGCCCTGACTTTTTTTTTTTTTTTTACATGTGTTGTGTGATACATGTAAGAAATGGGTGAGGTTTTGATCATACAGTCATGGTCCCCATCTTGACTTTTTTTAACCCCCTGCAGATGCCCGTGGGGCGAGCCAGGCTATTACATGAAGCGATGAAGCCATGATAATTTATTGGGGCATAGGATGCATGATTGATAAACAGAGCAGTTGCATTCTGCTAACTCAAGTTTAGGATTTAATGTGTTGCATAAATCTATCTTCTTTGGAGACTCCTTCTTGCATTATAAGCACCATCTTTTTAAATAATTACAAATGCCCCAGGAGAACTCTTGCGTATTAATTATGAAATACATTAGCTTCCATCTACCAAATTTGGTCCTTGAACAGTTATGCTTAGTGGTGGGTAGCAATATTCTGAACATTTCCGTAGTCATAAAAAGAACTGAAAAAATAGAAATAGAGAAAAATTCTAAAATATCAGAAGCAGAAAAGGAGACACACAGACTGCATCTGTTAAGACCCCATTTTCCAAATCTGAGCAGTTGCACTCATTCTAAAAGTGTACTCTACTTTAGGCACGGCTCAGAATTATCTATATTTGTGTTCAGGAACATAAAGAGAAGATACAGGGAGGATGGTCATGCACTATTTTCCATGGCCACAGAAAGTAAGATTAAAAACACTGGGCATAAACTTCAGCTACTGTATATAAGATATAGTTGCAGATATGAGGATACATTTTCTGCCATTAAGATTTGTACAATAATCAAGAGGCTACTTATGGAGATTGTAGGCTTTCCATCTCTGGAGGTTTTTAAGAAGGAGCTGAACCACCAGCTCTTACTGATGGCTTTACTGGTTTTTCTGTGCATCTCAGAGGGTTGGACTATAGTTCTAAGATTCTATGATACTTCTTTATTCTTCCTTCCTTGTTCTTCTGGCTTCCAACCATCTTGCCTAAGGAAACATTCATGGAAACCTGAGAGCTTGAACCTATTTCATAAAACCTCAGTTGGTCTGATGAAAATTTTGCCACTATAGTATTATTTGTCTTCCTTAGTAACCCACTTCAGATCCTCATTTTCAGGTTCATACACGTTATAATCTTCCTTTATATATACTGTGTGTGTGTGTGTGTGTGTGTGTGTGTGTTTATGTATGGAGAGAGAGGGAGAGAGAGAGGAAAAACATAATTACAAATATTGCAAAGGAAGACATACTTATATAAAAATTGTATTCTTCCATTTGGGCCAGGCAAACCTTTTGGGCTGACAACCACCTTTGGAATTTTGGAATCCATGTTGTTTCTGCTCAAGCAAAATGGCTGCCATCGGGGAGGCTGGGGCTTGCCAACTCACAAAGTGGCTGCCCCAGTGACTTCTTTACCAGGACATAGGTTGGCTGATCTCTGCTACCCCTTTTAGCTTCCCACAATTCTGTCCACCATCCAAGCTTATTTTGTGTGGTGGGGGAGTTTGGGACAGTTCTAAATAAAGCCTTGAGCTATACTCATTCATCATTTTATGTTCCAACTGTTCTTGTGGAGCCTATGTGGCGTTCTTGGAAATAAATATGATGCTGGAGATTTTGTTTTTCATTAAAAGTATCTTTAGGAAAATAAATAAAGGCAGTCAATGAGAAGTGTTGGTGGACTGGTTCCCATGGCCACCATGTTGCTTTCCCCCCTGCTACTTGATATGAATAATGCACATTTAGATATAGTGGCTGTAATTTAAAGAGAAATCCAACTAGTAGGGAAGGCTGTGAACAACAGATCCCTGTGGCTGCTCCATCTGCTGTGCAGATGCTTGCTGGTGAGGATCATTTTGGCAGTCCTGATCTCCTTCTTGGTGACACTTGCCAACATTGGAATCAAATAAAGCCAGAAGAGCAGGCGGTGAAGAAATTGCAGGAGGTAGCCAAAATCAGTTTGGTTAAGAGGGTGGATTGATAATCAAAGTTAGCTGCAAGATAATGGTGTTCAGTGGAGGCTTATAGACAGAAGAGAAACAACAACAAACCCTGCATACACACCAAAGACCTATGGGGCCAGTTATAACTTTAGGATATCAAATATATTGGTGGGGAATTAGGAGCAGTGGATTGAGCCTCAAGCCCCTTCTCCCAACACACAGAGATTTAATCGCTATAATCAGTTATTAGCAAGCCAAAAACATATTTTATTTATATTTTCTCTTTTCCATAAACATTCACTTTTTTTAGAGTCAGTAGTTGCATTCAGCTAAATCTGTTCCTCAGTAATTCCCAGTTTCATTCATTCATTCATTCATTCATTCATTCATTCAATATACTAACTGCTTAGCATATGGGGTGCCTCATCAGTAAACAACAATTAAATTATATAAAAATTACGCAATAAACAGATAATAAAAACAAAACAAGGAAACATTATGTTATTATTATTTAAATTTATTGGCCGCTCAACTCTGGTGGACTTTTCATGGAGCCTGCATGTTGAAATAGACATTTGCAAACCAAGAGCTTATCCCCAATTCAAAACAAATATAATAAAGGTTTCCCAAGAAAAAATATATTTACCCAATTAGGAAGAAGAGGGTTTCTCCCCTCCAAACCCCATACACTTATCTGCTGAGCCTAGAAAATGCTGCTGAAAACAAAGGAATGGGCAGAAGCTGGAAATGATTACAGATCTATTTGCCAGGGGCATCTAGAGCAGGGGGGTAAAATCAAGATGGCCACCATGACCATGTGATAGAAGCCTCCCCCCCTTTTAATCTGTACTGTACATGTGACACATGCAAAAAAGGGGGAAAGCTTCAGTCACTCAGTCCTGGCCATCACTTTGACTTATTTGACACACGAACAAACACCTTTCCTGGATGTTTTTCATAATTAGCCATTGTTGGTGGGGCTGTTTGCCTGGCGAATTTTAACCTTTTCTGTGATGCCTAAACAGGGCCTCTTCCTCACTTTTCCCATCCCTATCCAGCTGTCTCTTCCTCTGGCTTCATCTCCATTAAGTTTTGTTACCTACTTTTGCTGCCTTCTTCTCTTCTCTTCTCTTCTCTTCTCTTCTCTTCTCTTCTCTTCTCTTCTCTTCTCTTCTCTTCTCTTCTCTTCTCTTCTCTTCTCTTCTCTTCTCTCCTGCCCTGCCCTGCCCTGCCCTGCCCTGCCCTGCCCTGCCCTGCCCTGCCCTGCCCTGCCCTGCCTTGCCTTGCCTTACCTGCCTTCCTTCCCTCCCTCCCTCCCTCCCTCCCTCCCTTCCTTCCTTCCTTCCCTCCCTCCCTCCCTCTTCCTCCTCCTCCTCCTCCTCCTCCTCCTCCTCCTCCTTTCCCTTTCTTCTCTCTTTCTCTCACCCAGTCTCTATCCTATTATTCTTTTCTTCTTTATTGTGCATAGAAGAGAGACATACAGAATAGTAAGTATGTGCAGATGGAATATCAATTAATTTTGTTAGTGGGTTACCTTATATAATGAGCAATTAATTTTAATGCTGTCGTTATTAATTCACTTAACTGAAATTCATTTGTTTGTCCTGGTCCCAATTTTTTGGTTGGGGGGGGGGAGAATGTTGCTTTAGACAGATATAGTTATATGTATATCAAGTAAATCTTGACTCCTGGTGATCGCCTAGACAAATCCCCGTTGTTTTCTTGGCAACATTTTCAGAAGTGTTGTGTCATTGTCTTCTTCCTGGGGCTGAGAGAGAAAGTGACTGGTCCAAAGTCACCCAGCTGGCTTCTGTCTTGCTTAAATCTGCCATAGGCTTTTTTTTTTAACCTTCTGTTTTAGTGAATTATCCATTCTGACTTTCACTTTACATATGAAAAAAAAGCATAATGGATCAACAGAGCTGGAGTGACTAGGATAAGATAAACTACATGGCTTTTGGACAAGACTAGAATTCAGATTTTCCTGCTGTAGGCCATACACACACACACACTCATGTATCACATTCACACATTTTAGTAAGGGAGAGAAACTGTATCACATAGGGATATTGAGATATTATCTATTTCACATATCTTAGTAGAGTACAGAGAGGAAAGAGATAATGGTCCACAGACATGACCTTGAACTTAAGATAAGGAAGCCAAAGGCATTTTTAATTTTTTTCTGCTTTATTTTCTTTCAATGAATATTTGAAAACGCAACAAGAAAAAAGAGCCAAAAAGAAATAGAAAAGAGATTCACAAGCTGTATAAAATTGAATAAGACATTTCAAAATAGTGCCGCAAAGAAAGGTGATCTTATATCCATTTAGCATCTAAAACCATTATTGAAAATCAAATATTCAGTAATTCACAGAGGCAACCAATATAATAAGAATTGTCAATCAGAATAAACAATTAACAGGGATGGCTTTCACGGCCAGCATACGATGGCTGGTGTGGGTCTTCAGGGCTGTGTGGCCGTGTTCTGGAAGTTTTGTTTCCTAACATTTCACCAGCATCTGTGACCGGCATCTTCAGAGGGCAGGAGCACAGACAGGAACAGTTCTCTCTGTGCCCAGGATGATGTGACCCAGAGAGCAGGACACAGACTGCTCTCTTTATTTCTTTATTTTCTTTATTTCTGAAATAAAAAGAGCCATCAAACCAAGAAAACAACATGCGACTGAAGAAGAAAAACAGCCACCCACCAACAAAGTATTTCTGCCCTACATCAAAGGGGTCACAGACCGCATGGGAAAACTGATGGAAAAACACAATTTCCAAACAATCTTCAGACCCACCAGAAAAGTACAAAAAGTGCTAAAATCAGCAAAAGACAAAAGGGATCCCCTCACCGCCGCAGGAGTATACCGCATACCATGCAGTTGCGGGCAAGTATACATCGGGACCACAAAATGCAGCATCCATACCAGGATAAAAGAACATGAAAGGCACTGCAGACTATAGCAACCAGAAAAATCTGCAGTAGCTGAACATGCTCTCAAGCACACTGGACACAAAATCCTATTTGAAAACACAGAGATACTGGACAACACCAACAGCCACTATACCAGGCTATACCGGGAAGCCATTGAGATTCACAAACACCAGCACAGTTTCAATAAAAAAGAGGAGAGTCTAAAAATCAACAAAACCTGGCTACCAATCCTGAAAAATACAGCCTGCAAAAGGTCAACGAACTCAGCTCAACCACCAGGACATGTGAACAGTTCACACAATGAACTTGCTAATCACCTCCAGCAGCCCCTCATTAACAATTCAGTAGAAGAAAAAACCCTGCCTAATCCCCAGGAAGATACACATGTATTCTGACACCAAAACAAGCAGCCACTCAGTAACCCAATCCCCCCCCATAATCCCCCCCTTCCCCCCCCTCAGATCTCTATAAATACCCACAAAAGGGTCACATCACTCTGGGCACAGAGAGAACTCTGCTCCTGCCCTCTGAAGATGCAGGTCACAGGTGCTGGCGAAATGTTAGGAAACAAAACTTCCAGAACACGGCCACACAGCCCGGAAGACCCACACCAGCCATCAATTAACAGGGACTTCTGTCTAATCTGAGAAAATCTGTCTTTATTATAGTGAATCCGACAAAATCTAATATTATGATAGGAGAAAGCCAAACTGGGTACAAATCCATGTGCAGAATTATAATCCATAAATGGTTTCTAGGTTAAATTAAATTCAGTATCAGATTTATTTTTTTAAAATATAAACCTATTTTTGACACTGTGTTCCCATAGCTTAGACTGCCATTCTTCTAGGAATGAATTCCAATAAGAAGCGTAAAGGTTCATAGCCGCTGTTCTCATATACAGAGGCAACTCCGTATGCAGTACTTTGAAGGAATATATGATTTAGTAATGTTTGACAAAAAACAGAAAAAGAATATATAAAGTGAAAGTCAAAATGGAAAATTCACTAAAACAGAAAGTTTAAAAAAAAGCCTATGGCAGATTTAAGCACAGTGAAAAATCTAAAAAGAATCTAAAACAAGAGTGTACTAAGATGAAAAAGTCAAGCTTAGTCTTAGAAAATGGCACAAGACCCTTATAGAAATTTCAGAAGTGAGGTTATGAATTATGGCACGAGCACCAAAAATTCAATGATACGCGAGCACAATCAATCAGTGTAAGCAAGACACCATGGTGAGAAATAATCAACATTTTTTAATTTTTAAGTTTCATTTTATTACATTTATTATGGCCACCCACTCCAAAAGACATTGGGTGGCAATTTTGTGTGGCAAATTGTTCTACAAAAGTGAAGAAGCTGGCCAAGAAAAATATGAAGCACCTACAAATCTCTATTAAGAAAAAAGGTTGAATATTGAAAGACTTTCTAGGAAACTGATAAAGAATGCAGCAAAAAAGCATAATGGATCAACAGAGCTGGAGTGCCCAGGTAAGATAAACTACATGGCTTTTGGCTCAAAAACCTGATGAGCTTACATCTCAGGCTAGCAACACAACTGAATGAACTTCTCCAAACATCAAAAAATGAAGAATAAATGGCATCTGGAAGAATGTTTCTTGTAGAGAAACACAAAGAAAAAGGAACCAATTCTATCAACTATAGACCTATAACTTTCCTGCCCACAACATTCAAGTTGTTTATTGGAATTATAGCAAATCAAGTATATGATTTTCGGAAAGAAAATGCAATATTCCCAGTGGAACAAAAAAGGTTTTTTTTCAGTTCAAGGAGTACAAAAGACCAGTTACTAATGACAGAATAATCCTTAAAACTGAAAGAAAAGAGAAACACCCTTTTATGACTGGGAGAACCTATAAAAAGGCATTTAACTCACTGCCCCATAGCTGGATTTGAAAATGCTTGGACATTTTTGAAATAAGCAAAAACAGTAGAAGATTCTTGGAAACTTCAGTAGCTTCATGGAAAAGCAACCTTATGGTGAATGGAAAAGACATGGGAGAAGTAAAAATAAAACAAGGCATATTCCAAGGAGATTCATTGTTTCCGTGATTCTTTGTACTGGCAATGATTCCACTCACCGCTATCCTAAACAAAACAATTGTGAGTACCATGTTGCTGTGAAACCCCCCAAAATAAACCCTTTATTTTATATGGATGATCTAAAACTATACTGTAAATCATCATCTTCTTCTTCATCATCATCATGTATTTTTCCTCCAGGAAAGAGGTATGTATCACATTTTTTTATATCCAGTGAGCTTCCATGGCTGAAGAAGGCTTGATCCTGGATCTCCCTGGTCATAATCCAACATTTTAAGTGCACCTGTTTGCATAATGTACTTAAAAGCACCTGGGGGGGGGGCAGAGATTGTCTAAGCACTCTGTCTCTGTGATTCTTTGATTTTCGCCACCACCCACCGATGCATGGGGGAAGGATGGTAAAAGACCGTAGAAAGAGGTTCGCTCTACCATCCAACAAATTGTGATGCCACTGACCTTGTTTGTGCCACTGCATATTTGTTCCCACCCATCTTGAAGGGGAAAAAAATGAAAGTGGTAAGAAATGGTAGAACTTTAAACTTGGTCACCGAGTGACCAAAGGAGGTCAGAGTGTGCCACCAACATATGTGTTTAAGTTATCTGGAATGAGATGAAACAAACAAAAGATTACTACAGTGGAACCTCAGTTTATGAACTTAATTCGTTCCGTGACTCTGGCCACAACCCGAATTGGTTGCAACCCGAAGGAAATTTCCCCATAAGGTTCAATGTAATTACCGTTAATCCGTTCTGGCATGGAGGACAGGGAGGCGGCTATTGCTTGGAGGGAGAGTCCCCCTCCCTACGACCACGTGTCAGGGGCGGAAAATGGCCACGGACCACGTGTCAGGGGCAGACAAATGGCCGTGGACCACGTGTCAGGGGCGGAAAATGGCCGCGGACCACGTGTCAGGGGCGGAAAAATGGCCGCGGACCGTGTCACAGGAGGGAAAATGGCCACGTATCCTGCTCGTACCCCGAGGCGGAGTTCGCAAACCGAGGTAAATTGTTGCGGCCGGAGCTGGTCATAACCCGAAAAGTTCAGTAACAGAGGCATTTGTAACCCGAGGTACTACTGTACATATAGATTTAAAAAAGACTTAATAAAAGAAAAGATAAAAACTCTCTGGTGATAGATCCTCTCCTTGCCTTCCATTTGTGTTCCCAACCACTAACTACCGTTTAAATATTTCTACTTTACATTGAACATTCGTGATTGTTGTTAGTTGCTGTTTAAGTCCTAAAAACCATATTCCAGATATCTAAATCTGCCTTGCTGTGTAATATGTAGTCTATAAGGGAACCATTCCTGCTTAAATTTGGTTAGACTGTTATGGATATGTACTGTTAATTTTGCCACTGCAGCATATTCTCCAATTTTGGTCTCCCAGTCTGATATTGTGAGCAAGG
The DNA here is from genome assembly GCF_059951505.1 of Python bivittatus. Taxonomy (NCBI): domain Eukaryota; kingdom Metazoa; phylum Chordata; class Lepidosauria; order Squamata; family Pythonidae; genus Python; species Python bivittatus. Next base: position 9,810,005 of record NW_028277056.1, read on the forward strand.
CATCTCTTTTCCAATGTTGCACCAGTCTTGTTCTGCTGTCAACATGTATCTTAGCAAATTGGCTTTGGGTCCAGGTTACTTGAGGGACTTCCTCTCCCTGATTTCATCTGCCTGTCCTACCAGATTTGGCAGAGAGGGCACGTTATGGGTTCTGATGCCCAGGGAGCTACATTTGGCAGGCTCTAGGTGGCAGGCCTTTTCTGCTGTGGCACCTGTGCTGTGGAATCTTCTTCCCCCTGAAGTGAGGTTGGCCTCATGACTGTTGGACTTCTGGAGGTCCCTCAAGACCTGGTTGTGCCAGTAGGCCTGGGGACCCCAGGGGGACGGGTGAACTAGTGAGGTGGCTCTGTTATTTCTAGCATCTCCTCACTTATTATTTTTTATTTTAGTTTGGTTTCTTATATTTTTATACTTTTAAAATGTACTTATTGATTGTTTTTAACACTGTTGTACGTTGCCCAGAGTCACTTGGAAAAAATATGATGGGCAGCTAATAAACTGTGTAAACAAAATATAAATCAAATAAAATAAAATAAGTGTTTTAAATTCTACCCTCTTTCTCAAAGTCCCTCCTTTTTTTGAGATTGCTTTCAATTTTTCTGGTGATTTGCAAATATATTAGCCATGGTGATTCCATCCTTCCTTGAGCTGTTATATCTTAAATCTTTTTTCTGAACCCAGATATAACATGTTGACATATGTAATTAAATCTGTTTTGCTACATGATTGTCCTTGGAGTATAAAACATTTGATGATGATGCTAATGGTAAAATTGCCAGACTTATTCTTGCTTTTAGAAGATTCCAGATTTTTAACAAATTTTGTCTTATTATATGTCTTTTCAAATTCTTTTCTCTTTTTTTCCTTTATACCATAGATACCGATGAAAGCCATTAGCTAGGCTGACTCCTTCTATTATTGATGTTCTACTGTTCAGAGATTTTATCTATTCTGTAATCCGTAATAGACAACTTGCTTGGGTAATGCAGTCTCAGACTGGGGAATTGTAGTTCACCTCTTTCTTTTCAGTCTTGTAAAATTTTGAATCTTACTCTACCTATATGGAAGGAAAGAGAACAAGAGGACCACTACCAGCAAGGTGGATGGACTCCTTACAATGGTGATCAGTGCATTGGAAGATCTCAAGGACCAGGTTAGGGACAGATCGTCATGGAGGAAATCTATCTATGTGGTTGCTAACAGTCAACACAATCCTATTTCTGGAAACAGCCCCAACATATATTTATCGTATATAACCAATGTGTTTGTAGTGTGTGTGTGTGTGTGTGTGTGTATGATACCTCATTTCTTTTCTTACCTTCTTTTATTTTTCAATATTTTAACAATAAAATATACTGAAAATTGTTAAAAAGAAAATTTACCTGGCCGGGGGTGGGGGTGTCACTGTATCTGCTGCATTGTGTGAATAGAGCCACAATCCATGTTCTGCACACAGCCAGAGAACTGAAACAAAATATACTGGGAATCATCTACTCAATAATTTAGTCAGAAAGAATTCCCTTCCTGCCCTAATTTTCTAGCCAGCTATTTGCATACTAGGTAAATTCATAGCATGTAATACTATGTAATTCCATAAATCACCTGGAATTGTGAAAGTGAAATGCAGAGATTTCTGTGCCAGTAAATTTGGGAAGTGCTCCTTCCTCATGACTCTGTGTCAGAGATTGCTGATTATCAAGGCAACTGACACCCACAACCATTTCTCTCCTCCACCAGCTCCCGGACACACTGGGGTGACAATGCTATGATAGTGAAACAGAAATCAGTAGTTCACAACGAGTCAACAGAGAAAGAGACATAGTTTTGAACATTTCTTTCTCCCACTTTAGACAACCACAGTCAGGCCACCGGTGAAATATTACTCAACAAATGCATGAAATGTGCAAAAAATGTAACGGTACAATTATATGCTAACGGTACAATTATATAGTGATAGTTATAAAAATGCTGAAACGCCTGACTGATGACCAAGTTTTACTGCCTTAACACCTAGAAATCTTCATTCTTCAGGACCGACGGGACACAATGCAGTGAAATTACTGTTGAAAAGTTGCACCATGATGGAATCAATTAGAAATATATAGTGATGAAGCTGACATAAATCTGCCACAATGAATCCTATTTTTGGAAACAGCCCCAAAGCGCTTTTTAAATTCAGCTGTTTCTGCAGCTGCCTTAAAGGGATGGGGGTGGGGGCGAAGTCGCGCGGATTTGCTTCTTAAAGCTATTTCTATCTGGTTGTTTCAAAGATGGCATCAGCATTTATTGCCTCTTTTTAAAGGGGTAATTCATTATGAATTTTGTCAGGGGTGGCCTAGTTCACACACGCACATACATATACTACACATATATACATATACACATATGGCATTTTCTTTTCCTTTTCCTTTCCTTTTTCCCTTATTCATCTCTTTTCCACACCCAACAATTTGACTCATATGATACATGAATTAACTCATTTTCTGGGTTCTCTCTCTACATTGAGTCACCAATTAACCAAACAGGGTAGCTTCACACAACACCTTAAGTCACAAAACAATTAACTAGGCTTAGCATGTTGGGCATATGTAGTTGTCAAGCACGTTCTATGAGCACAGGCCTTACTGGGTTACTGGGTTGCATAATACACTGGATCATACACTAACCCATTAAGCTGAATTTGCCTTACTAAGCCACCATCCCGCCCAAGAAATCTTTAACGTTAACATGAAATGAGCTCACTAGCTGTATGGATGCAGTTGCAACAGAATTAATTTAGCATGATGTGTGAACCCAGCCTCTCTGAAACATTAATTTATCCCCCCCCCCCCTTTAATGGACTGTGGAGTCCTTGGGGTTCTCTGAGTTTGGTTGTTTTCTTGCAAATCTTTCGTTACCTGGCTAGGTAACCTCTTCAGTGGACTTTGAATGCAATAAACCAAGTTTCTGTCTGACCATCCTCAGGCTAGCCTGTGGCATCCAATGTGATCCAGAGGAGACCATTCAATTAACATTAATTTTATCTAATTCGTGGTGACTGACATCATGATGCTACTAACATCAATCATCATGACTGACAAATGTACATATATTAGAGGGTAACAGGAGCAGCATCACCTGCCAGTTGGTCCATTACATTGTCGTTTGACTGAACTGCCTTTTGTCTGTTCCTTTCTTAAAACCTTCCTCAGTCTTTCTTTCTGATGCCTCCTTTTCTCTTCCTCCTCTATATTGGTAATCAGTTACCCCAGTTCTCTCCCCCCTCCACCACAAAGCTCAGCGGTTCTGCATCATTGTGGCAGGAGGGTTGGTGGTGGTGTTTCTGGGAAGGATATCAATAAAATGAAGACATGGGAATACCTACAAGAATCTCAGTTGGAAAAAAAAAAAAAAAAAGCTGGGACATCTAATGAAGAATACCTTAAAAAAAGAAAAGACTAGGACATCTTGAAAACATTTTCTTCCATTTCTAATTGATCTACACAGTTTGGAAGTTGCCTTTCATTTGCAGTTCTGCAGGGCCTAATGATTTCCTGGTTAAAAAAATTCCCCAAACAGCATCAAGGAGGCCTTCAGAAGACTTACAGGAATGATTTGATTGTGTTGTATAGATCAGTGCTTCCCTGTCTTCCCCATTCTGGCTGGGGAATTCTGGGAGCTGAAGTCCATACATCTTCAAGTTGCCAAGGTTGAGGAACACTGGACTATAGAACTTGCTGGAAGATATTTCTTGAAAGTCTTGAGGTTGCCTCTGCTGCAGACATGTTGAGAGAAAATAATCAAGATAGCATTGTCTTAAGGGATGAGCAGGAAACTTTCACAGGGCTTCACTGAGTGTTAGAAATAAATGTTTTCACTAAACAAGTGAAATCTGCACTGCAGGTGGTCCTTGTTTAACAACCACTCGTTCAGCAGCCGTTCGAACTTCTGACGGTGCTGAACAAGGGGTACTTATGATTGGTCCATGAAGTTCTGGCTCTTGTAGCATCCCGATCTTCCCAGAGTCATGTGACAACTACCTGAGTGCTCAGCGACCAGCTCGCAATTATGACATTGCAGCATCCCGCAGTCATGTGATCGCCGTTTATGACCTTCACTGCCAGCTTCCGATAAGCAAAGTCAACGGGAAGGATGGCAGGAGGTCACAAATGGCGGCCACATGACGTCACACTTAACAACGTTGCAGGATTCGCTTCACAACAACGATCAGAAGTGCCGGAACTTGCCATCGCTAAGTGACGCAGTCATGTGACAGCGTGCTTTACGACCGTGTTGGTTAGCGATGGGAATTCCAGTCCCAGTTACCGTTGTTAACTGAGAACTGGTGTAAGCCTCATAAAAATGGGTAGGCCTCAGGGCTATTGGATTTGCACTGGAAAATCATTAAAACGATCCAGATGTACGCTATGTGCTACCTACGAGATCGCTCAGCAACAAAATTATCTGAGCCACAGTACTTAAATGAGAGTTAAGCAGACAATTGATCAGGACTGGTTGCTGATCTCTGGGTGATATATCCTAGATCTGTAAGAGTTTTGTGTTTGTAACCGGTTAACAATAATAGCAACTAAAAAGCACTCCTCCCCCCTCCCTCATTTGCAGGGAGTCTTGCCTGCACCCCTAATCTGGCACCCTCCAGGACTGTTGGACTCCAGTTCCCATAATCTTCAGCCAGTGCAACCAGTGCAATTTAATTAAGAAATTAAAAAGCTAAGAACTCTGATCATCTCATACTAGAGCAGTGTTTCTCAACCTTGGCAGCTTGAAGATGTGTGGACTTCAGCTCCCAGAATTCCCCAGCCAGCAAGGCTGGCTGGGGAATTCTGGGAGCTGAAGTCCATACATCTTCAAGTTGCCAAGGTTGAGAAACACTGTGCAAAAGAGAGAAAGAGAGAGAGAGAAAGAGAGAAAGAGAGAGAAGTAGGATTGTGTGTATATATGTATTTCCCCCCCCTGCTTCTTTCCTTTCTCCTTTACAATACAGAGGGAAAAAGGAAGCAAACCTTTACTCTGAAAACCTGCCAGGCAGTAAAAGAGATCGAATTTATCCTCTGTGCTAAAAAATAGCCCTTAAAATGTTGTGTTGGCTTCACGCGCCAGATTCACCTGAGGCCACCCATTTTTCGAGCTTATCCTGCACCGTGAAACTTTAACTTGTTCAGACCACAAGTTAAGCCTAAAAACAGCAGTATCCTAACCGATGTGACATTAGACAGGTTGAACATGCTGTGTGAATGCAACAACTAGGTCTTTAACTGACTGGATTCATCCTATTGAGTGAATTCAGCCAGTCTGTATTTCTGCTGGCTGGAGAATCTCTTTTCCAACTGGAGAAACCTGGGTTGCAATGTGTCAGAAATAACTGATGGGGGCAGTGTTTGCTTTTCCAAATTTTGCCTTCCTGTGAACTAAAATGGACAGGGTAATTGCTGGATACCGAAACAACTTGGCTGCCTGTGAGATGGGGGGAGAGAGTGGCATTTTAAGAACATAATATTTGTCATAGCCCATGCAAAATGGTAATTTGCAGCCAGGTGCAGGAGAAGTGAATGAAGTAAATGTCCAATAATGGCAAGGATAGAAAAGGGGAGGCATTTTTATGAATTTTCCAGCTGCTTAAAGAAAAATACAGCAGCCTTTTCACTTGAACAAGAGTCCCCTTTCTCCTTAATTGTTTATTTTCATTCTCCTTTTGCAGGATGGATTGCTCTAGATCCAGGTGGGAGAAACAGCAGGATCTTCTAGTAACTCGTCCTGCTTGGTTTCTTAAGAGTCTGAAGTCCAGGAAAGGAGAAATTTATTCAAGAATGAAATGATGCTTGGTTACCCTTGTCTCATTAAACCTATTATTTCCAGGTCGGTGAGCTTCTGCATCCATTCCTCCTCCTTTATCTCCACTTGTAAAATTCAGTTCAAGAATGCAGATTTAAGCTTTTCTCCACTAAAAGAGGAGTGCCAGTTTGGTGTAGTGGTTAAGGCACCAGGCTGGAAACCGGGAGGGTGTGAGTTCTAGTCCTGCCTTAGGCACAAAGCCAGCTGGGTGACCTTGGGCCAGTCCCTCTCTCTCAGCCCTAGGAAGAAGGCAATGGCCAACGACTTCTGAAACCTTGCCAAGAAAACTGCAGGGACTTGTCCAGACAGTTGCCAGGAGTCAAGTCTGACTTGAAGGTACACACACAACTAAAAGAAAATGAATTATCATATTCCTTTTTCATACATCCTATTGACCGAGAGTAAGGTTTTGGGTGGCAACCTTCTGCACAGCCATGGGTATCTAGTACAGTATCTTTTTGTTGCTTTGCTATTGCTATGTTATGTTGACTTACATTATGGATGCTACCACATGGCACTGTTTCCATTCTCTGAACCTCATGGCTGAACAGTCCTCTTCATCTTTGCCAACCTCGGAGCACAGAGAACAGCCACCAAATAATCCTTCCAGCAAGCCAATATAAGAGTGCACAAATGTCATTCAGTCAGAGTCTTGCTCCAAGCTACAGCAGGTCCAGGAGCAACAAAATTTCCTCCCTCCCCCTTCTGTGCAAAAAAGACATGAAATCAATCACTAGACCTTTCTCTCATCCATGTTTCCAGTGCATATTGCATATATTTGTCGGAATCTGTAAAAATCAATCAATCAATCAATCAATCAATCAATCAATCAATCAATCTGAGCAGTAGCTATAAAGTGATAGTTGTAAAGCCAGCAAGTCACCATTCCTCTCTTGCATTTAAAAGTCCATTGCTAGGAAGGCTAACATATGGCAATGTTTCAGCCAGGCACTTTCCCCAGTAGCCATAACCAGGATTTCTGGTTGCTGTATTAACAAGAAAAGAGAAATGGGGAGATACATTGTAAACAGGCAGGAACCATGAACAAGCTACCGAAAGTTGCCTGGGATAGTTGACTGGGGGTGGGTGAGAAGAAGAGAGAGAGAGCTTGTTCTGAAGAAGCAAACATCCACTAACCCATCATCTCCCACAAAAGGGAAAGAAATGGTTAAGACTGCCAATGCAGAAGTCATTAGGAAAAATCAAGCAGTCAACTTGCTCTTGGTAATCAACTGGTCTTCTGCTAAAGAAGGACACTCTTGTCAATTTCATTTCAGTTACTGCATTTTCATGGATCTGCAAGCAGTCAGAACAGCTCAGATCAATCCCAGCTATATCTGATAATGGAATCAGACAATTGTTTGGTCATATCTAAGAACAGTAGTCATTATCACCACCGTCATTATGCACAAAGCCATCTGAGCAATAGTCTCTATGAAGGGCGGCAGTGAAACCGTCAAGCTCTCTTTCCCATTTAAGGACCTATGAACAGAATGTTACAATAGCTGACTCCTGGGGAGATGGGATGGGACAAGAGTACCTGTCAATGGCAAAATGGCCTACTCATAAGAGCTACACAGCTTTCTCACTGAAAACAGAAAAAAGCTTTCCCCCCAATTTCAGGTACGTTGCAGATGAGTTAGAAATTAAACAGCTCAGCTGCTAACACAGATGTTGGCAGGGAAATGCACAGCTGTGGAACTAATTTTGGAGCAATGCAAATACCCTGTGTGGAAGTTCTGTATGTTACACTACAGGCATCTCAACATGAGAGTTCAGTCCCAGCTTGAAAGCCGCTCCAGACCTCTGTGATTCTAAGATGTTGACAGTGTTCAAGATCTGCCCATTTATTTTCACCTCAGTTAGGAGAATTGAAATTGAAGCAAAGTTAATGTTTTCTTTTGCAATGCTTTGAATCCTGAGGCTGTAGGCAGTCCAGTTTCCCCATTGGCATGAACATTTGTTCATCCTGCTTCCAAGCGGTGGATTTCAAGGCAACCATTACCTCCTCCCACCCCTCCCTTCCCCAAAGAGGTTCAGCTTAAAATATATCTCCAGGGAATGTTGATTTGAAGACACTCATGGTGGAGGGGGGCGGGAGCGATCAAGCAGCAGGGACTTCGCATCTGCTGGAAAAGAATAGGAACAATTTCATTCCTGCTCATTTTGCTTCGGCTAGTATGTGGCCAGGAAAGAGATATAAAGTTCTGCAAACAGTCAAGACAGTCAGATCAAACCTGGTTGCATTTCCCTAGTCCTCTGGTAGCAACACAAACAATCATTGCTAGCATGGGTATCTACAGAGCAGGGGGGAAGGCAGGTAAATGATGACACAAATGTGATGATGTCATCATGCAAATGATGACATATCTGCCACAATATTTGTATGATGACACCATCACTTTGATGTCATTGTGGCTTGTTTTAGATGCCACTGATTGCTAGTGTTGCTCTGAAGAACATCTGGTTGCAAAAATGCTGAGCTGTGATCCTTTCAGCTTCACCCTTCATCATGGTTTTAAAACAGAAACAAAGGAAAGGGGGCTTTTCAGATGCAGAGGTTCCCCTCATAGCATACTCAGATTTCAGCAACCCCTATGATTAGCCAGAGAAAAGCTCATGCAATTCTCAGCCTGTTCTTGGCATCTGGGGACAATTGCAGATCTGGGTCAAGCTCTTTTGAGTGTAAAAAGGGTGGAGGTGTGGACAACCTGTGTTCGGGTATGCTATAGATAGTTCATGTCAAATGCTTAATCTGAAACCCAAATTAACAAAGCACAACTGTGGTGTGATGCCCAAACAAGATAAACCCCATTACGGCTTAATGTAACGACCTGGTTTTTATAATATGCTAAGACAATGGCTGGGTTCCTATAATGTGCTGAAACCCAAAATACCTAGCCCTAGGTATTTGGCTTACGCTAGTGCATCGCATGAATTGAGTCTAAATGGACACCAGGAAATGCAGGTTCACATTTTATTTAACTCTGGAACTCAGTAAGTAACTTTGTGCCAGTCAGTCTCTTTCAGCCCAGTTCATTCACAGGGTTGTTATGAGGTTAAAATAATGGAAGATCTTCAGATGCGCTGACTCGAACATCTAGAGCAGGGTTTCCCAAAATGTGAGGTGTCTCCCTTGGGGAGGTTCAGGCAGAGTCCAGGGGAGGTGTGAAGAATCTTTTAGCTGTACATGGTTACAATAAATCCACCTTTCCCAAAATACTACTCTGAAGGGATGTGTTCATTTTGGTGTTTGGACTTTTAGGGGAGGTCTGTACATTAAGATTACAGGTAGTCCCCAGGTTAAGAACACCTGGTTTTCAGACGACCCATAGTTAAGAATGGAGCCTATTGCCGCAAAATTTGAGCTAAATACACAATGATTTGAGTTAAATACACAATGGTTCGAGTTAAATACACAATACTACTTATACGGTATTATACAATAATACTGTTCCAGCTTACATACCAATCAGACTTAAGGAATGGAATTTGTTCTTAAGCTGGAGACTACCTGTACACTAAAGGGAGTTATGAAAAAGTTTAGGAACCCCCATCCTAGAGGAAACATAGAATAAAATGCAATTAAAAAAAAAACACATCCAAAATATCATACTGGTGAGGAAGTGTTTGTACAAACGTTAACAGGTAGCAGTAGGGGGAACTGTAGATTTCTGCAAGAGTTTTGACAATGGCAAATAGAAATGTTTGTGTAGGTTTTCCACAGTGCTTAGATTCAGTGGATTTTTTTAAAAAAAAGATTGGCAACTATTGTTATACTTTTTGGTGTTTTACAGGTAGTTCTTGGCAAATGATGGCAACTGGGACCAGAATTTCCGTCACTAAGCGATGCGGTCGTAAACTGTGATGTCATGTGACTGCACTGCTTAGCTATGGCAATCCCGGCAGTCTCAGTTGCTGTCGTAACCCCAGGACCCTGCGGGTCATTAAGCAAGAAGAGGTGACAATCCCAGGCAGACTGTGGGTGAGTGTGCAGGTGTGGTGGGAGGTGAGGGTGCTGCAGGCAGGTGCTACAGAGCTTGGGTGCGTGCACGGGTGTCCTGAGGGGTGCACAAGTGCCGTGGGGGGGAGTGCCATGGGCGGGCACTATGAATGTGGGGGATGTGCAGGTGCAGCAGGCAGACACTACAGAGTGCGGGCGGGCCAGTGGGGGCCACGGGCAGGTTAGCGAGGGCCACGGGCAGGCACTATGGAGTGCAGGCAGGTTGGAAGAGGCTGTGGGCAGGCAGGGGGTTGCTGCGGGAGGGTGTGCACTACAGAGTGCAGGTGGATGGGAAGGGTGTTATGGAGCACAAGATCCCTGGGATCTTATACTCTGTAGGGGGGTTCCTCGGGAGAAAAACCGGCAGGAGCAACTTGCAGGAGCAACTTGCAACCTTCCCCGCCAGTTTCCCCATTGACTTTGCTTTGTGGGAAGTTGGCAGGGAAGGTCACAAATGGGCGATCATGTGACAGTGGGGTACTGCAACCATTGTAAGTGTGAGTTGGTTGCCAAGTACTCAAATTGCAATCACGTGACTAGGGGTGCTGCAATGGCCAGAACTTCAAGGACCGGTTGTAAGTCCCACTCATTCAGTGCTGTTGCAACTTTGAATGGTCGCTGAATGAATGGATGTAAGCTGAGGACCACATCACTATGTTATTTTAATTCATAAACTGATTTCTCAGATATGGCATCTGCAGTTACAAGGGTGACCATGACCTTGTGATCAAAGCCCTGCCCTTTTTGTGTGTGGCAAGTATTAAAAAGGGAAGGGGTTCAATTGCAAGATTGTGGCCACCATTTTGGCTGTTTTAACCCCCTCGGGTGGTTGCTCCTTTCTCAAGGCATGAATTACTTCTGTTTTCTCAGCCTTCACTTCCCCAAAAGAATATATTTTATTTTATTTATTTATTATCAAACTTATATGCCGCCCATCTCCCCCAACGGGTGACTCTGGGCGGCTCACAATAATATCATATCTTAGCACTTGTTCTGACATCTCTATTGCTTCTTCAGTAAACATTCTTTGCTTGGCATTTTGGCTAGTCTTTGCTTTCTAAATTTTTGAAGGATCTGATCCTGGACATTTCTACATATATTTATCCATGTGTAAAACCTGCAATATAACAGTACATAAAGTTTATCTTTGGTTTTTATTGTCATCTCAAATAATACATTCACATCCAAAGCAACTGCGGCTGCTCTTAAAAATGTTATGCAGGCCTGATTGCCACTTGGATGAAAGACCATCAAGAAACTCTTGGGCTGGGATATAAAAAAACATTCTGGAAGAAGATAATGGCAAGTTACTTTCCTTTTTTTTAAGATGGCACCCTGTGAAGTCTACTTTTGAATGTGTTGAAAGTAGAAGGATATTGGTTTTTGTTCTTGTTGTTTGAAATGGGAATTTTTTTAATGGAAATTTTTAAGGAAAGAAACTGTAGGTTGGATTTGAGGTGAGGTGAGAGACTGTAGTTTGGCATGAAGTATAGAGAAGTGGTAGAGGGAACTGGATGAATTGGAAGAGAAGGGCAATACAGAGATGATCAGAAAGTTAGGAAAAATCAAAGGAAAATTAGAAAAACTGGAGAAAGAACAGTCAGGTCTGCATGGGCAAAGTAAGATAATGGTGGAGTTGGTGACATAGAGGTGGAGATGGAGGCCACCAGCTCCTGGGTTCAGTGTGGTTGCTGGAGATGGGCTGTGAACATGGGGGCCTCCATTGGACTTTGGACAGCTGTGAAGGTTGCACAGCCAGTAGAGAACTGAGAAAAGGAGGAGGATTGGAGGACATGGGAGAAGACCCATAGTAACCAGAAGGAGACCCTGGAAGAGTCAAGTATATGCTCAGGATGAGTTGCACTGAGATCCATGGGGCCAATATAGAGGCAAGTAGTGGATAAGAGATGACAATAGTTGGGTTTGCTGCCAATATTTCAGGCAGCTATGATAGCGTCACAAGTATTAGAAGGACTAACCAGGTGCCCTCATCACCACCCCATTAGACTACCACAACTCGGCCTACATGAGGCTGCCTTTGAAAAGGACTTGGAGACTGCAGCTAGTACAAAATGTTGCAGCCCTGTTTCTAATGGTGACATGAAGGCAACAACACTAGTACTTTAGTCTTTGCATTGGCTACCAAGAGGCTTCTGAGTCCCGTTCAGAGTGCTGTTTTTGACCTACGTAGCTCCCACATGGCTTGTTCCCATATAGTACTGTGATTGGCTCTCTCCTGTAGATTTAGCCCATTCTGTGCATTCATCCCACAAGGGGATGCTGAGAGTCCCACCCTAGGGCAGCCTAATGGGGTGGGGGCCAAGCTTAAGCAGCATGGTTAGTTTTTTTTCCTGTGCATACCTAACCCATTTGAGTGGTATACTTTGAGTGCAAACACAGGAATGGATTAATTCATTAACCAGATTAAGCATGCTATGTGAATATAGAGGGGAACGGAAAGCTGGAAGTGGCATGCTAATAAGATACTATGCTGTATTTCAGGATCAGCCTGCTATTCCTTACTCATTCCTGCTCAGCTGAATTCTCATTTGGACCAGCTCTATGTAAACCTTGTTCCAGATTTAGTAACACACTTACTTCATAATGCGGTTCAGACATTTTTTTTTTTAAAAAAGCATTGTTGGTTTATCATTTTGCAAAGCCACCAATTTATTTACTGTACAAACAAAAGCACAGATCTTTGTCACTTTCTCATTCCAGAAGGCGAAACAGCGAGCATCTTTGAAATACTGAACGAGGAAAAGTGCATTTAAGAATTGAAATGACACAGGCCTCCATCAGAGAGACGACTTCAAAAAACAAATTTGCTACTACAGATTCTATTTAGCTCTTTCAACACAGGTATTCCAAACAAAGGCCTGCTGGAAGATAAGCCACCTCTTCTTTTTAGCCTTTATTTATTTATGTAATAAAACAGAACAAAGAAAAATCAATAGTGGGAAGCAATACAACAGCAACAATATATACATATATTTCTCATACACACATATGCATATCCTTTTTTTTTATACAGCAGTTTCAATAAAGGATTGTCACGGGTTCTTTTTAAACGGTACCCAATTTGATGGACTCAGACTCAGAACACTGGACCCCAGACCCTTGGATTTTTAAATCTCCCTATAAGGGTTGGGGAGATGATTTATTCTGGAAAAAACCAAGATACAAAAGTGAAACATGAAATTTACAAGTCTATATGTGAGTGTTTTCTATTGCCTTTATCCTATATTCTATTCTATTACTATTATTTCTATATTACTATGCTAATTAGTATTACAATAACCATTACTATATTACTATTGATTTACTATTATTATTACAGTATTTCCTCTATACTATACCCTATTGCAGTGTTTCTCAACCTGGGCAACTTTAAGATTGTGGACTTCAACTCCCAGAATTCCCAGCTGGCTAGGGAATTCTGGAAGTTGAAGTCCACACATCTTACAGTTGCCCAGGTTGAGAAACACTGCTCTATACCTATTCTGTAACAATGTTTTCTTCTTACAAACACTGTTCTGCCTTAATTCCTCTCCCTGGAATTTCTTCTGCTTTTTTCGTCTGTTACTGGCCAGCATGTAGAGTATTTGCAATTTCCCACATTGTGCTTTTATACTTGTGTTTTTCCTTGCTCTGCTTTTATGCTTCTTTTGCGCTGGACCATCCAGTCTCTGTGAAGGGAAAATGCCTTCTTTTATTTGTCTGCCTTCTCTGTTGCTGCTGCAGAGCTTCCAAAACACACACGTCTCCCCTGTTCTCCTCCTGTCTCTTCCCCCAACCTGTTCCAAGGTTGTGGCTTTGATAAGCAACCCTACCACGCTGATGCTGGGGAGAAGGTTCAAGTAGGAGGGGAGGGAGGGAGGGAGGGAGCACAGGGGCCTGCAACTGTTCCTCAACAGCCTGCCCTTCCTCAGGGATGATATTTTCTTGTATTCATCATACATCATCCACACATAATTAGTTGTAACCTACGAATGAGTTGCTTTCCAATGCACATTATGGGTGGAGGTTAAGCCATGTTTCAGAAGGGTGTATGCTTGCGCACACACGTACACACACACAGATTCGCCTCCACAGAGGTGTGCATGGTTCTATACACCCATTGTTTCCAAAACAGACCGCCTATACAACAACTTCCTATAAAATGGATATCCACGCAACTTTATCAAAAAGTGCTTGACCACTCAACCCCCTACGACACAACCAACACAAGCATGGAATATGGAACTTACTTTTCAAGGGATCCAGAGCTGGAAAAGATAAACCACAATCAACCTGGCTCTTTCAACTCAGAGTCAATTCCTTTCTTTTCTGCCTCACTATCCTCTTCCACGTGCCAATTAATAGCAGAAACAGTTTATATTCTCTCTTTCTTTCTCTTGCTGTATTACTTTTTATTCTTTTAACATTCCAGGTTGGAGAGGAGGAGGAGGAGGAGGAGGAGGAGAGCTAGTAAATATTTGAAAGCTACAAGAGATTTCTGCAACCGGTGGCTTTTCTAACACCTTAGTGATTCCCTCTTCTAAATATTTTTATCTCACTGGGAGCAATAAGAGGGCTTCTCTAAAATAGCCAGCCTGCTGCTTGAGTCTACAGAATTTTTTTTTTTTAAAAAAAGGAGTAAAACTTGGTTAAGGCAGATCTTTCCTTCCCCTACTTTTCCTAAAATAAAAATTCACAGAATATGGTTCCCTTGCATATGTACTGGAATCTCAAAGCCCCTTGTCTGGACTGGATCTATATCTATGTCTACCCTTCCTTCTTTGCCATTACATTGGGGCAAAAAATAAATGAATAAATAAGGAGCCAAGCGGACTGGAATGGGCAGAAAATTTGTTTTACTTTGTTCTGTTGAGCTTATTTCATATCCCATATCCAGCCGTTCATCCATCCATCCATCCTCTCTTCATGGGGCTCATCAAGTAAAATCTCTTGGGGAAGCTACCGCTATTTAAATAAATGAAGCAACAAAAGGATGCAGTATAAACAACCTCAAATGCTCTGCAATAAAATTCCTATCTTTAGGATTACCAAAAGCAATTTGCCCTGGAAATGCCATCGCTTGGGAACAGAACCAGGAAAACACGACAGTCTTTATGTCCTCTTCCCAAAGGCACCTATTTGTTTATTCTGGACACTTCCAGATGATCAGCTTTTCCATCTCTTCAACAACCCACCCCCCTTCTAGTATAAATTCACCTAGGATTGATCCAGGGTGTTTTACCCATTACAAGTCTATTACCTGGTTTCCATTTCTTGCAACTATTCCTGCACATTCAGTAGCCCAGGGGAAATTAACCAGAGTTAGTTAATGATGGGCCTGTTGGAATTGCCCATATTCAGCCAAATTATGCCGTGGTCCAGCAATGTATAGCAGTGTGTACTTTTGACTAAGAAACTCACGCCATAATAGTTGTGAGTCTCTTGGAACTGCTACAGTTGCGGCTTTGATGCCACAACCATAATGAAAAGGAAGAATAGAACTGTTTGAAACAGTTACATGCTTATTCCATATCAGTATTCCAACAGAGAAACAGCAGGAACGTCTGTCTTGGTAGGTTTAAAAGAATGATATGCCACATGAAGGATCTGACATTACTTTATTGAATATACCTAATCATCCTGTGGTTAATGACCAATATTTTTTTAAAAAAAATTGGACACTGCAATATCTAGCTGAGTTGAGCCCCATGATTGGTTCAGCCTAGCCTCCGATCTGCCAATCAAAAGGCTTATTGGAAGGGATCGATATCTATTGCAACAGGAGCAAGTTATTAACATTGGAGGCTTTCCCAAAAGCTCTCATGACTTGGGTTCATACGACACACAATAAACTGAACAATAAACTACGACACTGGGCTGGGGTTGTACAATATGCTAAGTCAGAAAAAACAAAACCAGCCACACAATCCGAGGCAAGAACTGGTTACGTTGTGTAATGCAGCTGCTAGGTCTTTAATTCACCTGGTTGGGTGCATAATGTGAACTCGGCCACTGGCTACTTATGTTTGTGAGATGCTGAAGATGAGGAAGAAGAAATGATTAATACTCCCAGAAGTTGGGTATAAAATTATTTAGACCAGCTTTCCTCAACCTGATGTCCCCAGATTATGTGTTGGGACTAGAATCCCTACTGCCCTTATTAGATGGGAATTCTGGGAGGAGGAAGAGGAGGCCTCCTTGCCTTCCTGTAAACTTATACACCACTGAAACATCTACAGTAGATGCAGAGCAGCTTTCAATAATATAAATTACACTAAAATGTCCTCAGCAGAGTACAAACTATGCCCCCAATAGTAAAAACATCTATTTGTTTATTTACTGAGGCTTATAAACTGGTCCAATACAGTAGTAAAATTTTACATATAAAACCAATCAAAACATTAGCAATAACAGTATCAATGCTGAACTGTCATTCCCCACGTGGTCTCCAGAAATGTTCAATCTTCACAAACTTCTGGAAGGCCATCAGTGAGGGAGGCAGTTTCACATCCAGGGCTGTACCAGAGTACTGGCACCATCATTGAAAAACAGTATTTTCTGCCCTCAGCTCCCCTCTTCTCACATAGTCAGGCTATCACTAGAAGCTTTTCAGATGGGTTGACTCTGGTTGGAGTAGGTAGTCCTGCAGGTATCTGGTTGCTTATGCTGTGGGGCTTTATAAGTAAAAACTAGCACTTTGAATTACACCTGGAAGCCTATTGCTAACCAGTGCAGAAACTGCAAGATACAGGTAGTCCTCACTTAACGAGCACAATAGGGACCAGAAAATCGGTCATTAAGTGGGGTGGTTGTTAAGCGAGTCACCACATGATCAGACCCAATTTTACAACCATTTTTACAACAGTTGTTAAGTGAATCATGTGATTGTTAAGCAAATCACGTGGTCATTAACTGAATCAAGCTTCCCCAATGGATGGCTTTTGCTGGAATTTGCTTAATGACCACGTGATTCACTTAACTATGGTGATTCGCTTAATGACTGTCATAAAAAAAGGTTGCAAGTCGCGATCACATGACTGCGGGGTGTGTGTGATGGTTTGCGACAGTTGTAAGTGTGAATAAAGGTCATAAAACACTTTTTACGGGGCTGTTATAACTTCAAACTGTTGTTAAATGAACAATTGTTAAGCGAGGACTACCTGTAGTTGTAATATGATCATTGCAACTGGTGCTCAGTCAACAAGTAGGCCCTGGATTTTGGACCACCTGCAGTTTCTGAGTGATTTCCAAAGACAGCCCCACGTTGAATGCATTGCAGAAGTCCAGTCATGAGGTGACAAGAACATGAGTCACTGTAACCAGGTCCTCCCATTCCAGGAATGATCACAATTAGTGCACCAGCTAAACCGGGCAATGGTTTCCCTGCTGTTTTAAAACATCTGAAGGATATTAATAGCTTTTGGCAATCTAATATCACAAACAAAAGTATTGTTAAAATCTAACTAATATGGAAATTTCCAGATGAACAAACAACACATCTTCATAACTCACATTATGAAATTGCAATAGAATGTCATGTCTTTTTAATGTTTATAAACTTTTTAAAAAGTGTTCAGGTTTTCTAAAGAACTGCACCATCATGCATATAAAACTGTGACTTACTCATCCTTTGATCCATGAAAAGGGCAGCCTTAAATCCACATTGCATCTAAACTGAACATGCTCTTGTTCCAGTAAAATAAAGATAAGTCACTTTCTAACACAGTTTGTCATATCTATTTATGATGAAATTTGTCAGGTTGGAAATTATAAAGCTTGGCTGATTTTTCACAGCTAACATATTTTTTGCTGCTTCATTGCACCTTGATAGATAATCAGTCCTAGAATTATGTGATGTATTGATCTGAGACACCAGTGAGATCTGTCATAATACCCTGGCATAGATGTTCATTGTTTGTGTGCAGGCATGAGATAATAGAGTATGGCCTGAATAAGGAAAGATCTCTTTGAGGTTGGCCCAACCTCTGGGGTTTTATGGATGACTCTGGGTGGAAGGGGGATGAAATGATTTTCAGAAGACTAAAGGATGAGATTCCACCAGGGTGGTTAGATTCTTTTCTGATATGGCAGACGCTTCTTGAATCAAGTTAGCCTAAATGGTTATCTAATAAATCAAATTCTGGAGAATTTGTGGTAACTGAGAGGGGATACGATAGCATTCTTCAAATACAAGATCTCTAGGTTGCAAAAGGTAGAGCCCAGAGGAGTGCCTTAAGTTGCAAGAAAGCAGATTCTGTTTGTTATTTAAAAGTTCCTCTGAATAAAAGCAGTTTAAGGGCAGAACCAATTCCTTAGAAAGGTAAGAAATTGAAAAACTGGCTTTGTCATTTTGGAAAGGAGTCACAGTTCTTAATATTCTTAAAAGAAAAAAAAATGGGAAAAGAACAACAACTGTATGAAAGATATAGCAGGTTAGAGAAAAATGTTAAATCTTTTCTGTATGTTTATAAATTACAAGAAACTCTGACAGTCTTGGACATGTATCTGACTGTTCCTGGCCTTGTTCAGTGTTTCTCATATGAACAGGGGTAGAGAGTTGTTTCAACATCTGTATGTAAACTTACCTAAGTTCTCATTTTCAAACAAGTACACAAATGGAAGCTTCATTTATCCTTTGAAATGCCCATGTCTCTGAATGCTGCAGTGAAATTTGCAGAAAAGCTATAACTATCATACCTGCTTATCTCTGCTCCTTTTAACCATGGATTAAAGGACATTTGAAACCTGTGACATGTGTGGGAGCTGATTAAGTTCTTAGGACATGAAGCCTTTTCGTTACTTTTGAGCCTATTTGGGGCCACAGCAGGGATATATGTAGCACGTTAAATGCTCCAATTAATTGATTGATTATGTGCCATCAAGTCAGTGTCAACTCTTAATGACCACATAGACAGATTTTCTCCATGATGATCTATCCCTAACTTAGCTGTTCAAGTTTTCCAGTGATATACTCCACCCACCTTGCTGCTGATTATCCTCTTCTTCTCTTTCCTTCTACCTTTCCCAGAATTAGAGCCTTCTCCAGAGAGCTGGATCTTCACATAATGTGTCTGAGGTAGGATAATCTGAGCCTGGCCATTTGTGTCTCGAATAAGAATTCTGAGTTGATTGTTCAATGGTCCATTTGTTTGTTTTCCTCACTGTCCATGGTATTCTCAGGAGTCTTCTTCAACACCAAGGTTCAAAAGGGTCAATGCTGTTCCTATCCTACTTCTTCAAAGTCCAACTTTTGCTTACATGGAATGTCACAGGGAATACCACTGCTTGCATTATTCTGATATTTGTAGGTATAAAAATATCACGGCATCTGAACTTCTTTTCCAAGGCCTTTGTGGCTCCTCTACCAAGTGCTAGTCTGAGTATTTCTTGACTGCTTGTTCCTTGACTGTTGATGGTTGATCCTAAAAGGCAGAAGCTCTCCACCACTTTGATATTTTCATTGTCAATTCTAAGGCTGGTTGCTGTACTGCTGTCATTAGTTTGGTCTTCTTTATATTTCATGTTAATCCCATTTTTTCACTATTCTTCTTGACTTTTATTACTACAGCTTGCAGATACTTTATATTTTCAGCTATCAGAGTAGTGTCATCATCATAGCATGAGTTCTTGATGTATCTTCCTCCAGTTTTAAAACCACACCTATATGTACCTGAGAGAAATACCCCTGGAATTTAAGGGGACTCACTCTTGACTAAGCAAATATAGGAGAATCCTCCTTTATTACTCTTTTTATGATGGGATAACCTCAACTGGTTTGTATATTTCCCATAATAATATGATAGTAACAAGGAGGAGGACAAGAAGGGAACTGTAAAAGTATACAGGAACTATTACATTTAAAATGCTTGCATGCTAATTTCCTCTCTAAAATTGTGGATCTGCACATTTGATAGGGTTTGAATCCTAAAATAAGTTATTTTGATAAATCTAATTTAAAAAAAAAAACACCCTTCCTTGTTCCAGAAAAGCCTTGTGGGAATGGAGCACAGATGGTTGGGGAATGGGGTGGATGCCTTCCCCTCCCTAAACCTCCTTAAGATCACAATAATATACTTAAATTCTCAACAGAGATTGCCATTTTTTGTTATGGATTGGTCTCTGTGATAAGATGGCATGAAAATGTGGCCCTGTTAGCTTATATTTATATCCTGATTTTTGAAAAGGGTCAGCGTAAGACTTTAAAGGGAACAACAAAGGAAATACACACCTGGTTACTGGCCAGGTAAATGCATACAGTCCTCATACATCTGGAGGAACCCAGGTTGAGGAGAGGTGATTTAGTTTCCCCAAACAGTTCCCCATTCTCTCTACATGCTAAGAAGAGCTTAAGCCCTTCTTCTCAATTACCTTATTTTCACTCTCCAAACCTTCTCTCTTCTATCCATTTATCTGGTGCAGAATGAGAGGGAGAACTCAGTGCAGTTAAGTGGCGAGCTGCCATATCCCTCTCTAAGACAATGGAACTTGCTTTCTCTTCTCTATTCCATTTGTGTGCTATTTTTGCATCTCACCTCCCAGACCTTCCTATCAGCTTTAGTTGTGGCCTAATTGCTTATCTGGACCTCTTGGCTTCAGAAGATTCATTTTGGAGAGAGAGTAGTGGTCATTTGCTTGAAACTTTGGTCTGATATCAATAAACCTTTCTCAGAAATAGCAATGGTGAGACATATGTAAATCTAGTGGATGTATAGGTCCATAAAGGTGACCTTGGAGAAGGCATGTGGCAAGCATTAGTAAAACGTGAGCTTAGCCAGGGAAAAAAGAAAGTGTGAGAAAGAAAGTCAAGATTGCTTTAATTCTGTTTGGTATGAAAGGGAGGAAAGGGAAATCCAGTCAGGTTTTCAAGATTCTGTTATTGTAGCTTATATCCACAAAGTACAGTATAGTGTTTTCTGAACTGTTCTACTCACAGGGCTTATATCAATTCTGAAAGCCTCACAATATTTCCCTCTTCCTCCCTCTTGCAGCAAAGAGAGTCAAGGCAGGAATCTTGAGTTTCTTTCTCATGCTTCCTTGTTTTCTCAGGCTAAGCTGATGCTTTAATAATGGTCATCACAAAACTTCTCCAATGTTATCTCTGTGCTCCTCTACATTGGAGGGCTGATCAAGAAATATTTCAGCATATTTCTAAGGAGAATTGTAGTAAAGATTAGAAAGTTAGAATCTTGACCACAATTCTCATATTTAGAACTGCAGATGGAAGATCGTTCTTCCAGTCTTCAATTTCCATATCCAATTTCTGTGAATACAGTTTTGAAAAGGAGCATAGTCGGGGCTCGATCTCATCCTTTAAACATGAGAGGTCCCACAGCTACAAAACTCTACCCTGAAACCACAGCCAATCACTGTAGGCAATATTACTCTAGAGGGATCATATGTGACATATGTTCCAATTTTATTCTCCTTAGTATCCTAAACTTAGGAATATAACCAAAGACATCCAGCTGTAATACATATAACATAATCAGTACTCTTTGGGGGATGAAGCCTTTCAGATTCAGATAATAGGGTTGCCCTTGGAAGATTTAAGGCAGTAGTGATAAAGGAAGAACCATGAAGGAAGGAAGGAAGGAAGGAAGGAAGGAAGGAAGGAAGGAAGGAAGGAAGGAAGGAAGGAAGGAAGGGAGGGAGGGAGGGAGGGAGGGTAATTTTGAATCCAAGACTCTAAATCATTGGAAGATGCTTACAATTCTTGTCAACTGTAATTTCCTAGTAATTTCTAGAATGTGGAACGAATGCATCCTTAAATGATTTCTGGCCATCACTTCAGCCACCATTATTAGTTGTACTCAAAAGAAACAAATCTAGGACATTTTTTTTAACCAAACAAGTTGTTGTGATCTGGAAAACAACTTCACAATGATATGTCCTTGATAATGCTGGAAATACCCTGATAGAGTGGCATAACAGCACTCCCATCTTTTCCCTTCCAGCAATTATAGTTCTGCTTGAAAAGTGTTTAGTGGCACTTTAAAGCTACTTTCCTTCTAGAACAAGTGGCAATTTTGCATTGTGGCAAAGACAGAAAAGATGAAGGGCTTTAAATTCCTCTTCTTTTAGGCCACAGCCTCAGTCTTAATCACTTCACATATGGCTGATATGTCATCATCATTATTACAGTGCTAGGCCAAAATGTTCTCCTGCATTTCCCTCGATGTTTCTTATTCAGTTATATGGACAAATTATTTACTTTTAAAATCCTTTCAAAGGAGAAGAGAATGTTGATGATATTTTTATAGGTGGGATGTGGTGTCCTTGCATTATTTCATGACAAGGAGGGCAAGAATTCTGTGCAAATGTCCTGGAATGACATAACCAGGCTCCTGGCTTCCAACATTTCAAGGAAATCCGATAGCCTCCCATGATACCTTTTCATATTTGGAAGTGAGTGCAAAGAAAGAGGTTTCTGAGCAACAGAATGATATATCTTGGGAAATGACAATATCACTTCCCATCACCTCTAAAATAAAGAAATAAACCACTGAGGGTTGCTATTCCTTGAAAGAAATGAGTTATAATGCCAAAATAAATACACAAAGCTCCAAATTCAAAAGGCTTTTCAAGTACCTTAGATAAATGTGGAAGAACAGAGGCCACTTTCTGAACAGAAGAAAACTTTCAGTGCCTGAATCCCCCTGACAGGGAAAGACTGGAGAATGGGATTGATATTTCCCAGAAAAAGTACTTTCTGGCCCGTATCTAGGTACTAAGAATTAGTTTTCTGAACTCTACAGCCGAAGTGTAACAGCATAACAACAAACAAACTTGCCCATTTCACTGCTTGCAAATCTCACTCTTCTGGCCTGATGCGTATGGAAACACAATAGGTTGACTCCTGTGGGAAGGTAAATATTATACTCTCTATATAAAGGTCAACAATCTTTTCAAACTCTGAGGTCCTCCATTCCCATTGTCTGAATTCTCATTAGATTCACCAGTCTCACTCAACATCTTGTGTGGGGCCTTCAAACTTTTTCCTAGACTTGCATTCTCACAAGGGATATTCTTTCATTTCTTGAAAATATTTCTAGCCCACCATCCAGAGGTCATTGGATAGATAGATAGATAGATAGATAGATAGATAGATAGATAGATAGATAGATAGATAAATAAATAAATCCCTCATGACATTTGAGAGTCCTGCAAGATTGGGGTCAGTATTTTAATTTTTCAGTTATTTTAATTTTGATTTCATCCTGAGAAGCTATGGGTGATCTTTGAAGATAAAAGAACAGTACCATCTGGGGTGTTACCTCATGTTTCCTCTACATGCATACCTTTGTGGACATAAGGGTGAAATATATTGGAGTTCAGCTTTAATTCAGAAAAATCAATCCTTTGCTTTACTCTCAGAATAAGGGGAAAGCTTTGGGTTTGGTGATCTTTCAGCCTGACTCACCAGTTTATTATATTTCCCTGCTTGTGTTCTATTACAACTATCCATTGGTGAAAAGCAAGCTTAAAATCTTGTCTTGGACTTGAAAACAGACTTTGCTGGCTTAAAGAGGCTCTCTCTGGTCAGTCTTCTGATTATATTTAGCTGATGTTCAGTATTAGCCACCCACACTGTATCAATGCACTGCTTATAAATTATACATCCAAGCTCTGAATGGGAAAAAATGTATTTCGCCCTGTAATTTGAGAGTTACAAGGCTGTTCGGAGGGTTTGCGCCATCCTCCAGAAATGAGACAAGAAATATTTTCCATCACTTGTAACGATTTTTATCCTTGACTTCATATTGTGAGATCATAGATCCCACTCCTGTTTTAATCATTTCCTGACTTCTGTCAGATGGTCTGGTCCCCCCCCACCCCATTTTCTTTATCCCTTCAAGAGTGAAAAGTTCCACTTCATCACTTTCAGTGAACATCCTCCTTCTGAAAACTCCAACAAAAGGATTACATGGGACATTAATGGTGGCACCAGGGAGTTCTTAGAACAAAGTTAAATTCTTGTTACCAAGATAACATGCACCAATGTCCACTGGTAGAAGAAAGCCAAGAAGATAGCACCAGGTTTGAGCATTCATAATTTGAACTAGAATGATTTACATGACTCTCATTGTGCCAGAAGTCAGCCCAGACTTAAGGGACACAGTGATGGCTGTAATGGGATGTGAGAATAACCTTGGGAGACAGGAGGAAGAGCCGCAGCCTAGACAATAGTCTGACAAGAGATATCTCAGCCCACAGAAGGAATGGGAGTGGAGAAAGCATCTCAGAAGGGACCCTCCCTGGTTCTCTGGAAAGTAAAGGCAAGGAAGAGGAGAAGTGCTTTCAGACTTGCAAGATTCTGTTACTGTATCCATGCAATAAAGGTTGTGTTAGTACTCATGGTTTTGGTTTCCCATCTGGACTACCTTAAAGGGCTGACAGTGGTTGAAAAGTGAAATATGAAGACTAATAAACTATAAACAGGTTCACTGATCTCCAGAAACATGAAAACAGCCAGTCATTAGCTGACCCTTGATGGCACTGGTGTAGGAACCTTTGAACTGGTTCACCATGATTGTTAAGAAATGATGGTTCTTTAAAGTTCTTCCCCCTGTTTTTCTCACACCCAAGCTTGCTTTCCAGACAAAGCTGCAACCTAGCTTCATGCAGTGGGATCTGGGGAGGGGATATCAACAGGATGTAGAATGACAAAAGCAGTCTTACACCATTGTAACCCAAGCCTCTCCCCTTTTGTAGATATGTCATAATGTCATATGTATGAATCAAAGGGGTGAGTTTGGCCATAAAGTCATGACAGTGAATCCTGCGAATGCTTCATGCCCACAACCTGGGCTTCTAACCTATTTAGATTCTGAATATAGGTTGAAAATGGGACTGTCCCAAAGATTTTGCGTCATTTGGTCTCTGGAGAGACACAATAAAATCCCATATTTCCAAACCACTATTTCCTATTACCTCTTAATGTTATCACTTATTTCTTTGTTTAACTTGACATTCAGCTGATTACCAAAGCCTCTTAGCAGTTTATAATAAAAACCAGTTTCAAGTCTAGATGTTAAAAACAGTCAAGATAGTAGTCATGTGATCCCAGGAAAAGATGACTGTCCTGCACTCTGCAAAGGATCTTTTTGCCTTGAATTCTGTCCCTAATACATATATGCAGATGGACTGTTTTTTTTCTCCACAGATATTTGACTTAATGTGCATAATATTCCATCCACTTTCATGCATTTTGGAACTGTCATTTAGCTAATTTACTCCTGTTCTTTCTAACAACCAAAGCAGTCTGGATGAGCAACTGTGTAACTTAAAATATTTATAAAAGTTCTAAATATGTTAAGAAAAAAAAGCAAAACAGTTGAGACAATAAAGTGCAATTAATAAATAGCAAATGTAAAACCCACAGTTCTAGGGTACTTAAAATCAAATTGAATTCAGAGCAACAGAAATGTTTGGATGCATTTATTTCCAGTCTGTGAAAAGATTTGCCTTGCGGATTTCTGATTATCAAATGGTATCAAATGATGAAGTTATCAAATGATAGCTTTGAGTATCTGAAGAGCTGTCATTTGGAAGAGAGGACAAAATTACTCAGAATGGTTCCAAAAGGCAGGACAAGAAATGATGGTTTTAAATTCTAAGCAGGTAGACTTTGGTTGGACTTCAAAGTAATACTCCTAGCAGGAAGAGTTTTTCAAGGTGGAACAGATTGCCTTTGGAGATGATGGGCCTCCTTTGCTAGAGGTGTGCAAAGAGAGGGTAGATGGCCATCCATCAGGGATGATGTAGTTATGGATTCCTGCACTGGAAGGTGGTTGGGCTAGATGGTTTCTAAGGTACCTTCCAATTTAAATTATATTATCCTACTGCTAAATATACAGGAACAGACCATCTTTGGCAGCTCAGTGGGCTGTTGGAATAGCAACAGTGAGTGGGGGACGGATAGCCTTTTTTTTCTGCTAGTCATTCATCATAATAAAAAATAAATATAAATAATATTCAATACATATAAGTAAATACATTTTTCTATGTCACATAGAATATAAATTATATGAATGAATAAATGTAAAAAGAAAAATATAAAAATAAAATAATTAATCATAAACATCATTTTTATCTGGAGGAAGGCTTATCCACAGGGTACACCCAATTTAGTAGGTTTGCACTGCTGTTGCCTAGCAACTGGGTGGAGTCAAGAAAGTTTGTTTTTCTGCTATCTAAAATATAGTTTGCATAGTACGATGCCTGCCTTCTGCCTAAGCCTGCCCTGAGCGACACTATTGAAAACTGGTCTGCTGTTTCCGATTTCTTAAGTCTAACAAAATTCTAGTTAGATAATTCACTGGATTCCATTTGCTTAACAAGGAATTCTACTACTACTAACAACATGAGTTATCTGTCATAAGTACTTGACAGGTCCTACCCACGGGGAAAAAAAATAAACTCTATCATAATGATGTTGAATTTTCTTTTGTTATTCTCTGCTGCTAAACTGTCCAGCTCACCGTGACTCATCTTAAAAGCTTACATAGGGTTAAACATGGCTAGTATTGGGGTTAATGACTACCAGGAAATGTCAGGTCTGTAAGATAGACTGGGAATTTAAGAAATATTCTGAAAGAAGGCACTGGGAAATCACTTCCATATTGCTGGGTCTACACGGACACCAGGAGTTGACCATGACTCCAAGGAAACTTTAAAAACTGTAACACCTCTCCAGAAATGCAACAATGGTATACTGAAATATCTGCAAGAAATACCATTTTCCTACAAGTAAGAACTGGTGGGGCCACAAAACAGACAAAGTGATAGAAAATGAAGAAGCTCAAGTGGTCTGGGACTTTAGAATTCAAATAGACAAGCACCTGCCACACAACAGCCCAGACTTAACAAATATTGATAAGAAAGACAAAGAAGTCTGGATAGTGGACATTGCTATACCTGAAGACAGCAGAAGAGAAGAGAAAGAACTGGAGAAAATCACAAAATATAAAGACCTGCAAATAGAAGTAAAATGACTATAGCAAAATAAAGCAAAGATAGTATCAATAGTCATAGGCACCTTGGGTGCAATCCCAAAACATCTGTAGCACCACCTGAACACCATCGGCATTGACAAGATTGCCATCAGTCAATTGCAAAAGGCAGCTTGACTTGGAAGAGCTTACATCCTGCGACGATACCTTTAACAATATCAAACAATATCTGCCTATCCCAGGTCCTTGGGAAGGACTCGATAGGTGAATAAAAATGCCAAATCCAGTCTAAACATCTGGCTGTCTATGTGACCAACCATAATAATAATAATATAACCCCTCCATGGATACCTCCTTATCATGGGGGAGGGGCTTGCAATGCTCTGATGAGGTTGAAAGCTATGCTGGCAGTAGTGTATTCTACTAGAAGGGTCACCCATGCCAGACAGGCCCAGCAGAAGAGTCAGACTAAGTGTATCCATCAACCCATTAACTATGGTGAGATAACAGAAAAAGAATCCTATACTTAATTGGTTGTCGCGCGGGTCAACAAGGACTGTGTCAGATGTTGGAGTCCCTGGGCATCTGTCGACAAGTGGGCAATGGGACTCAGGAGCTATGGCTGGGCAACCATACAGGGCTTAGCCCTGTAGGATTACCAGAAGAACAACAACCACAGACTCGGCAAAAATATACTGTGTTTGAAAATCGCGCCATTATGGCCTGCAATTACAAATCAGAACCAACGAAGCAGGGCTACTTAAAGTGAATGTTTGAACTGTGGAAAGGAATTTATCCAGACTCAGATATCCCTGAACAACGATTAGCAGATGAAAGGAGATTCGTTACCAAAAATAAAATATTCAGGGATGCAGAACTGGAAGAGATTCAGAAAAACGGTGAAAATGGAAGAACCAAAAGCAATAGTAGAATAGTAGAAGAAACTCAGATGACAACAATTGGAAATATAGAAGAAACAGCTGATATGAACTACAGCAATGATAACTTAGAAGAAGTAATAACAGGCCAGCACTGAAACAACCTATGAATTGAGCCCCTGACAAGAAGAATTAAAAGAGAAAATTATGGCATATGCAGAATTACCAGTAGAAAGACAAAGACTGCCAGCACTGAAAGTAGTCCCCAAAAAAGACCTGGCACCTATCATGAAGGATGTGAATAAGGCGCTTGAAACTATTAAAATAACATCTATCGAACAGACCAATCAGTTTGCCTACAATACAGCAGTTGTGGTTACAGAAGAACTGGGTATCGAAATCAGAAAACTGAAAGCAGAATTGTATTCAATCCCAAAGTGGAAAATCAGACTGAAGGCCAAGATAAAGAAATCAAAATCAGATGTGATTACGTTAAAGAACATGAAAGAGCAAAAATTGAAGAATGTAAGGATCAAGACAAGCCTAATTAAAAAAAAAAATTGGCTTAGCACCAGAAAAATTGAAGAAGCTTTGAAAAACATAAAGCAACAGATAACAGAAAGAGCTGGGAAAATTGAATGCGATGAGGCACGAATCATCTGATTTAAGCAAGATCAGCAATTTCAATCAACCCAGAGGTGATTATACCGAAGTATAAATGGCAATAAAGATGCTGAAAATGGAAAACCAAAGAAAAAGGAAACAATCCAGTTTTGGAAAAATCTATGGGAAACTGAAAAAAAAATAATAAAAATGCTGGATGGATAAAAGAATTTGAAAATGAATTTAGTAAAAGTCAAATGGAGGAACTAATAACAACAGAAATGGTTAAATATTGAGGGAAAAGGATTAAAAACTGGACATCTGGAAATTAACTGAATGGCTTTTGGCTCAAATATCTGACTAGCTTACATCCAAATATAGCTAAACAGCTTAATGAAGTATTACAGAAAGGAAACATCAGTGACTGGTTAATAACTGGCAAAACTTATCTTATTCAAAAAGACCCAGCGAAAGGGATAACCATGGGAAACTATAGTCGATACCATGCTTGCCTACAGTGTTTAAATTACTCATAGGCATAATAGTGGACAACATCCAAGATTATTTAGAAGAAACTAACATCCTTCCAGTAGAACAGAAAGGAAATAAAGGAAAAAGCAGAGGTACCAAAGATCAACTTCTGATTGATAAAATGGTTTGGGAGAATTGCAAAAGCCAAAAAACCAATTTATATATGGTCTGGATTGTCAGGTCTAGCCCAAGAACAACAATGAGGCGATCCAGTCCAGTATAGTTCCTTTATTAGCTTGCACCCAATAGACAGAATCTCACCAGACTAAACCTATGCTAAAGCAACTAGTGGTTATACCCCGTGAGACTCTAGGGAGGGTCTAGTCTCATCCTCTTTATCTTCTCATGGTCCTGCTGCGGCCTGAGAAAGCACTTTCCCTGGAATGCTCCCCCTTCCTCCTAATAACCTTGAACCTCCATTCCAGTATCCTTCTCGCACATGCCTTCCATTACAGGATTGATTCTGAAAAGGCGTTTGATTCATTACCACAGAGCTGGATCATCAAATGTTTGGAAACAACTGGTGTCAGTAAAAACATTAGAATGTTTATAGAAAAAATAATGAAGCAGTGGAAGGCAGAATTGATGGTTGGAAATGAAAAATATGGGCTTGTCAACATTAGGAGAGGCATCTTCCCGGGTGACTCATTATCACCCTTAATATTTGTCATTGCTATGATTCCACTTTCAGTGATTTTGAAGAAAACAAATCTTGGCTATCAAACAGCAAAAAAAAAAAAAAAAAAAAGCTAATAAAATCTCACATTTGCTTTATATGGATGATTTGAAGCTTTATGGAAAATCAGAAATTGAAATCCGGTTATTAACAAATGTTCAGCCCAGATATAGTAATAGAATTTGGCCTAGAGAAATGTGCTACAGTAGCAATAAATTGGGATAAAATCACAACACTAATGGAATTGAAATGCCAAATGGCCAAACCATTCGGAGCCATCAGGATGAAGCCTACAAATATCTGGGCATTTTACAGTTGGATAACATCAAGCATGGACAAGTTAAAAATGTGATTAGTAAAAAATACATCCAAGGAGTGAGAAAATTGCTAAAGATGAAATTAAATGGTGGAAGCAAGCCATCAATACCTGGGCCATACCTGTTATATGATATGCTGCTGGAATTATTAACTGGACATAAGCTGAACTGGACAGTTTGGACCAAAAAATTGATGACTATTCACTATGCGTTACGTCCCTGTAGTGATATTGATAGTGATTACATTGTATCCCCATAGCGATACTGATATTGATACCTGTCCCACAGAAATGGAGGCAGAGGTTTACTTCAAGTCAAACCAACTGTCAAAGAAGAAAAGCATGCATTGGCTGATTATATAAAAGACAGTCAAGAACAAGCACTGGTACAAGTTAAAAACTGGAACTCACTGAATGTACTGGAAACAAAAGCAAATATCGAAATAACGTAATAAAAACATGAACAGAAAGCTGGCAAGGAAAAGCATTTACATGGTCAATTTCTACAAAAGATTGAAGGGAAAGTTGATAAAGATAAAACCTGGCAATGGCTTACAACTGGAACTTTAAAAAAAGAAACTGAAGGCTTGATTTTGGGTGCTCAAGAGCAAACTATTTGAATTAATGCAATCAAGGCCAGAATTGAAAAATCATGAAATGATTCAAAGTGCAGATTGTGCAAAAAAGCAGAAGAAACAGTAGATCACATACTCAGCTCATGCAAGGAGATCACACAAACTGATTGTAAACAATGACATAACACACTTGTCAAAATGATTCACTGGAACATCTGTAAAAATTAACATGTGCTAGTAATGAAAAATTGGTAGGAACATATATTTGAAAATGTAGTAAAATATGAGCAAGTTGTGAGATTTCCAAATACAAACTGATAAAGCCTTGGTGCATAACACATCAAATTTAACTCTGGTTGAAAAGAAGAAAGTGTGGATAATTGATGTGGCAATACCAGGGGATAATAGAATAGAAGACAAAGAATTGGAGAAGATCACAAAGTATCAAGATCTGAAAATCGAAGTTGGAAGATTGTGGTATAAACCGGCAATGGTGGTCTCAGTGGTTATCAGCACACTGGGTGCCATACCAAAAAACCTTGGATGGCACTTAGAAAATCTGCACATTGACAAAATTTCCATCTGTCAATTACAAAAGGCCACACTGCTTGGATCTGCACATATAAATATGATTATATAAATAATAATAATAATAATAATAATAATAATAATAATAATAATATACTGTGCTGATACATTAAGACATCCTAGGTTCTTGGGAAGAACTTGATGCGAATGAAGGCCAACACCAGCTAAAGAACTGGCAGCTGTGATTCCACATTGTTGTGTAGAAGAAGAAGAAGAAGAAGAAGAAGAAGAAGAAGAAGAAGAAGAAGAAGAAGAAGAAGAAGAAGAAGGGGAGGGGGAGGGGGAGGGGGAGGGGGAGGAAGCAGAAGAGAAAGAACCCTTGTAATCTGTGGTAAAGAGTGTTGTGTACCCATGAATTTGGGACATGATTGTATTTCAAGAAGAGCTCTTGGAATTTTTTTGGTACATTTTATGCATGTGCAAAATGGCAGAACTGCTTTTGCACATGCATAAAATACAATTTTGCAAAGTCTCATTGCCTCTGGTTTTGTTATGTATAGATTTGGAACCCCCACACATAACAAGATTCACCTATACTGTGGTTTTTATAAATACAGGCAATGCCCATTTCCCAAGTAACTCATAGTTTTACTCGCTCTCACTGTTTGCTATTCATCTATTTTTATGGACGTGTGCAGGGAAGGATAAAATGAGAAAATGAGATCTGTAACATTGCTAAATGTATGTGTTGTGAACCTACACATGACGGTAGGTATATGTACCTATGTATATGTATATGAGGGACAAACCTTGCATTGAAATGTCACAACATCCATTTCATCATTCCTACAAAACCGTCGGATTCTGCAGATGCCTCTGTTTATTAGTTTGGTTTATTACCTTTCTTCTAAGGAGCTTAAGATGATATTACACAGTGTACTGTCTTGGCCATCTGGATGTTTCTCTCTTATCAGTTAAAAGAAGAGTTTCCTCACTAGTTCACACCAAGACCCTTAATAAAAGCCTGAAAAGGTCTCCACCATAACTGGCTGAGAGATAAATTGGGTTGTAATGTAAAGAGTTGGTGAGATTTCCTATTCTCTTTTAATAAATCTTGTTAAAGAAACTCCAGGAGAATCTTGTTTTTTATTGAAAGGGACTGCCAAGAGCTTGACAAATACCGATCATTTTTATCTATGCAGCAACAACCCTGTGAGGCTGGGACTGGTTCAAAATCACCCAGTGAGTTTCTATGGTAGAGGGAGAACTTGAAATGGGCCACCATTTCAATCATTACTTAACGTTCCTCTGCAACATTCCTTTGCCCATAAATGCAGCAGCCCTACTATGTAAACATTCAGCTTTTATTTTTCCATCACTTGATTAGGAAAATGTGCCAAAGAAAAGCTTCAGCCATTTTTTTACATTCAGAGGACAGTGCAGTAGGACAGTTGATGCTCTCCCTGGAGATGTGAAGTTGAGCTTGAGAAGTTCTGAACTAGCTGGCCCAAAACAGGGCCAGTGTCAAAATGTTCCAGCCAGCCATGGCTCCCCAGTGGGTTTTCATCTTTCCATCTAACAAACACTCCAAACATATTCACATTCTGAAAGGAAGATAACCCCTGAGTTTAAGTAGACTGAAGAACTATGGACAAATATCCAGTTTTAATGCACAGCTCCCCTGTCTTGTCATCCTAGAATTGCCAGCTCCAGTTGAAATAAGTCTCCAAGTTCCTCCAATGTATGCATATAACACACTTATGTACATATGCATATGTGTATACATACCAGCCAGAGGCCATACTCATTCACAGATAAAACAAACTTACATTTTGGCTGATTTCACCCATTGCACTAGACTCTAATGTATGGGTGGACTTTTGGCTTTCAGATTAAGTCTGATGTGTATGTGGTTTACACAGACCATGGCTTAACAGTGTGCAAATCCAGTTAATGAATGGTATAAATGTAGAATTCTGTTCATACTTATTGATTCTTCTTTGCATTTGTTCTGGAATCAAATAAAATGCAAAGATTGCATTTCATCCAGCATTTCATTTCGTTTCCATGGCCATTGAAAGACTGGGTTATGGCATATCATGCCTTTTGCAGCAAAAGATATATACTGTGATTTATAAATAGATTTTTAGATTTATTTATTTATAGTGTACAGGTGTGGTTCTCCTGACCCTTTGCAGGATAGTATATGACACATAGATTATTTGTTTTTCCCTCTCTCCTTATGTTTATTATTCTATGCTACCTGGTGGAATATAGGAGTATCTCATCCATCTTTCATGTAATTTAATTTTTAGCCCATCCAATATCAGCAACATTCTCTGGCTGGGTGACATAAGACTAAAATAAGATTAAATAAAATAGAATCAATGAATATAGTAATCAGCATAGGAACAATATATAAGAGTGCCCTTTCCAACCTTTCTTGGATCGAAAATCTAATTTGTCAGCACTTCAATTGGCAGCTCTCTGCATGCCAATCTCGGCTTCGTTCTGAACGTAGCTCTCTCAGCCTCTTGCCAAGATCTGCTGGCTTTGAAGTCAGCTCAGTGCCGGGATTTCATGTTAATTAGACATGGCAGCTACCTGGCACAGGGGCTCAGAGGGGCTCCTGCAAGTATCAGGAGCTCACAGCATCCGTCCTCCATCCTTGACAACATCAAGGAGCAGATGCTGGTCAGGTCTGCTCCAGCAGTGTGGTGTGCAACTTTGATTTGACAAGGCAAGGGCCATCTCACTGAAGGAGCAGGATCTTTCATCATGATTTCTTTCATGACAATTATGTCTAAGCAAGGAATATTTATTATAGGAATGGGGAAAAATAGAGCCTGTACTCCAACATTTAACATACAAAAATACATGCAACTACATATGGGGAGTAGCTGTGTGTGAGTCAGCCCACTCCATTCAGATATGTTTTTAAAAACTCTAACTGAAAAACACCAACTGAAGTGTGTTTTTTTCAATGCACTGAATCTTTCCAGCAGTACCTAGTGTCTACTTAAGACACCATGAATCATCATTAATTCCTTGGGCTGGCTCATGCTGCATGCTAGGCTAAAACATAGCTGTTGGTTTTTTTTTTTGCTTCTTCCATGAATTGTGTGAGCACAACTCACTTTTCCTATTTTCTCATTCCTAAGTGCTTTTTATCCCCTTTCTGAAAGTGTGCATGAACATTCTGTTCCAGATTAAAATGGAATTTGAGTCATAGCAACAATTTTTGTTATTCACGTTTAGTAGAATAGCTGAGCTTAAAATGACCTAGCTGATCTTGGAAGCTATACATGTTTGGCTCTGGTTAGGACATAAATGAGGCTACAGCCTAGACTGGGAAGTTAAAAAAAACATCTTGTATCTTGGAAGAAGGCAACGCTGGCTTGACATTGGCAAGAAAATTACATAGATGCCTTTAACAGGAGTCCATCTGAACACAAGGGTGTCTTTCCTAAAATTCTATTTTCAGCAATCATTTTGTGGAAGTGCCATAGGACTGCAGGGGCCTTGCTTTGTCAACCTAGGACAGACATGTCCAGCTGGCTATCATCAGCATATTGATGATACCACATCCTGTGTTGACATATGACCTCCCCTAGCAGCTTAATGTAGTTATTAAATAGAAAGGAAAAGAATAGAGCCCTGAGGCTCCCCACAAAACAGGGGTCTCTGGCTCAACCTCTCCTCCCCAACACCAGCTGAAACCAGTCCTGAAGAAAGGACCACCATAATACCATGCCTCCCACTCCCAATCCCCGAAGTTGGGCCAGAAGGCTACTATGATCAATGGCATTGAAGGGCAAGGAGGGCCAAGATGAACGCACTACCCCCATCCAAAACCACTGCAGTCAATACTGTCTCAGTACTATGACCAAGCCTGAATCCTGCCTGAAAGAGGTCCAGATAATCCACTTCTTCCAGGGCCCTCTGGAGCTGTAAGGTAACCACTTTCTCATTGCACCTGGAAGCCTACTGGCAACCAGTGCAGCTCACCAAGCAAAGGTGTGACATGTGGAATAGGTGGAATGCTCATAATTGCCAGTGTTGCTGCGTTCAGAACCAGTTGCAGCTTCTGAGTGGTTTTCAAGGGTGAGGTAGTATAAGAGTGCAGCAGTAGAGCCCACCTTTGATGTTGGCACCTCATTACTGGAGTTAGTCATCCGCTGAATTTCTGACAATGCCCCTGGCCTGTCATAATTCTGGGATACTGCTGGAAATTAAATGGGTAATAGAGTGGAATGTGTGGAATGCTGCCAGCAGCAGCCCACCCTTGAGACAGAAAAGGGGGCCCAATCAGAGAACACAATGCAAGGGTTCCTTCAGATCCAAAACCAACAGTTCAGTTACAATGGCTGGTGTGGGTCTTCCGGGCTGTGTGGCCGTGTTCTTGAAGTTTTGTTTCCTAATGTTTCGCCAGCACCTGTGACCGGCATCTTCAGAGTGCAGGAGCACAGACAGGAGCAGTTCTCTCTGTGCCCTGCTGTGAACTGCTCCTGTCTGTGCTGTGCAGGAGCACAGACAGGAGCAGTTCTCTCTGTGCCCCCTGTGAACTGCTCCTGTCTGTGCTCCTGCACTCTGAAGATGCCGGTCACAGGTGCTGGCGAAACGTTAGGAAACAAAACTTCAAGAACACAGCCACACAGCCCGGAAGACCCACACCAGCCATCGTATGCCGGCCGTGAAAGCCTTCGACAATACAGTTCAGTTACAGTTGTGTATATTTGCCAATATAGCTTCTCTTTTGGAAAAGCAGCCTTTCAGTGCTGCAAGGCAGGCTACTTTGAGGAACATCTTCTCCCTATGCTATAAGAAAGATTGCAGGATCTGTAACCTGCACTTATCAGGATGATATCTTGAATTCCAATGTGACTGCCACAGGCAGATAATAGAGACAGAACTCATCAAGCTGTAAGACCGTAAGTGGATTATTTTGTCAAGAAATACAGACACAAACCTCTGTGTTGGCCAGAGATAAGTCATCACTGTTTGTGTGCCAGCTTTACCTTTGAGTTCCCTCAGATACCTGCAGCTTCATTATACCTAAGGCTACTGTTGAAGCTCAGGTCCAAATGGCTGGTTTATGGCTGTAATTAAGGCAGACAAGAAGACTCAGTACTCACTCTGAAAAGAAGGGTCTTCTGGGGATGGGCTTTCCTTCTGAAACAACACCAAATGGATATTTATATGCCTCACATGGAAGTAAGGAAGCTGTTAAAACTTTTTTCAGCAAATGGGGCCAGAGATGGCTCTGGGGCAACAAAAATTGGATTCTAGGTCTGCCGGAGTTCCCTGGTTGATCATCCCCACCCTAAAGAACAGTTCAATAGGATGATATGAATGAAGGCCTTTCACAGAAGCTATTCTTGTATACTTTTCGGTGGGAATGGTTTTTCATGGCATTTGTTGCTAATAACTTACTTTTTATAATAGAACAAGAGAGTCTAAAGGAAGGGACAAGATGTGCAGGTATGAATTAAGTATACAAGTCTAGGTATAGCCTGAGCAGAAGCTCTATTCTGACAAGCAATCTGTTATCTTGAACAGTCAGTGCTTTTAAGGGAAGATGGGTATAACAAATCTCTAAACAAATTCTCTTCAGAAGTGGCTCATTTCTGGCTTCTGGGGAAGAAATGGCAGACTGAAGGCATGACTGCAGCAGAATGAAGAGCTGGCAAGTAGACTGGCCCTTTGTAATTCTTCTCTGGACAAGAAGAGGACTTGAGATCTCCCACAAGTGCTCCAGACAGCTGCTCCTCATGAGGAGACTGCAATACAGCAGTCTCTGGAGGATTTAGAGCTCTGGGAGCTGAGGGAATGGCCATCTTGCTCAAACCACAGTTGACACCTTCAAAAGGATGCTGGGTTCACGTATTTCTTTTTCTAATCACTTTTGGAAATTGCTTGTTAACTGCTTTTCAGCTACTAGGAACCTTTGGATCAACACGTCTGAAAATATTGGGTGAGTTCCCTTCAACCCTTAGCGAAAGAAGTTTTAAATACAAGTTTAAGGACTTTATTTCTGGAATAAACAGCAAAAGGGTGATTAAAACTTTGATTTTAAAAAGCTACAAATGGACTAAAGGTCCAGATAAATTTGAAATAAGATTTTGGAATTAATTATAAAGAATCCTTCTAGTGGGAAAATGCTTTTGTTTTGATTTTTTAAAAAAAAATAAGGTAAGACTTTAAAAATTGGACACTAGAGAGAACTAGAGGGAACTAAAGATTACAATTAAAGGAGAAGAACACTTACAATTACAGAATGAAGCATAATATTTTAACATTGAACATATTGAAGGATATTTTTGAACAATGGACCCAGCAGTTAATTTTAATAGTGTCTGCATCTATAGATAGACTGTGTCTAAACGATGGTATGAAAGAGGAACAAGTTGTACCTGACAAGATCAAAATTGACTTGAAAGTGGATGTAAAAATGACAGGCTGCAAGGATGACATGGTAAAAGATGTTAACCTTTTGATCAAGGTTAAAATAGATACGTTGCTATCTCTGGTAACCTTTAATGGACTTTGCTGACATCAGGACTGAAACAAGGCTTTATGGATTTGTTTATAGAAAAGAGATGGGATATGGGAAGAAGAGATCATTTGTTGTATTTTAAGAGAAGGTGATAAATTACTAAAATTCTTTATACTTTTTGTGATGAAAGGGAAAGTCACGTCTTTATATATTTCTTTTCTTTATTCTTATTTTTTCTTCCTTTTCTCTTTTTCTTTCTCTTTCTCCCTTTTTTTCTTTCTTTTCTGCACTTTCCATTTTTTCTCTTTATTCTTTTTTTTTCCAGTTTGTATTCGTTTTTATTGTTGTAATCATAATCTTTAATACAATTACATTTTTTGTTTGTTTGTTTTTAAAAAGAAGTGGCTCAGTGCTGGAACAAGAAACCTACTGTAAGGAGGAAAATGGGGAATGGAGGAGTATGTATATGTGTGTGCATAAGTATGTGTGTGCATCATACCCATAGCATCCTCATCCCTGGCTCTGAGGGTTTGTGAATCCAGTCCAAGGTTGGAAAGTGGCCACAAAAAACAAAAAAAACCAAGAGAGCATTTTTCTTAACTCTAACCAGCATAATTCAAGCTTTCCCTGGAAGATTGGAAAGGGATTTTTCTACTGAGAAGGCAGCTGTCTTTGAATCAACTCCATAAAAACCTCTACCTGTCTTCCCAAAATTAAGGAAAAATTGAGAGTCTCTTTTTTTCCACCTTGCATTTCCTGCTCCTTCTTCCTGAGCCAAAGACATTATAAGGAGTTTTCAACATGGGCTTGCTTTTCAGCAGTAGCTGGTGTCTTCTTATGAGGCACCTATTTTTAGCAGCTGGTTTCTGCCAAAGATCCAAATTCTAATTTACTAAAGCTTGTTCCAGATTGTTCAAATTAGCCTCAAGTGTGGTTTGCTCCCAGTGGGGCTGAACTTGAAGCTTTCTAGCTTGAAGGGAAATTTATATTCTGTGCTGTTGGCCAGAAGGAAAGAGGGCCAATAAATGGCATTCTCCAGCCATGCCACAACCCATCTAGCTTCCAATTCTTCTGTAATTAAGGCTGAAATGAATGCTACTGGGAAGACCTTTCTTTACAAACTGTTCAGAAGGGACAAACAGAAATGCATGACACCATTAGCAATTTAGGGAAATGGATGTGATCATTAAAAAAAAACACACATC
Organism: Python bivittatus; assembly: GCF_059951505.1. Taxonomy (NCBI): domain Eukaryota; kingdom Metazoa; phylum Chordata; class Lepidosauria; order Squamata; family Pythonidae; genus Python; species Python bivittatus. The sequence continues at coordinate 9,848,600 of NW_028277056.1, forward strand.
TGATTTTCAGATGAATGTGGCATTCTTTGGCTTTCCCAGGTTGAGGAAACTGCACTAGGCCATGAAACATTGCTTGCTTTTGACATCAGTTTTTTTTTTTAAATCCATCCTGAAAATGAAAGGTGATTCTTCCATGACTCTCCTAAAAGTGAGAAGGGCAAACCACTTCTGCATTGTTGCCAAGAAAAGTACATAAATGGGTCCATCAAGGCAGACTCCCAAGCCTGCACTATCTGAACATCAGTAAAACACTTGATTGAAGCAGTTTCCTGCATATGTTAAAAGTGAGATTGATTAGGGAGATTTTGATTCCCATGCTTCCCTTTTGCAGAGAGCAAAAGCTTAATTAAATCCTTTTGATGTAATTAATTCATCTGCAGCAGGGGGTTGATAGTATTTTCAGGTAATGGCCCAGGGCTCTTTCCTCTTTAACTGAAATCATGCAAGCTCTTGCATTCCTATTGGCAATTTCATGAGGTGTCACCCTCCCAAATATATATTGGGGCATGCAGGCATCTGAATACTCTCCATGGCAGAGTTGAGATTTTGTATTGTGATGGGGACGATTGGCTGCTACAATTTCCTTCAGACACAAGTGCAACTGGTAACTACATTGGTGGTGTCCCCTACATGCTATAGTAAGAGACACCACCATTGATAGACACCAGCCCCTGTACCTGGTGGTCTTTGGATGTCCAGTTGATAGTGGTCACCAAGGCCATTTCCTATTAACGGTATCTTTTATTTCTTGGTTAGATTTAGGTTCTGTCTTCAGATCCTGCCTCCCAAAGCATAAAACTGGTACATGATTCACTCTCTCCATTGATTTTTCCTCCAAGAAGAAACCCTCTAAGGTAAGCTAAGGAACAAGGACTGGACCAAAGATAATCAATAGCCTTCTGTGGATGAGGGTACTATCTTGGAAAATGATGCAACAGGTACTAAATTTGCACCCCTGCACACTGCATAGGACTTTTATGGAGCTGAATTCAAAGCACCGCACAGCTTATTAACTACTGCACCAATTGTTTTTTTCCACTGGGGAGAAATTCTCACCTCCTTTCTTGAATTTCTTGCTCTTCTAGTCGTTTTACTTCCTTCTCTTCCCCCAAGCAAGTGTAAAGAAAAGACCATATCTTTCTCTCTCCAAACTCATCAAGTTCTTCAATTCCCATTGCTGCTGCCTAATGTCAGGAAGAGGGGATTTCCTTGCAATAAAAAAGAGAAAATCTAACTGGAGGAGGAGGAGCAAATTACAACAGTTAAATGGTACTGATGGAAAGACAAGCTCCATTCAAGTAATTTTATTTTCCTCCCCACAAAAATCATAACCTGAAATTGATCGTTTAGTTTTCATGGATAACTTACGTAGGTTGCTCAATGTTAAGCCTCTCAATTTAAATCCTCAGGGTGCTCATTTTGGCACTACTTGGGTGCAAATGAAGGGGGGTAGGCAACATCTTCTTGTGTCTTTCTTATTATTTGGCAAAAACTCTGGTGATCTTTCCATTTCTCTTAAGACTCTGCAGTGCAATCTTTCTTCTGTATTTTAGCTGATGTATTTTGCTCCTTTACGAAGTCCAACTCTTTCCTTTTATATTTATATTCCTCAAAATCCCTACCTTCTCAAGATGTACCTAGCTGATAAGGGGAAAAGTGGATAAATGCTTTCAAGATGATGACTGACTTTGCTAATACCACAAGGGGCAAAGCTGCCTTAAATGAACTTGATTGCCATATGGATAATGTTACCATATAGTTAGTTACTATACTCAGCATCATACTTAGGGTCACAAGAGTCTACAATGATTCTTCAATTCTTGCTCCAAAAATGAATAAAATACTTGTCGAGCTGTGTGATTAACATGTTCTCCAAGTCTTTGATGGAACTGGCCATTGGTGGTAGCAGGTGAAATATACATCCATTGAATTAGACATAAATTCACATGTCAGAAGAATGGGAAATGTGAGCTACAATCTTATTTTCATTTATCTGGTTATACTTTATTTACCTGGAAGTAAGCTCAACGAAATATGTTCCTGAAAATACATGTCTAGGACAGTACTGTTCAGTGTTGGAGATGTGAAAAAGATGAAATATTGAGATTTCATAAGAAGAGAAGAGAAGAGAAGAGAAGAGAAGAGAAGAGAAGAGAAGAGAAGAGAAGAGAAGAGGCAAAAGGGATGAAGTTGAGGGGACAGGAAGAGGTAACTGGACAAGGAAGGGCGGTGTAAGAGAAGCCATATTTAGACTTTACAAAAGGGTTATAGTTCAGCATGTAAGAAAAGCAAGTAGACCTGAAGTCATTTCTCTTACCCTTTCTTATCCATTGTGGTGTCTTTAACATATTTTTTTGTAAGGGAATGTAATGCCAATGCCCCCACCCCAATTCCGAGGTACTTATTTGGGAAAAACTCCACATATTCTTATCTTGTAAATACAGCACATTAAAAAAAAATCAGTTAATTGGAAATATGCCCCAGCAGGAAAAATATCAGCTGTCTCTAGAGATGGTTGACAGCTCCAACTGTCTGCATGTCACTAAATTAGAGAGAAAACTGGATGGGATGGGGTGGTGAGGAATTTGACTGTAATGTTATGTGGGAATAATCTTGGGAGGCTGGGCAAAGAGATGGCGCCAAGGAATGGTCAGATAAGAGGCAGCAGATAAGAGACACCCAGCTGGATAGTGGGTGGGGCAAGAGGCTCAGAAGAGACCCTCCCTAGTTTCTTGGGCTGTAAAGGAGACGGGGGAGAATTGCACTTTCAGACTTGCAAGATTCTGTCAATGTAGCTTTACAATAAAGTAGAATTAGCTTACGAGGTCATGTTTCCTATCTGGTCTGCCCTGCAAGGCTGACAATTACAGAGGATTGATTCCATAGCAAGTGCTATTGAAATCAATGTGAAAATGATTTTTTGGGAAACTTACATTAATCTGGGGCTAACCTAGTGGATATGTATCTAACATAACATCCCTTGCATGGAGGACAAGGTCGACTACCACTAGTGGGTTGGTGTATAGCTGGTATTACAAAATGCTAAATATAATTAAGCTCGACTTTAAAATGAATCTGTCTTTAAAATGCACAAATGTGTAAATGCGCAATCATTGTAATCATGGCTTCATAATGCGCTGTGATACCACAGAGTGTTAGAGAAGGCAAAATGTGTATATGTATATATTTAATTCCCCATTCCCCTTTCTTTCTAAATTATTTATGGCAGCCAGAAGAGATAAATGGCCCAGGATAAGTTTGGATGTTAAATAATGGCAAATTGCTGAAGTATCTTCATAAATCACATGAATAAGTCAAAAGTTGGGGACCACATGGGCTGTCTCCTCGAGCAGCACTGGAAGCATCAGGAATGGTTTGCCAGATTTAGAACCTCCATATTATTGAAATGATGGGGTGGAGGGAAGCAAGAGAGAGGGTTTGTCAGTTTCAGAAGAATTCTCCCCAGTTCAGAAGCTGAGAAGGAAACTTCAAATGGAAATTTCTCAAAAGGATTACTTCAGTTTCAGAGGTTGTCAAGCAGATACATTCTGTCTCTCCCCCTACCAGTTTTAATTCAATTTGATGAAAGGGGATTTACATTAGAAATACTTTCAGCCTTCTCATTGGCGGCACGTGTGAGGTTCTTGTACTTTTCATTTCCAAAATGGCCAATATCCTGTCTTTCACATCTCCAGGGGTCTGCATGTTCTCTGCTTTCCATGTTACCATTATAATCCCAAAGAAAGACATCAAGGAACTTCTTTATTGAACTTTTTCTTAAGGGGAATTCTGCTTTTGAAAAATGGTTGGAGATGTTCTTCTTTCTCTTGAGAAACTGTCCACCCAAATTCTCTGCTGATGTATACTTGGGGGAGACTTTTGAAAGGTCATTTGTGCCCAAAGTTGCCTTCAGAAGCATCAGTACTGGTATAACAACATAGCAGGCTATACACTTGGAAACAAAAGGGTTCCCTGTGTACATAATATATTTTTTCTTTCGTTTCTCAGTGACTCCATCTTTGCTCCATTTATGTCAGTGTGCACCACCTGAGTATGCTATTAGAAGAATAGATATCATATTAGAGCACAAGTGAATGACACCAGAAGGCTTTTTATATGCTCGCATTTCACAGCAGCATTTCAGTCTTCATTTGGAAAGTTCACAATCATGCCGTGAAAGCTTTAATTCTAAATTATGGAGCATTCATTCAAGGATCTCAAAATGATTTCAGTGCACACGAACTGCTAACTAACTACCCAGGCGTCTTTTGTGGACTGGCTCTGTTGCAAGCTCACCGCCAATTAGTGATCACTTAAGCTGACTTAAGTGAAAACTGACTATGGTGTCAAAAGCAGAAAATGAAAAAAAAAGAGAAGTCAAGCAGCAGCCACAATTTATCATGGGCAAAGAAGAAGAATCACGCTCTTCAGTTTCTGCATGACTCCAAGAGAACGTTTGCAGCAATAGAAGGTACGGATGTAATGGGCAGAAGGAGTAAATCTGAGGAACAGAAGGACGAGTTGCAACCAAGACAATGGTCAGATAAAAGGAATCTGAGTCTGGGGCAGAAATGTAATTTGAGGAAGTGTCTCAGACATGACCCTCCCTAGTTCTCATGAAAATAAAGGTAGAGAGGGGGGAAGTGCATTTAGACTTGCAAGATTCTGTTACTATAACCTTATAATAAAGGTAGCATTAGCTTGTGTGTCTTTGGTTTCCAACTTTGGTCTACCTTGGAGGGCTAACAAAGGATTGTTGTACCAGTTATTTGAATAATGTTCTCACTGAGGCTGAGTTTACAAGGCTAGTTCTTTAACAGGGCCAGTTAAAGGTTCAGTCTGTTGGGTGAATGCACTACCCAAGTCAGTATTGGAGCGGAACAATATTAACCCCAAACTGCCCTGAAGTTATTATAGTCAAACTACCCTCTCCCAAACAGTCATGTTGTACATAGCGAATAATCCTCCAAGAAAATGAGACAAGTTCTCCCAGAGAATGAGAAGAGCAGCTGAACACTTTGTTGGAAAACTCATAGCCAAGTTAGGAAAATATCTCCCAAATGCTGATTGGTTGCAGCCTACAAGCCATATCTCTAGCTGTCTATTTGGCCAGTGGAAAGGAGCCTATTGACATAATGAAGTCAAGTCAATACCTTTCTGAATCAAAGGCTTAGAAGATAGTAGGTAGAATGGGAGAGAAGGGACAGGAAGTCTGTACTCCCCCCACCCCCACCAAAGTGGACCTTTACCAGATTAGCATGCTAGTGTGGTGCCAGATCCAATAGTAATGAGCTAAGAATGGGTTAGTGACTATTATACAGGTGAAACTCGAAAAATTAGAATATCGTGCAAATGTTCATTTATGTCAATAAGGCAACTCAAAAGGTGAAACCAATATATGAGATAGACACATTACATGCAAAGCGAGATATGTCAAGCCTTACTTTGGTATAATTATGATGATTATGGTGTACAGCTTATGAAAACCCCAAATTCACAATCTCAGAAAATTAGAATATTACATGACATCAATAACACAAGGATTGGAAATAGAACAATATCGGACCTCTGCAAAGTATAAGCATGCGTATGTACTCAGTACTTGGTTTGGGCCCCTTTTGCAGCAATGACTGCCGCAATGTGGCGTGGCATGGATGCTATCAGCCTGTGGCACTGCTGAGGTGTTATGGAAGACCAGGATGCTTCAATAGCGGCCTTCAGCTCCACTGCATTGTTCGGTCTCATGTCCCTCATCTTTCTCTTGGCAATGCCCCATAGATTCTCTATGGGGTTCAGGTCAGGCGAGTTTGCTGGCCAATCAAGCACAGTAATCCCATGGTCATTGAACCAGGTTTTGGTACTTTTGGCAGTGTGGGCAGGTGCCAAGTCCTGCTGGAAAATGAAGTCAGCATCCCCATAAAGCTCGTCTGTGGAAGGAAGCATGAAGTGCTCCAAAATCTCCTGGTAGACGGCTGCGTTGACCCTGGATTTAATGGAGCACAGTGGACCAACACCAGCATGACATGGCTCCCCAAATCAACAGAGACTGTGGAAACTTCACACTGGACTTCAAGCATCATGCATTGTGTGCCTCTCCATTCTTCCTCCAGACTCTGGGTCCTTGGTTCCCAAATGAGATGCAAAAGTTGCTCTCATCAGAAAAGAGGACTTTGGACCACTGGGCAACAGACCAGTTCTTTTTTTCTGTAGCCCAGGTAAGAGGAATACGACATTTGAAGCCCATGTCCAGGATCCGTCTGTGTGTGGTGGCTCTTGATGCACCAACTCCAGCCTCAGTCCACTCCTTGTGAAAGTCCCCAACACTTCTGAATGGCCTTTTCCTGACAATCCTCTCCAGGCTGCGGTCATCCCTGCTGCTTGTGCACCTTTTTCTTCCACACTTTTCCCTTCCACATAACCTTCTATTGATGTGCTTTGCTACAGCACTTTGGGAACATCCAACTTCTTTTGCAATTACCTTTTGGGGCTTTCCCTCCTTATGGAGGGTGTCAATGATGGTTTTCTGCACAACTGTCAGGTCAGCAGTCTTTCCCATGCTTGTGATTCCTACTGAACCAGCCTGAGAGACCATTTAAAGGCTCAGGAGCCCTTTGCAGGTGTTATGGATTCATTAGCTGATTAGAGTGGGACACTTTAAGCCTAGAATATTGAACCTTTTCACACTATTCTCATTTTCTGAGACTGTGAATTTGGGGTTTTCATAAGCTGTATGCCATAATCATCACAATTATACCAAAGTAAGGCTTGACATATCTCGCTTTGCATGTAATGTGTCTGTCTCATATATTGGTTTCACCTTTTGAGTTGCCATACTGACATAAATGAACATTTGCACAATATTCTAATTTTTCGAGTTTCACCTGTATACTAGGGGAAGTATATCACAGGAACACCACTGATAGACCTAAAAAACCAGGTTAGGGACAGATCATCATGGACAGAATTTATCTATGTGGTTGCTAATAGCCAACAACAACTTGATGGCACATAATCAATCAATCAATCAATCAATCACATGAACCCAGTCAGATGTTCTCCAGTATTCAGATATAGGTTTTGTCCAAGTCCTGTCTGGAGACGGTCAGATTTGAACCAAACGACTTTAATATGCAAAGCAGGTGCATGACCACTGAGTTACAGCATTTCCACAGCTCAGTGTGAAATTATCATGTGATATTTGCATAGAGGCCAGCTCAATAGGGGCTCAGCAGACATTCAGTTTCTTCAGGCAAGGCACAGTAGGTTTTGTGGATACAAGAATGTGCATACAATTCCTGCTTTCAACCTCCTCCTTGCTACCCACTCATTTCTTCATTTCCTATTCTGAGCTGGATGGAATCATGGGGACTTTGATAATTGCAGATATAAGTAGCCAGCTCATATGTTCCACACTATCAGGAAGTTCTCATTTATCTGGCTGGATATCTGTTTGAAATAGTTTTAACCTACCTTTTGTCCTAGAACAAGGGTTGACAATGCAGACCTTCAAAGACATTTCCTAAACTTCTAACATCTTATTCCTGTCTCCATGGAATAAAATAATATAGTAGTTTTAAAACTGCTGGTGTTTCTTAAGTCAGATCTCATGCTGTAGCTATGATCTCACATGATCTTGTGCAAGAACAAGATTGCACAAAATCTACCAGAATTTTAGAGATTTTTGCTAACATCCAACAAAGCAAAGGACAACTTATTTCAGACCTTTCAATTCAATCAAAGAAAGTTAGGAACTGCCAGACCATGTAGATGACAAGATTTATGCGTGACATATCCATATCTTTGCTGCACTTCTAGCCTGCACAGTACTCCAATGAATGCAACTGTAGGAGGTAGACCAGATCAGGAAACTGACTCCATATGAAGGTAGAACTCTACTTTATTGAGAAAGGCTATAACAACAGAAACTTGCAAGTTTGCCTGTGTTTTCCCTTTCCCACTCATATACCCCAAGGAGTAGGGGTGGGGGGAGTCAATCTACATCTCTTTCTCATAGTTTCCCACATGCCTGGGCTTAGTACATGCTTCTTCTGCACCTATTGTCCTAATGACTTCTGCCTGCTTTTTCCAAGGTCATCTTCATGACTCCCTACAAACATGGTTCCCTACCAACATTCCTTACAGTGGAATAGAGTTCAAGTAAGAAAAGGAGGGCTTATGTGACCTTTGTTCAACATACCCCATGGAGGTATGTTGAACAAAGGAGGAACTAGACATACACACATTGGTATATACTGTACATAACATCCCTTCACACAGTCATGAATTGGTCTTCTGTTCTGTTTGCATGTGACTTGAAAATAGAAAGTGCTACTTTGCTCCCTTGGATGTGTTTAAAAAGTTGAAAGTAAGGATATTTATACCACCTCCTCACCATGAGCAATGATTGGAGTTTTCTAACCTTTCCCCCAATTTAATTCAGTAAAATATTGAAAGGTATGGAAGAAGAAGAAATACAATTAAGGGAAAAATTGATTTATGTTTTTGAGTTCATTGAACAAATATTTCTATGTGTACGAAGTGGAGCGTATCATTTCAGCATAATAATACGAGTTAGAGGCAATGTACAATCACATTATCAAATTGCATAGCTATTCTGCTAAATTGCATCCTTAAAAGCAGTAGCACATTTTTAGGAGAACAAAGAAAAATGAAACTGAACTGGACCTCTGCATGTCCAGTTGAGATAAGCAGATATTTTTATGCCTGATAAACAAGCAGGAAAAATGGAGGTGGAAAGGATTCAAGCCCTGTTCTGTCCATAAATCTAGTATCAAACATCTACAGTTTTTGGTTTTCTAGCATCTGCTTGGACACATCCAGGGAAGATGATGCTCCCCAAACCCTAGGGATTGGATTCTGGTGTAAAACTGTTTTATCGTCAGGATGGCTTTCCCAACGTTCAATAGGAATCTGTCTTCCTGAAATTTAAGACCAATTCTATCATGTCTGGGCTGGCAGAAACTAGTCATGGTCTTGTTCAGCTCCCATAAGTTCTAGGGAGATCTCCAGGTTCACAGTGACCACAGGCTGAGAAAGTTGAATCCAACACATTAGAAGACCACAAGGTTATATATATCACAGAACTGGAAGGAGAAATAGGCTATTGAGTCCAACCTACGGCTCAATACAAATTAAAGCATCCCAAACAGATGGCTATACAGCCATTATCTGAACATACAGTATTGGGTAATTGGTTCCACTTTCAAATTGCTCTTACTGCTAGGTAGATTTTAGATCCTGTAATTTAGATTTGTTATTTTATTTTTTTACTTCTGGGATAATAGATTACTTGTCTTGATTTTCTTCTCTGTGACATGTTTTCAGGTATTTGAAGAATGCTATCTCCCCTCCCATCCACTCACTAATACCAAAATGAGCCATCTAAATAGCGGGGAGTGCTGTCAAAATAGACATTCTACACCCTCCCTTAAAATCTCTAGAAAGATATTGCAAATCACTCCATCATCTGTATCGCCAAATTGCCATGAAAATATTTAGTTCTGTGATTGTTGTTGCTTTCTGTAGATATAGTTGCATACAGAGGTTTGAGCAGCCCTGGTCAAACTGTATGCTTCAATGAATCCCTAAGTGAACAGAAGCTGACATTGTCTCTCTACACAGTCAGAGTTAAACAGAACATTTTTCTGCAAATTTGAATGCATACTTACTATATATGTGCAGTCGCTTACAGATTCAAAATAAGAAAATAGTGAATATAGCAGGTGCAGAGATTTGGACATCGTTCCAGTTAATTCAGTACTTTTTAAAAACTCTAAAGTCGTTAATAAGGCCCCCAAAGACTTAATAAGCCTACAATTAGCCAGGTGACAACAACTCCACAGGTGAAGAAATACTCTGATTCTTCTGATCGTTCAGAATCCGAATATTGTTCTGTCTACTTTCAGCAAACATAGGCTTTTCTAAGCAGCTGTCTCAGCATCTGAAAATGAATATAGTTCACTCTTACAACATGGGAAAGCTATTAAAAATATCTCTAAATGCTTCCAGCCAGCAACTTTAAGAAACACTGTTAGGAAATGGAAGTTAATGAAACTGTTGAAATCAAGACAAGATCTGGAATACCAAGAAAAATCTCTGCTACAGCTGCCCCCCAAACTGATCAGATTTGCAAAGCAGGGTCCCTAGACCACTGCAAAGGATCTGCTGAAAAGTTTAGCTGACACTGAAGCACTTATTGACAGGTCCACAGCACAGCATTTTCCCCACAACTATGATTTACATGAGAGAATTGTCAAAAAGAGACATTTTCTCCAAGCTCATCGCAAAAGATATTGTCTAAAGTAGTGTTTCTCAACCTTGGCAACTTTAAGATGTGTGGACTTCAACTCCCAGAATTCCCCAGCCAGCCATGGGGTTCTATGGCACAGGAGATTCTGTGCAAGGGTAAGGAAGAAGGGATTCAACTCAATATCAATCTATCCTAGAAGCTAATGTCCCACAGTCACTGAACGAAAATAAAAATGGGAAAATGGTTGGATATTGCAGCAAGACAATGGTCTGAAACATACCTTAAAATCAAACTTGAGGTAATTACAGAAAAGACAGAAAAGGGCTTTCAATGGCCTTCACAGTTCCCTGACTTGAATGTTCTTGAAATCTGTGAAGAGATATCAAACATGATGTGCATTCAAGGAGACCGACGAATATTTCTGACCTAGACAAGTTCTGCAAGGACAAACGGGAAAGCATTTCAAAACCAAGACTAGAAAGACTCTAAGTCGGCTACAGGAAACCTTTGGAAGCTGTTACTTCTGTGAAAGGGGTGTGATCAAGTATTGACTGAAAGGATGTCTAAACTTCTGTATTCACTGTTTTCTTATTCTGAATCTGTGCAAAACGGCACACGCAGGATAAGTATGCATTCAGATTTGCAGAAAGAGGTCAGGTTTAACTTTGTACCATGTCAAGGTTGTGTCAGCTTCTGTTCACTTAGGGATTCATGGAAACACACCATTAAACCAAGACTTCTGCATGCAGCTACGTGCTTGGGATTGAGATGCATGAGGAGAAAATCTTCAGGAAGCAAAATGTAGCCATCTTCAAGAGAGTAATTCATACCACAAAAGTGACAAACGATATGTTTGGACACCTTGGTCTTCCCGAAGAAAGCCCTTTGGCTGACCAAGTATAATGAACATAAATTGCCCAGATAATATCTCCTATTTGCAGAAGACTCTCTACAAACTATCCAAAGAATAATAAAAAAATATTTGTTTTAAATATTTGGGTTTTTTTTTTTTTCTTCCCAGCCATATGTGTGAGGAAGGATACGCGTTTTTTAAGCTTGGTTTCTGTTTTGTTTTCTGTTTGCTCAAGGGCAAAGCACGCTCAGCTCCCTTGCATTGGAGAGATCCTGCTTCATGAGTTATTCATGAGTTATTCATGAGTTATTATTTGCTCAGTTCCAGGGTCCACGAACAGCGTGGAAATTGTATTGTCGAAGGCTTTCACGGCCGGCATACGATGGCTGGTGTGGGTCTTCCGGGCTGTGTGGCCGTGTTCTGGAAATTCCAGGCCACGCAGCCCGGAAGACCCACACCAGCTTGGAAATTGCTTAGGATCTGAAGCAAGCTGAACAGCGAATGAGTTTGGAGGAATTCAGGTGTGGCTTAATGATATCTGGCTTGATAGACTGCACCGGTTCACTCTCACTGGCAATTATGTGTTTCACCAAGCACCGAGCAGCTTCATCAATGTTTATGTTTTCCTGGAAGTGGGGAGAAAAAGACAAGAAAAGGAGAAGAATGAGTTACAATAGCTGATTCCCGATGCTCTCTGGACATCTTGGGGTTGCAACTCCCAAAATTCCTAGAAGACATTACAACTCCCAGAACTCCTAGCCAACATTAGAATGGCTAGAATGTTTATGGCCAAGTCCCCAAATTACCTGCTAGCAGATATCCCCAAATATCTAACATGCTAACTCCCAGAATTCCTAGTCAGCACAACCAACTCCCCAAATTCCTGGACAACATAAGTGGTTAAGTTAGAGACTCCAATGAATGAAGTCCATCTGAAATTCATCTAAGGTTCTTCTCCTGAGCTCCATAGAGTCCCATTGTTCTAGTTCCAGGAACTCCCTAAGATTAAACTTCAACAGAAAACTGCCAAGTAACAGCAGCATGATTTTTTACAATTTTGGAGCAAGCAAACCAATAAAATATCTGCCTTAAGCCTAAATTGATACCTATGGCAGTTAACCTCTAGGCTAAAAAATCATTTTCCATGGAGCCCTTAGCCACTTTATATATATTACAGAGAGAGAATTTAAAACAGGTTCTCAGAAAAAAAAAAAAGATTACCCATACTTACTTAAGGCTGAATTTAAAGTACATCTTTAGAGTTCTACAATTCTGAATAATTTGGGACCAAGTTCATTTGAAGAATCAGTGGCATCAAGGGATCAGAAATGACCTTTTCGGTGTGACAATGTATGACATTCATTTAAAAGTCTTCTGAGTTTGTTGTTATGAAAACTATATATGATTATCAATTCTATATCAGTGAGGGTTAAGGTTAACTATGGCAGGGATAGGAAACCCCTGAATTAATACTGAACTACGATGGGTTTTGACATGATCCAGGAGGGTAATTCTTATGGCCTTACCCCATTTTTTAAATGTCTTCGTTTGGCTACTCCTAACACTCTTTCTTGTTTTCTTGTTTACTGGTTTGATTATTTCACTAGCTTTATGCTATAAATTTCAGTTGTTCAGCTTGTTTTTAATTACGTTGATTTTAACCTGACAACTTCTGCTTTTTTTTTTTTTTTTGCACTATTTGGTGAAGTTGCTAAAAAACAGAGCATGGAAAAGCATTTACATATATGCAGAGAAAGGATGCTTTGAGATTACATCAAAATTATGGAAGCATGCAGATTGCAGTGAATCAGTAATATTGATACAATATTATTTTAAGTTGTCCTCTTCTGGTCATCTATTTGGGATGCTGTAACACTGGATTTTCTCTAGACAGTATCTTTCAAATTGCTTGCAATTTTGCATGTTTACAAATTCTTGCAGGAGTGCATGGCTTAATATTAACGCTTGTGCTTCTGACAGCCAAATGCTAGTTCTCAATTAGCCACCATCTCTCTTTGGAATTTAACAATTTAGTGACTAATACTGAATGAACAGGAGGCACCAATTTGCTATCACAGAGAACAAAAGTTGATCATGAGATTTTCTGAACAGACCTGGCAAATTCCTCTGGTTGATGAGTAGTTATCTTCAAGATGCTGTGAAATGCCACTGGAGAAAATCATGTAAACCTATAAATTGCTTTTCAAGTCCAGCTGAGAATGCTAGAGAGAAAACAGAATTCCACCACTTCAGAAGTTGAGATTTAACGTCTGCTCTCAAAGGTGTTAGGCCAGTGGTAAAGAACTACTGTGCATGGAGAAGGTTCCATTTCAAATTCTCAGCATCATTAGAAAGACCTGGGGGGGGGCGGGGGGGGAAACTCTGCCAGAAACTCTGGAGAATTGCTACCAGTATTAACAAGGCCACATTCCTAAGAAAAGTCAAACCTTCTATCTAGGTTTATAAACTGCAGTGACCTGAGAAGCAGGACAAATTAATACATTATCATATTAATGATGAACCGTTGCATCTGCTCATGGCTCAAAGGGGCTTAAAGCTATGTACACAGTCATCCCAACCCATTTAATTGTCACAAAGATAAACCTAAGCCAGGCTAAAGTAGGATGGCTCTTTATCCCTATATCTGTCAGCCTAGCAAGGTAGTCCAGACAGGAAGCACAACCAGATGGACTAATTCTAGTAAGTTTACATTAATAGCATCATGCAAGTCTGAAAGGGCATCTCTCCCCTATTGCCTTTACAGCCTAAGAAACTAGGGAGGGTCCCTTCTGAGATGTTTGCTGTGCCCACATTCCTGCTGTGGTGGGCTCAGCTGCCTCTTATCCGACCGTTCCCCTGGCTGTGGCTCTTCCCCCATCTCCCAAGGTCATTCCCACATACCATTACAGTATCTATAAAAAGTGGTGTACTGCACGTGTATTGGAGCCCAGAGGTTGATGCACCCAGACAAAATTGCATAGATAGAGAGAGAGAGTAGATAGATGATAGAGTAGGTAGGTAGACAGACAGACAGATAGATAGATCCCACAGGGCAATCACAATATGTTCTATTTTTTCCCAGAGCAAATGTTACTGTATTTAGGAATGTTCAAAAATCGTGTGCCAAGTGAGAAAGCAAGTGTTTAGAAGAAAATGGCAACCAATTCAAATATTTAATGTACTGTATATAATGTTTTATGGGACCTGACATACATACATATATACATACGTACATACATACGAGAGACAGGGTGGTATAATGGTTAAGGTACTGGATTAGGAGCAGGGAGACCCAGGTTTTGGTCCTCCCTTAGGCATAGGGAGGTGGGTGGCCTTAGGCCAGTTATTCCCTCTCCAACCCCAAACGGTGTCAAGCTCTCCAACAAGCTGGTTGAACAACAAATCCTCACAAGCTGTGACTGAATAGTACTAATATTTGTAGTTGGTGTTTCCTGTCTTGCTTGGTTTTAGGAATGGAGCATTAAAAGGACAAAGGGGTTTAGAACAGAAATGGTTTAGGAGCAATTCTAAAAATTATCAAGCTAATGAGTGGGTGGTACTATTTTCACAAGTTGTTGTTGTTGTTTAGTCGTTAAGTCGTGTCCGACTCTCCGTGACCCCATGAACCATACTGCGCCAGGCCTTCCGGTCCTTCACTGCCTCCCTGAGTTTGCTCAGTTTCATGCTCATTGCTTCAGTGATGCTATCTAACCATCTCATCCTCTGCCGTCCTCTTCTCCTTTTGCCTTCAATCTTTCCCAGCATCAGGGTCTTTTCCAAAGAGTCCTCTCTTCGCATTAGGTGACCAAAGTATCTGAGCTTGAGCTTCATTATCGATCCTTCCAATGAGCAATCAGGGTTGATTTCCTTTAAGATTGACTGGTTTGACCTCCTAGCAGTCCAGGGGACTCTCAAGAGTCTTCTCCAGCACCAGAGTTCAAAGGCATCAATTCTTCGGCGCTCCGCCTTCTTTATGGTCCAGCTCTCACAGCCATACATTACTACTGGAAAAACCATAGCTTTGACTATGCGGATCTTTGTCGGCAAGGTGACGTCTCTGCTTTTTAATATGCTATCTAGATTTTTTCACAAGTGTGACTATGTTATTTTATTTTCTTGGCTTTTTGAATTGAAACAAGTATTTATGGATGTATGTTTTCAGACAGTATTGTCTGGATGGGAGGTGTGCAAATAGATTTTAGTAGCTCTCACATGCAGACTTCATAATTATCAAGTATTTCCCAGTTTGGTATACTCTATATCATTTGGGTGAGAGCTCTCAGAATTCCTGGCCAAACTGACCTGGCCTGAAATCTGGGGGAAAACCTTGGGAGGACATGAGGTTATAGAAGGCTGATACACAATATGCAATTCTTTGAAATTTGTACAAATATTCTTTGTATCTTTGCTACCCCCCCCCCCAAAAAAATCCTGATTAAACTTTGAGCAAGCATGCAATTTATCCCTGGATATGTGGGATGTAAGCCTTCTTGTTACTGATGCTCCCCACAAAAAAAAAAAAAAAAATAGATGGAAGGTTTTAAAAGCTGTTCCTGTAAGTTATACATGTGATGATTTGATCTGATCTCTATGCCTAATCCCTCTCCCACTCCCCAGATATAAATTGTAAAAACCTTTGATTATTGGTAATAAAATTGACTAATGCATACACAAGCAGCAAAGAGTAAAAATGCACTGATTTTATGTTAACATGAAATAAACACTTTTGAATTCACCCTCGAGCAATCTTTAATGCAGCTTAGAGTTTATTGCCAGTCTTGTCTTTTGCAACGTTCTTCCTTCCGTGATGGAAAAGTGCTGCCTCCAGATTAGAGTTTAGGGTTTTCCATTGTAATATCTGAAATAAATTCCCTTAAATCTGGATAGCTAGTTTTCTTTTGCTGACATAATGTGCCTTTATTAGTTTTTATGGGCCATTCTCTCTTCCAGATGAAATATTTTATGACTAGCCATGCAAATCTCTTAGGATTTATGATGCTTGCAGTCCCAAGATATACTACTACATCTAGTTTCATACAGCACTGTAACTTTAGTTTACAGTGACATGAAATTCTGTAGGTTTTGAAGCTCAAGGGGAGAGTTATTTTAGGCAATCAAGGTTTCTGAAATGCCTGGGGTTGCATTCTAAATTGGCAGTTTGGGATGTGTTCCCTGATCCCTCTGAAGGAATCTAGCAACACCTGTTCCAATTAACAAATTTTATTACAAGGCATAGGCTTTTGTAGATTTTGTACATTTAAGTTTAATAAGCGAAAGTCAGATTCCTCCTGAAGTTTTGTTACCATAGATTAACCCAACTCTCCTCTCCTCTGATCCCTCTGCTTCAGTATGAGGGCCAGTGATCTCTGTTGAAGAACACCTGTTCTCAAGCCCCTTAACTTCAGAGCATTGTCAAGGAACCAAGATTCAAGCAGACTTTAATTAGTTTGAATGCCAACAATCAGGGTTTAGAGCAGCGTTTCTCAACCTTGGCAACTTTAAGATGTGTTACTCTCTGAGCTTCCGCACAATCTCACACCCCTTCATCACCTTTGATTGGTATGCCAAGAGCTGTATGTTCCAGACATACCCTTACCAATTCTTCATAGCTGAATACCTTCCATTCCAATTTTGCACGGTATCTATCTTTCTGAACCATTATTTTTAAATATCCAGGCAAGGTGTGGTTTTTAATCAGTCAAGCAATCAATCACCAGAGATTTAAAACCCACTCTCGTTGCTTGCAGGCTGAATTGAGGGAGAGAAACTAGATGATAATAACTTGCTCAGGTCACAGAAGAATGGAAGCAGAATTGAAAAAGACCTCTTTCTCCATTTCCTGAGTCACTGCTCACATCATTATCATGTCATCACTAGGAAATAATTATGATTATCTTGCAACTGCCACATTAGAAAAACCATTGGTGGAACTAAGCTGAACTACTCCTTCAGGGGAATAACAACATTAAATATAAAGTATCCAGAGCCAGGGTTCAAATCCTGTGAATCTGCTGCATGGGTGAAAATAGGAATATGGGTTTAGTGCCTCACAAATGCCCTTGTCCTATAGGCATGAAAAATCATATTTTGGACATTTTGATGATTATCATCTATATTAGATTACACTGTATTATATTTTGGCACCCACAGCAAGGTGTGAAATTAGATGACGCCCGCCACTCGAAAAAGCTAATATGTTCTGTGTCTCAACTCAGCCAGCAGACAAACTAGGTTATGAACTAATTTTCTCACATCATTATGATAGAAAAGAGCTGATCTTAGCATGTCAGTGTTAGGCATTTTTTTAAATAGTAATTTTATTAAAAATTACAAAGATAAAAACTAATACAAACTAAAAAAAGAAAAAAGAAAAAAAGAAAAAATAGGAAGTTTATAAACATATAAAGTAATTACTTTCCCCTCCATCACAATACAGTGGTGCCTCGGGTCACGAACGCTGCTGTTCACAACCAATTCGGGTCACGAACAGCTCTGGTTGCAAAATTTTGCCTCCGTTCGTGAACACCAGATCGGGTCACGAACAGGATCCGCGGCCATTTTCCCGCCCGTGACACGTGGTCCGCGGCCATTTTCCGCCCCTGACACATGGTCCGCGGCCATTTTCCGCCCCTGACACGTGGTCCGCAGTCATTTTTCTGCCCCTGACACGTGGTCCGTGGCCATTTTTCCACCCCGACACATGGTCGTAGGGAGGGGGACTCTCCCTCCAAGCAATAGCCGCCTCCCTGTCCTCCACGCCAGAACGGATTAACGGTAATTACATTGAACCTTATGGGAAAATTTGCTTCGGGTCGCGACCAATTCGGGTCGTGACCAGAGTCGCGGAACGTATTAAGTTCGTGAACCGAGGTTCCACTGTACGTATAAACAATTTTAGTAAGTTATCATCTTCTCTTAAAATACAACAAATGATCTTTTCTTCCAGTATCCCATCTTCCATCTATAAACAAATCCTAAAAGCCTAATTATTTCAGTCCTGATGAACAAAAGTCCATTAAAGGTTACCAGAGACAACATATCTATGTTAACCTTGATCAAATAAACCAACTTGATATACCTTCCTTTTACTTCTAACAATCTTGATCTTTAGTCCCTTCAAGTAATGTCCTATAACTTGGCTTATTTTCACTTTTTCTTTGTCCCGTCTCACAAAATTCTTCAAAGCTTTAACAAGTCTCTTTTGTAAATCCAGTATAGGAAAATTATCCAGGTCACTGTCTTGCTTTGTTATTTGTATATCCCTTTTAATTATTAAGACATCAGCCAGTTTCTTTTGTATGTCCAGTGCAGCATCTTTTTCCATATCATTCTTGTAGCCTGTCATTTTTAAATCCACTTTCAGATCAGTCTCAATCTTGTCAGGTAAAACCTGTTCATCTTTCATAACATTTTTAAGTCTATCTATAGAGGCAGACATTAACTTCTGAGTCCATTGTTTAAAAATATCCTTCAGTATGTCCAATGCTAAAATATTTTTCTTCATTCTGTATTAGTAAGTCAAATTTAAGTGTACTTCTCCTTTAATTGTAATCTTTAGTTCCTTCTAAGGAATTTAGTTCCCTCTAGTGCCCAACCTTCAAAGTCTCATCCTATCATGTTTTTTTTTTTTTAAACAGAATTCAAAACAAAAGTATTTTCCCATGGGAAATATTCTTATAATTAATTCCAAAATCTTATTTCAAATCCATCTGGACTCTTAGTCCATTTGTAACTTTCTAAAATCAAGTTCTAATCACTCTTTTCCTGTTTATTAAAAAAAATTAAGTCCTTAAACTTGTATTTAAAACTTCTTTCACTAAAGATTGAAGGAAACTCACCCAGTGCTGTAAAACTTGTTGATCCAAAGGCTCCTAATACTCTAAATGGAGCACTTGTGGGTGATCTCAAGCCTCACTTAGTAGCGGAGCCGTCTTCAGTTCACCATTCCTTCCTCAGAAGTCCAATGTTAGGCATTGTTGACCCATGGAAGATATTGGAATATGTAATTCCAGTCCCTTCTGTGCACTAGAAATTTTTTTTAATTTACTCAATTTATATATTCTATTCAATCTATTTTCCAAGAGACAAGTGAGTTCTTTCTTTCTTTTATGGATATCTATGGATCTAGGAATATTATAAGAATGTCCCTAAGCATTCTGTGTGCATTTATTTAAAGCATGCACAAAATGTCTAGACCTGTCTAGATTTGTGTCTTCATGATAAGAATAAAGCATTTAACAAAACCAAGTGATACATTTATGCAGTTTATAATGTATTTGTTAACATTCTGCATTCCTTTCAAGATCATTATTATGAACCTTCTGTCTTTAGGAGTGGAAGACGTTAGAATACTAACAAGCATTTGCCTATTTAAAAAAGCATTACAAAACCTGGAAATGATGTGCAAATTAGGACAAAACAGGAGGAGCACATTGAGTGCCACGCACAAAGAATAAATAGTAGTTCTTGAAAGTACCTCTGCTTTGGAACATTCTCCTTTCATCTAGAAAACTTCAAACAAAGCTTCATCTGAACTGTGGGGCCCTTCTACAAAGCAGGTATTCATCTATTTACACATGGCCAATTTCTGTCCAAATGTAGCATCTGTCCAAATGTAGCATTTATTCAAAAATCCCTAGCATTCCTGGCAGTTTCCATTACTGGAAAGCTAATTACAGAAGAAAATTTGCTATCTCTTTTAAACTGATCAAAACTCAAGAACAAACCAAATGAAGTACAGGAGATCCCCACCCAGAATGCTGTCTCCATTCCTTATTTTTATTTTATTTTGCTGGTTATCTTGGTTTGAAGATTGGTGATACAATCGTTTAGAACAGGATGTTTAATCCTCTCTTCCCATTTCTGATTCCAGATGTCCATTGGTTCTTTGGAAGGAGGATAGTTAATCAGTACCTATCCAATTTCAGGCACTGAAATGAGCCAGTAATAACTTAGATAAATCACCAAGAATTTACAGTGAAGAATAAGTAGGAGAGAATCAATTAATTAATCAATCATTAATTAAGGTGGTTTCCAAGAGACTGCTTGCAAGATCTTTTGAGGCATTTGGAAAAGAAAATATAGAAAGAATACAGGGATAGTTTTCCACCCAAGCATCTTTACCCTTCTCTCATCATTCAGTGGAATAGAGTTCTTACTTCCACAGAGAGAATAATCATCCTGAGCAATCTGTGGCCTTCCAGATGGTACTAAGGATTCCAAGCAGCCCCAACCACTGTAGCCAATGATGAGAGATGGTGCAAGTTGTAGGTCAGCAACATACTATAGAGAGGTCCTCATGTTCCTGGACCTTAATTGAAAACCTTGCCAAACTTTCTGCCAAACCAAATGTCATGAGTAGCTCATTCTGGAAGGAAGAAGAGGAAATGGCATTTGAAAGAGAGATAAGCTGAGACCTAGCAATTCTCAGGGCAAAAATGCCAGTTATATCAACAATCCCGAACAGTGTATTGTCGAAGGCCGGTCACAGGTGCTGGCGAAACGTTAGGAAACAAAACTTCCAGAACACGGCCACACAGCCCGGAAGACCCACACCAGTCAATCCCAAACAGCTCAGCTTCAGGTCAATGACATGCAGGTCAAAGAGCTGCTGAAATGTGGGAAAGGCAGGAAGAAGGAGGAACAAGTTTAAACTGCCATGATTATAAAGAGGAAACTGCACTTTTATGCTGACAGAGGGCAATCAGTCTAGTTTGCAATAAAGATTCTTATCTAGTTGCACCATGTCAAGTCTAGAAAGTCTGCTGCAGAGTCTGAACCTAACAGCTAAGGTAAGCCACATACAGTTGGGGTTGGAGATTTGTACTAAGCCTTAGTCTGGGGAGGCTGACAGCAGCTGAGACCAAAAAATCTTTCTGCTTAACCCCAAAAGCAGCTACTACTATAGTATTTTGTAATGTTAAGCTCTCAGAAGGAATCTGAAGACTCAAATGCTTCAGATATGAACTTCTCCACCATTCTGCTATGAAAGAAGATTAGAAAGAGAAACAACAGGACTACAAGGGAGTGACAGGCTATGAAGATGGGGATTTGGGTCTGCATTTTCTAGAGGATGATGGACAGCTGTACCTTACAACTCTGAGAAAGATGTTTGGGGATCTGGGTCAGAAGGGGTTTAAAAGAATTTATGGGCAGAGGGCGTGGCTTGTCACCAGAAAAGATGGCATGGTGAGCTGATTGCTTTGCTCCTGACCCAGCTTTCTTGATGATTTTTACATTTTTTTTTTACTCATATACATCTAATTGGCAAGATTAAGAAAAAACAACAACAATTTTTAGCTGCCAAGAGTCTTGTGATTGCAGTGACATACAAATGTGATAAAAATAAATAGATAACAAAGAAATAGATAAAAAGAAACAGAAGGGTGTTCCCCAACATGCCAGAGGAACGAAGATGTACTTGGATGAGTCAAGGACAGCTGAGACAACATCCTGTTCTGGCAGTGAAGAAGAGATAGTGGAGGAAGAAAGTGCCTGTTGGAGGGCACAAAAGCCAAGTGACATTGGAGTTGAAGGCTCAAGGTTGACTTGATAGGATATTTGATTAAGCAACTCAAAGAACTAAAGGAGGAATGGGATAAAGCATCTACTTTGTTTTGAAAAGATCTGGCAGGGATGTTTGAACAAGTTAATAAATGACTGAAAGATCTGTTTTTTTACATTTCAGAAATGGTCCAGACTGCTAGCAAAGCATATAATGTTGCTATGAAAAATGAGCTTGACATAGAAAAGTTCAAAAAATATTACTGACATTAGATTGGATTTGGTCAATATTCAGAAATAGAAATAATTTGAGAATTAGAGGAATTAGGAAAAATGCAGGAAAGACTAATTTAATTGGATATCTTATCTCAGAACTTAATTACAAGCTACCAGGTTTAAAACTTCAAGATAATGATGTGGAATGCACCCATAGAGTCTTTCCTTCTAAGTTCAATCAAATGCAAAACCCAAAAGATATGCTAATAAGATCTGTAAAATAATCAGATGAAAGAAGAAAAATCTGCAAAAAAAGCTCACGGACTAAAAGAGATAGTCTTTTGGGATGGAGATAGAGTGTTGTTTTTTTCAAGACATTAGTCCTGTCATGCTACAAAGAAAAGTCTTCAAACCAATGACAGAAGAATGATTAAAAAGAACAAGGTATAAATGGGGGTACTCTTTCAAGCTAACTGTATTTCAACCACAAGCAAGAGAGATTATTTTTATGCTTTCTGACAACCTGGAAGGGGAGAAATTAGCATTGCTCTAAACTAGACCAGTGAGAGCAGTGTTTCTTAAAGTGTGGTCCGAGGACTTCTGGGCACCCTCGGGAGCTGCTCATGAGTCTGTGAAACCAAAATTATTTGCAAAATTTAAAACAATGTCACTCTTCTCATTATTAATTTTTGTTTAAAAAAATGGGTTTTTTTTCATGAAAAAGTATTTTATTTATGTTAATATCAGATGGGTTTAATATTATTTTTACATGATTCAATAAATAAATATTCTATGAATGCATCAATTTTAATTTTTAGTATGGTAAATATCAGTAAAAATAACTCATATAAATGAAAGCCCTATTGGGGTCCTCCATAATTTTTGAGAAGGGGAAAGCAAACAGTTTAAGAAACACTGAGATCTAATTAATCCTTTATTCACATGTGGTCTAAACGGGGTGGGAGAAGGGAATTGGGGGAAAGCTGGAGAAACAGGGAATGGGGGCAAAAAGGGATGGCGCCCACTATTTTGGTTTACATGGCTCAAACTTACATCTTTTTTAAATAACAAAGATATAATGGAATCAGCATCTTGTTGTTTAACTACTTTTGAAAAATTAATCATTAGTTACCCTTCCCAACTCAAGGGAACAATCTCAAAAATTTGTAAGTTAGTTATTAGAAATGGAGGCAAATGTTTCCTCCATAAGTTTAAAAGAAGTCTGAGATTCAGATTTAAGAAAATGAATGGAAGAGATGAAATGGAGAACACAGGTGGTTTTCTATCAGTTTCCATACAAGAAATGCAGTGGAAGATACTGCATCACTGGCATTTAACTCCAAGTGGACTAGCACAAATATAAGAATTCATCAAAATGTTGGAGGGATTG
Organism: Python bivittatus; assembly: GCF_059951505.1. Classification (NCBI taxonomy): domain Eukaryota; kingdom Metazoa; phylum Chordata; class Lepidosauria; order Squamata; family Pythonidae; genus Python; species Python bivittatus. The sequence goes on from NW_028277056.1 coordinate 9,871,832, forward strand.
CAATCAAAAGGGAACATTTTTTTCATTTGTGGTGGGCTTATGAAAAGATTGTGCCTTATTGAAAGGCAATATTCAAAGAATTTAGAACAACAACAAAAAGTAGGATGTGTTTGATATTTGGGATTATTACCTATTTTGAGAAAGATAACGCTACATTCAAAGAAAAGGATCTTATCTCTGGCTGCTAAATCAATAACTGCTCAAAAATGGATTTTTTTTAGATAACCTATTGTATCATTAGTATTGGTATACTAAGGAATGGTCTGTTGCTTTTATGGAAAAGGTTGCCAATAAAATTCAAATACTGACTTCTCAGAAGGATGAGTCACATTTTAATCAGATATGGAAGTTATACTAACAATAACAACTCTTCTTTTGATAAATGTAGTGATGTACACAATGCCTATATGTTTGAATATGGGGTTAGGGGCTGTTGTATTCTTGTTTCTTTCTTGCCTTATGGAACACTAAAAGTAAATAAAATAAAAAAAAAATCACTTAAAAAAAGATTGCAGTGTTGATGTGACTCCAGAAATAAGAGTTTCAGACAAAGAGTGTTAGAAGACAGGAAGAGAGAAACAATACTGAACCAAGATTAAACCACTCAATAAGACTCAGTTTGGTGTAGTGATTAAGGGCATCGGACTAGAAACTGGAAGACTTGAATTCTAGTCCTGCTATGGACACAAAACCAGCTGAGTGACTTTGGCCCAGTCATTCTCTCTTTCTGCCTTCAGAAGAAGGCAATGGCAAACCACTTCCAGAAATATTGCCAAGAAAACTGTAGGGATTTGTTTGGGCAGTTGCCAGGGATCAGGACTGACTGGAAGGCACAATGATAATGAAACCACTCAATAAAAACCAGGAAGAACACTGGCTCATAAACTTCATGACCTATATGGTCTACACCAGTGTTTTTCAACCTTACCAACTTTAAGATATGTGGACTTCAACTCCGAGAATTCCCCAGCCAGCACGGGGATAAATAAATGGTCTCAAGAACTTAGGGAAAGGATTTATAGGCATAATGGAGACCTGGTGAGAGGATTCGCATTACTAAGATACTGTAACCGAACAATGGAACTTGTTCCAACATAACAGAAACAATGCAAAGGGAGAGAGGATTTGCATTTTATATTAAACAATATCCATATCTGCAAAACCAGTCTAATACAGTAGACTGGCTTATTTCTAACTGAAGGAGCTTCCACCAATGGAAGATCTTCAATCAAAGAAAGGGACCTCTGGATCCAATCCAGTGTCTTTCAACCTTGACATTCAAGTTTTAGCAGTCATAGAAGCTACTGCTTGATGGATCTCTCTACCAAAAAATGCCTTTAGAAAATTCACTGTCCAGATATTATGAACAAACAAATGTAATTTATTTTACGTTTCTACCACACATTCTCATGGAGAGAAGCTGGATGAGGTGGTAGATTTTATCATCTCTTATGGTAAGTTAAATGTATGCTCTATCTTGAATTTGCTTTCTGCTGGTTTTATAGAACAAGCTGCAGGCCAGACTGGAGAATCCAACCTGAAGAAAAGAAATTGCTTCTCCACACAACGCAAAAGAATTTAATCTCTTTCCCAGCTACACAGCAGATAGTTTCATTTTGCCATTGGCTGAAGCACCTTGGAATCCCAGTTATTTAAAACCTGCATTACTACATACTGGATTGACTTCCATATACAGTATAAGCAGAATTCACAAATCAGAGTTTTCCATAAGTCTCTATTTTACCTCAACTATCAACAGCCTTATGTTGTTAGTATTAAGTTTTTGAAATATTATAATGAACAGTGTTTATACTGATTAGTCCCAAGAGATCTCTCTCTGTCTCTTGAAATTTTAAAAGGGGAAATAAACCTAATGCTATGGAATTAATTCAAGATACCTTTTTTTTTAAAAAAAACCCCACAAATATACACATTTATATAAGGAAAAAAAATGAGTGGGAAACAATATAATGATGCCCATCTGCCCTATATTTTCTTTATAGTTTTTTTTTTTTTAATATATGAAGTTGGCATACTGCCAAGCAAAGGAGCTCTTCATTCTGGATTTTCTTCACTTACAGAATCCTCACAGGAATTCACAGAAGATAAAAATGAATTGAGCTCAGTGTGAAAATCTCTTCCTCTGCTCTGAAACATCCCAATGTTCTGATAGAGAACAACCTAGAGGAGATGGTGGGAAGCTATCTCACTAAGGGGTGCCACACCCAGTGTGGCAACCATTTTGTGATAGTGGCCATGACATGCTCTCCACTTTTCCAAAGCTTTATTATGCCATTTATTTATCATGCCATTAACTGAATTTGCTGAACCTGCTCTGAATCATGATCTTGATAAAGGGACATAATATTGTCCCAAGTTGGACTTCTGGGTGGACCAGCTGTGGGTTAACCATTAAGCAAAACAAGCCCGTGCTTGGGGCACCAAGGGAAGGGGGGCACCACAGAGTTCCCCCCCAGCTATCATGTCCTTAACTCTTTCAGTGCCATACTCAACTTTAGTTTTCAGCACTTACTGAGTCTTAATGTCTCAGTAAGCAATGGAAGAGGTGAGGGGCACCATTGTTGGGCTGTGCTTAGGGGATCATTTGGCCATAATCTGCCCCTTCAATGGACAGTAGAATCTAATGAATGGTGACCACACCTAACCTCAGTTAATGGGCCACTTCTGTTACCCATTAGCACAGAAGGCAGTTACCTTAGCTGATGTTTCGAACCACCCCACAAAGCCATTGTCCTTGCAGAACTGCTCCATCTTGAGACCATTATTCACCAGTAACTCTTGGCCTTGATCACATTTGTTGGCTAACAGGACAGTTGGCACCAGCTTGCCATTAGGGAGAGTCAGTTTAGTGTCCAAATCTTCCTTCCATTTGGTTACCGCTTCAAAAGTGGCTGGCCTCGTAACATCAAAGACAACAAAAGCTCCCACAGCTTCTCGGTAGTAGACCCGGGTCATGTTCCCAAACCTTTCTTGACCTATAATGATAAAAGGACACTTTTTAACACATCCATACCCATGACACTGTGACAGATTGTAGGGAGGCTGGGAAAGGAAGGGAAGGAAACACAGACATAAACAATCAAGAGATAGCAGATGAATCAGTCGACAGCTTATCTCATAAACAGCAGCTTAGCCCACATGAAGAACTATCTGGGAAGAAGTGTTTTGAAGCATTAAAGAGACTCTACCTTAATTAACTCACTATAAATAAGGCTGGGAAATTCTTTAAAAAAATAAATTATTAAAAGTTTTAAAGAGAACACTAAAAACTAACACAAACTAATACAAAGTAGAAGGAAGGAAGGAAGGAAGGAAGGAAGGAAGGAAGGAAGGAAGGAAGGAAGGAAGGAAGGAAGGAAGGAAGGAAGGAAGGAAGGCGGGCTAGGCTAGGCTAGGCTATTCCTATGATAGTTTCTGAGATTTTGTATTTATACTAGCCTTGCATTAAAGGTTTCTTACTAAAATCTATGTAGTTCTTGCTTCCTTGATCTTGCCCAGCTTGGTGGAATTGAACGTATACAACAGGAATGAGACCTCTTATATTGCCTAGGGACTGAAATATTGGTGGGTGGGGACTTGAGGATGTAGCGTATTACTGTATTTTTATTTTTATTTAATTAAACATGCCTATGATTTTGCATTGTAACACAATTATCTGGATCTTACTGTATATTATAATTCTTGTAAACTCCTTGGAATTAGTTCTTCTAGAAGTTTCAGTAAACCAAACAGCAGAAAAACCTGACCCAACTGTCTTTTGTTTGATTGGTAGAGAAGAGACAACAATGACAACAAAGTCTGATTGTTAAAAAAAGAAAATTTCTCAAGCTTCATTTTACCAACAGAGAAGGAGGAGAGACAGTAAAAACAAAGCCAGAATAAAACTGAACTATTCACACTGAGTAAAAACATAGAGAAAAAGAGAACTGCAGGATGGATAGCTTTATTGGGAAGATTAATGTGTTTGATAGTGCAACAGATGATTGGACTTTATATAAAGACAGACTTAAACAATTTTTGGAGACAATGAGACAGTTGCTGAAAAAAAGCTCGTTTTACTGGGGATCATGAGAAGCAAAGCACACAGTTTATTAAAAAGCTTAACTGCTTCACAAAACCCCTCAGAACTTGGCTTTGCAGAAATAACACAGGGACATTTGGTATCAAAATGACTATTGATTGCAAACCACTTCAGGTTCTACAAACACAAACAAAAAGAAGCAAAAAACTATCTGAACATTGCAAATTTGGCGAAGGGCAAAACAATTGAGAAGCTGTTCGGTGGAATTCTGAAAGAAAGCATTCAAAAAAAGACTCTCAGCAGACAGAGATTTACATTTAAGAGAGCATTTGAAATTGTTATCTCCATGGAAACTGCTGCTAGAAAGACTATAAAGCTGCAATCAGGAGTGAACGCAAATGTGACTAAGCTTGCAACTGCATACACACAAAGAGTAACAGGCCCAAATGAACTGTGCTATTGTTGTGGCAGAGGTTCACACATGCCAGCTCAATGTAGATTTAAAGAGGAAAGCTCAAAAAATGCATGTATGACATCTTCAAACAGCTTGTTACTCAGGGAAAAACAAAGCATTTACTCAAGATAGGCAACTAAGCCATTACTTTCAAAGGAATTCAGTTGTGCATGATATAGATGGAGAATTTGATAATGGAAGTAAAATAGGGATAGCTAATCTTGAAATCTAATGCATAAAAGGTGAAATGAAGCTAGCAATATGTTTATATCAGAAGTGAGTAGCAACACTATGTTGGTAGAATTGGACACTGGTTCTGTTGCTTATAACACAATGTGAATTCAAGCAGCATTTCAGAGATGCTACACTAAAACCAACAAAAAAACAATTAAAAACCTATATTAGCAAACACCTGGTGCTGAAGTAACAAGTAGTGGAGTCCAAACTCTTTGAAAATAATTTTGTGACCTTTTCCAGCTTGATGAGCATCAACAACTGCTTTTTGGAGGTCCTTAGAAATCTCCATTGTTCAAGCCATGACATACTTCCACATCCCTATGTTCTGAAGTCTTTGATAGTGAATACCCATAATTCTGTTCTTTAAATAAGGACCTCCCACCTTGAGTACACCTGATTATGATCCCATTGATTGAAACACCTGGCTCTAATTTCCCCTTCAAATGAACTGATAATCCTTGAGGTTCACCTACTTTTGGTACACACAAATATGTAGCTTTGGATCATTTTCCTCAATAAATAAATGAACAAGTACAATTTTTAATTCATTTGTTTAACTGGGTTGTCTTTATCTAATTTTAGGACTTGTGTGGAGAACAGATCATGTCGTAGGTCATATTTATGCACAAATATTGAAAATGCAAAAGGATTCACAAACTTTTAAGCCTCACTGTATAGGTACAATGATTTTAGTTGTGGTGGATACATGTTCAAAGTGCCAGAGATGTTTCTAATGACTTTAACAATAGCACACATACCACAGATATATTGAGAAAATTCTAAGCAAGAACAGGTGCTCCAGAACAACTAGTGAGTGACAATGGACCACAATTGTAGCCGGACAATTTCCAACATTTCTGAAAAAGAATGGAATCAGACATATAACATCAGCCCACACCACTTAGCTACAAATGGATTGGCTGAAAAGTTTGTTCAAAGTCTCAAGAATGCTTTGCAGGCATTGTCTAAAGAAAGGTTCACACTGAATCAAAAGCTTGCTATATTTCTATTTACATATTGCAACACAGTACACAGGCAACAACAAATCAAAGGCCAGCAATGTTGTTCTTTGGTCGTTCTTTTTGTTCAAGGTTGGATCTTCTCAAATCTAATTTGAGCAGAGTTCAGAAAAACAGCTAACACAGATTGAGTAATGTCCTTATCCTGAAAGAGAACACCTGTCCAGCTGAAGGCAACAAAGCTACTGAAAGAAGTTATGACTGATGTGGCTGTAAACTCAACTCTAATTCCTGAGTTACTACCACTAGCACCTACTCCTGAAGTCAACACAGAACCAGTGGTTTCTCCATGATCACCAGTACCATCAAACATTGCAGGCATTTCTGTTTGTGGTGACCAACATTATCCTATTGGCACATGAAAGCTACCATAGCACTTAAATATGTAAATATAATATCTGTATCCTGGTGGGGAGGGGACCTGAGCTGGGTGTTGACATTTACATGTCCTCCATTTACAACAGCCCCATGGAAAACAGACAGTTCAAGCAACCTGCTTCACCAGATCTAGAGGCTGGATTTGCTCAATGCGCTAAGTTTCCTTTCTGAACTCTGTCTGTTATACAAACCCAGCCTGTGTGGTTCATTTATGCTTCAACACAATGTGTAAATTCAGAAACTGGGTTTATTTAGTAAACGAGCAAAGCGTGTTCTGTGAACCCAACCAATATCACCATGCTAGCCAAAGAATGATTGGACCTGTGGTTCAAAACATTGGAATGGGACCAGACTGGAGAACATGCATAGATAGCACTTCAGAACACAGCCCTCCTGCACTACAGAACAGCTCTAAAACATGCTTGCAGGATGCGCGTCCATCCAGATTTTAGCGAGCTACAATTTTTATGCATGGCTGGTAGCTTTAGTTCATCAGCATCTGGAAGGGTACCTGCTCTTCCCTCTTGCTTAATATATTAGTTAATCCTTTGCATTCTGCCAAAGGAGCTTTGCTTGCAACAAGCTTTTGAAGTAGACACTAGTTCAAGAATGAAATCCCAATGGCCATTAGCTTTTAGAACCATCACTCAGAGCATCTTAATGGAAGGCAGTTCTTCCCAGCTGATATTCTGAAGGAGGCAGGGAACTAAGGAGAGAAGAATTGGGAGGTGATTTTTTTAAACTTACTTCTCTGCAGTCTTTAGAACTTCTTTTCATAGTGCTTGGGGAGGGGGGCTCAACTTCTGTAAATTGGCAGTGAGTTTTTGTTTTGATGGTTTCTCCATCATTCTGCAGCCTCTTTGGCTGCCCCCACTTCCTGATCTAAACAAGCCCTATTCTAAAAATTCCCCCTCCCACCACAGACTGCTAGAGACATGGTTGTATAATAAAAGCTGGATCCACAGTTGCTCTTTCTGCCCTTTTATAAGTAAGCTAAGTGCATGAATTCAGCATTATCCCCATGAGAAATTCATGTGACCCCTTTGGGCAAAGGAGGACTTGATAGATTTTGAAAAAACTACATCACTTGAGGAGTCCAGAATCACCACTTCACCCTCTGACAGCCTTAATTTCTCTTATTTTTGTCTTTTTTTTTTTAATCGCCACAAAGCATAATAGGCCAAAATATAGGGCATCTGGGGACATAGCAGTCTTTTCACTTCACAGATAATATCACAGGTTGTAATATCATGCTTTTATTTTTTTTTAATGGGACAAATTCTTTTCACATGATTCTGAAACTCCAAATTTAACTTTTTGGCCTTTGATTTCATCTTATATAACAATGCTGTCCATTGATAAAGCTAAACTCAAGCTTTGCTTATGATCAGTCTCAATAGGCTAATCTGATGAGTAGATATATCATGTGTTAGTCAATCATATCCTTGTTGTGATGGCTCCCTTGTGCACTGAGGTCCCTCCATTGTGAAAGTACAGTATGTCCAAGTTTTCAGCACCATAGCCTAGGAGAAAATGTTCTTAGACATGATCATGCTAAATTAAAAGGAGTAGAAGTTTCCCAAATATCTTGGAACAGAAGGAAATCTATTCCTTCTCTTTTGGCTAACACAGTCCAAGCCCTAAGAGTTCAGGTGCATATACAGTACATATGCAAGGCTCTGAAATTCCAAAATAGTGTCAGGAAGAATTGCAGGAAGGAGAAGACAATAACTCCAATCACCATTTTTGGTCAGTAAATATGGAGCTGACCTGACTCAGAAGGAATATACTATAGCATTACTCCCAAGGTGGGCCAATGTAATGGCTAAAACACCCTTTGTAATACAGTACAACCAAAGGTCATATATACAGAGGCAAAATTGTCAGTCTTATAATACTTAAGAAAAGTAGATGGTTCCACCTAAGTTGGCAAACACCTGTTATGCTATATGAGTTGTTGATGCAGTCACAACACCCTCCCACCCCCTACCCCCAACTCAGTGAGCTGTGACACTGGAGCAATGCTGATAGTGGATTGTTTAATTTGTCTCTCCAGATGTTCTGTTTTGAAGGAGACAAATAGCCTATCAGGCCTTTGTTCCTCTTGAGTATGATTGAGGTATACTCCTAGAGTCCTGAGCACATCTATCTTGGACCGGGTTCTTTAGGATGGAAATATTCTAGGAAAAAACTGGGAAGCACGATTTCTTGCATCTGGAGGAACTTGGATATGAAGCATGCTCTTAGTATCATCTTGTCTTTGTGGAATATGCCTGGGTCCCTCTTACTGATAGTGCTTGTAATTCCCTCATCCTCCTAGCTAAGGTTAGGTCTACCAACAAAGATGTCTTCCAGGTGAAGATGATAATGGGAAACTGTGTGATAGATTCAAAAGGGTTTGGTCAGCAAAGATAGGTTTCATAAAGACAAACAGTGAGAGGAAGTTTGTGCCTCTGAGGAAGCAACACAAATGTAGGTGGCCAAAGAATGATGCCACTTTCCCATCCAGGACAGCATAGCCTTAGGTGACTATCCATGTGGCCTTGGAATCAGGAGAAGCAGCACTTTATTTATCTGTAGTCCACTGTTATGAACAGACTGACTTACAGTGTCCCCATATTGCTGAGATCTCAGGGAAGATCTCTGAATGTAAAGTGAACTTCCTACCATATTTGGCTGGAATCTGTAGCCATTTGGCTATTGATCAGCTTTCTGAGTGCAGTTCTTGGTACCATGTTGGCTGGGATTGACCACCAATGCAATAATTGAGTTACATTGTTTAGCACTGTTATATTAAGGTGAGGTCTGTTGGTGATCTGATCCTGGAGTGGGACAAGGAGTGACTGGAGCAGTCCAGATTGGAAGTGTCCATGGGACCAAGTCTAATGCCACAACCATTATCTCATGTAATCTTGCCAAAGTCATGAATGAAAATCTCCCAGATGCTAAGATACCCCTCATGGGTTTTTGAAGTTTGAGGACACGAATCATGGAACATTTCTTGTTCCCATATGAGAATCTGAGGAACATCCAATGAGAAGGCCTGATTGGGACATGCATATGGGCCTGCAAAAGGAAGTTGTTAGAAGCTAGGAAGTTGTTTGGTATTACATCTTCCACCATCACCTTTAATGTCTCCATCCTGAAGGTTTGGGGCCTTCTAGGGCCTAAAGTTCAGGCTCTCATTCTTTCCAACCCCCATTTTTCTTTGGCACCACAAAGGTCATGGAAAATCTCTTGTTTGGGTACATGCCCTAGGACCACTAAGTGATTTATTGCTACTTTCATCCTGAGTTGCTTCTCTTTGTTTCTGGAGAAGGGAAATAGCAGAAATCTGCCTGTTGGTTGTCTTATGAATTCCAGACAATACCACACTAAAATGTGTCTAGCACTCATTTGTCCTTGCATATGTGCTCTCAGACATGCCAAATTTTTTGCAGTCAGCCATGGTCTTGAGAACTAGTAGCATCAGTTTGAAGTTTTCTTTTCTTTTCTTTTCTTTTCTTTTCTTTTCTTTTCTTTTCTTTTCTTTTCTTTTCTTTTCTTTTCTTTTCTTTTCTTTCTTGCCTCCATTGCTTATCTATTGGAGGTATAGTTGGGTTGGAAGAACTGGGAACTCCAGCAGTTGTTTCCCTATATGTTTCCTCCCTGAAAATAGGTCAGGTGCAGTCCCTGAAATAGAAGAATGATAACAATCTCTTCCTTCCTTAGGGTTGTAGGCATAGGTTTCTTTTTATTCTTGTTTTCTACTAGGACTGAGTTGATTGACTCCCTAAATAGTCTCTTCCTCAAAAGAGTCTTTAGTGCTAGATTGCCTCTTGATTGCCATTCCATCCCTCATGGTCCATCATGCCACCACTGTAGAAGCCCTGAATCTGGCTGCAGACTATAAACTGTCCATAGATGTATTTTTTATGAGCACTGCTGCTCTGGACTGATGTTTTCTCTGGCATTTTCCTTCTGTCAGGACTTCTGGGAAAGAGTTATAACAGTGAAACTTAGGCAAGGATGGAAAGAACAGTTATAGCCCTTGTTCTCTGAGTTGTTGCTTTGTGGGCTTCCTTCAGCACTCTTTCTATTCTACATTCAGTTTGATCTGCGAGCACTGCTTCTTCTGTTGGAAGTAGCAATGGTAATCTTAAAATGGCACTCCCAGGAGAAGAAGGAAAAGTGCTTACAGAACCATCAATGCTAGGCAGAGCTAGCCATTTTGTAATCTCTGGATGAGTAGCTTGTTTGCTAATGCAGAAGGTACCCTGCCTTTGGCTGGCCACTCATGCCTTGATTATCTTTGTGAAGAAGTCTAGACAGGGCATTTCAAGGACTGTGATAAAACCTGAAGGGAACCTCTTGACAGATCCTTGAAGGCACTGACTATAGGGTTGTTGGGCCCTATTGTCAAGCCCCATGAGGAACAGGCCTCAGATGTGTCACCTAACTCTTCCATCCACTTCCCTGCAAGATACAGAGGTTCCTCTTCATCAGTTAAGATATTGATAGCTGAGAATCCTGAGTATTTTGGCCCCTCATGCTGCCAGAATGGTTATCCATGTCCTTCTTGTGTCTATTCTTTTTATAGTACAGACCTTTGAGGATCCCACCCTTCTCTTTTTAACTTTACTTGAGGCCAGGAGATGTCAGATGAAAGGAAATGGAAGTCCTATAAAACAGGCATTTTTTGACACAGATGGTGTCACTCTCTCCCAGCCAATTTTATCAGAATAGTTTGTTCTACTAAATGCAAGCCAGCATCTTACACAATCTACTCTTGCTTGGGCTAAACCCTCCCACTTCCTTCGGCTTCTCTTTACAGATCTTACCCTCTGTATCACTTTATTTGCTGATCTCCTTGAAATGCATTCCAATTTTCAAATCTCTTAAAGGATAGTGCCCAAAACTAGACACAATGATCTGCATTAGAGATTCTCTGTTCCATGCATTAACATTTGGCCTCACCTCTTTGGGCATTTTGCAATATGCCTTGCATTTCCCCCCAGTCAGGTTTCAGACAGAAAAACTTTCCACTTTCAGAAATGTTATGTATTATTAAGGGAATGTAACCAAGATAGCATTGTGGCTATCTTGCTTTCCTGCATTTGCATTCCAAATGCATTTTTTTTAAAAAGAGCATCCTACAACGTACTCAACCAACTCCTATTTTTAAATTCCTCTTTGAGCATTTGAATGGTATCTGGGCTTCCTGAAGACCTCTCTTTCTGAAGGAGAAACTGTCAGACGTGGAAAATGAGTCTATTCAGTCATTACAGCTGCAGTTTTCAATGTGAGGCTTAGAGATTAGAATACTTAGGCAGAAAATGTTTAAAAAGAACAAATACTGTACAATAAAAAATAGGCTAAGAACTTAGGCTAAAAATATGGGCCCATCCTTCATCTTGAAGGCCCATCCTTCATCAAGGATGGGCCCATCCTTCATCAAGAATAGGGAGATTCTAGACTGCAACTCCTATTAGGCCACCCAAATTATTCTATTAACTGTTTCAGCAGAACTAGTTTTATGGTAACTGCATTTTAATATAAAGTCCTGCTGAGATATAGAAGAAAGATTACAACAATGCTGGTCTTGGGAGAGTTCAACATTCATGCTGAGACTACCTTGATAGGTTTCGCCCAGGATTTCATGGCATCCATTGGGTTTACCCAGATTGTTTCAGAACCCACACATGAGATTGGTCAATCTCTCAATCTGTTTTTGGCACAGAGGGGAATGATCAATATATAGGAATCCCAGAAGTTTGGATCTGGAATATGGATCAATACTGTGTTGGGTTGTCAGAGCAAATTCCCCTTTGCAGCGGTAGGAACAAGATTGGATTGGTCCACTTCGGGAGATGAACGGATCCAACTGATTCCAATGGTTTGGGGAAGATATTTTGTTCAACCTAACTATTCATTTCATCAGCACAGGTTCTGCTACTTTGGGATTGCTTTACTATAATGTAATTCAGCCCAACAGGGCTGTTTCAATACAAAGTGGGATTAAACTCCTAGATTTCCAGGAAATTGCTGAGAATTGAACCTGAGAACTGATGTTATGTAAGCAAGGCATGTCTTGATTACCACATTGGGATCTTTATCCCAAAACTACCCCAGATGAATAATTCTCAAAAGATGATATTGTAATGGGCTGTGAGAATAACCTTGAGAAACAGGAGGAAGAGCCACAGCCAAGACAATGGTCAGATAAGAGAAATCTGAGTCCAAAGCAGAAATGTAATTGAGAAAAGTCTCAAATTTGACCCTCCCTAAATTATCTTGTAATAAAGGCAGGGATGGGGGAGGCACTTTCAGACTTGCAAGATTCTGTTACTGTAATCTTATAATAAAAGGTTATTAACATTATATTAGCATTCATAACTTTTGTTTCTTAGTCTGGTCTACATACAGTAGAAGGACTGAAAGATATTCTCAAGAGGCATGCCTGTTCAGACTTCCACACAATTTATTTTAGAAGGGCTCCTGACCTTGCTTCTTGAATGCAACCCTACTTCCTCTTCAGCCCCAATTTAGTAAGATACGTCCCCCTCCAAAATACAATAGTATAATTCTCTGTTCCCCATGGCATAATTCAGCAGTTGTGCTGCTCATTAAAATCTACCGCTTTTTGGCAATTACTTCCAAAACATTTGATGGTTGGCTTCAAAGCCACATCTTATGATTTTATAGCACGTGACTTGCTGTACAGTTCTTTTCCATGCACACAGAGGGGTTAGTAAAACCACAATGCTCTTACTTCAGATTCTGTGTCCATTTTTAAAAAATGCAACTTTAAGAACGTTGGTGCTCTATTAAATTCTAGTCATTCCCCTGAGCTGCAATTCCTTTCAATGCTAATTATGCAACATTATTATGAAGTTATGATTTTGAAATACTCCAGTCCAGTGCAAAGAAAGGCTATGAGGCTGCCCTTTGATAAATGGAGAATGCATTCCTGTTCCTATCTAGAGCTACAATTCTTTCTAGATCTAATTATTAATAATTGTTCTTCTTTTAAAGTTGTTACAGCTGGTGCCAGCACTAGCCAAACTCAACTGATTTGGAGGGGGTGGGGGGAGTAAGCATGGCCAGACCTGGTTAACATTTGGAGGGGAGACTATCAGAAATCACTGGGCTGTACACTGGGAAATTACACCCCCACCCAATCCTACAAATTGACAATTGGAGGACCATTTCTATATTGCTGCCAAGAAAAATATGGACCTACCTGGCAATCTTCAGGCATCAAGTTGGACCTGAAGAAGCACACAGAATGTGACAGTACCTAGCTGATCTTGGCTGATCTTTCAAAAAGTTAAGCAGTCAGATTTACTTCATACTTTTCATATGTGGAGAAATGACCAGAAAATCCCTGGTCTGTAATTTAGATTTAAAAAAAAAAAACTACATCCATGTAACTGAACCTTGATCTTATTATAAAATTAAGATTTCCAAATACCATAGTCCGCATTGTGGCCATTTGCCTACACTTAATTTCTTTTTTATTTTATGCTGGCGAGGTGGGATGTAGAAAGTCCACCAGCGCTCCTCATTCCTATGACCAAAATGACTTCAGATTTCTGTCTTTATCCCAGTGATTTAAGAGAAGGTTCCGGTACAATGTGTGGCACGATCTTGGTGGAACCCAAGTAGAGGATAAAAATACATCCACTTTCTGCATTATGCAGCACTGGATTCTAAGCTTAAGGAGTCACAGAGTTTGAGCAAGGTTGAATGTATGAAACAAAAGATATTGGTTGCAGAAGTGCAGCTAATATCATCGATGCCAAACCACCCAGCACAAACATCTAAAATCCCTTAATTCCAAAAGATATTTGGAATTTGTTCTCCAAGTCGCTGTTTTGGTGCCTTCGAGTCATCGTTGACTCCTGGCAATTGCCTGGACAAGTCCTTGCAGTTTTCTTGGCAAGATTTCGGAAGTGGTTTGCCATTGTCTCCTTCCTAGGGCTGAGACTTTTTTTTGAGTGACTTTTTAAAAATTATTATTTATTTATTGTGGACTATACCAGTTGTAATTCCTGACCATTAGTTGTGGGGGGACTATTGGCTAAAATATCTGGAGGTCACCAGGTTGCCTTCCCCTGCAACAGAGTTTAGAAATAAAAGTTTTGGGTTTCATAAATCATTTCAGAAAAAGTTTGGTTTGGAGAAAATTGGGATGATATAAAACAAAAGGAAAACAAAGAACTCTGCATCTTTCTTTCTTTTTTCCCCCTAATGTATATTTAAAAACGCAGCTGGCATTCTAGTGAAGAAACATGTTTGAATGCAATTGGGCAGTTGTAATATAAAAATCTGCTAGGTGCTGAATATTCATTTGTCTGTATATTTTTGTCTGTATAGGTAGTCCCCAGTTTAAGAACGAGTCCCGTTCCCAAGGTCTGTCCTTAAGTTGAATTTCTATGTAAGCCAGAACAGTGTTATTGTATAATACTGTATAAGTAGTATTGGGTAATGAACTCGAATCATGGTGTATTTAACTCGAATTTTGCTACAATAGGCTCTGTTCTTAACTACGGGCCGTCCTTAAACTGGGCGTTCTTAACCTGGGGACTTCCTACATTTTCCTTCCCCTTGTTGGACAAAAAGTTGGTTTCTATTTCCTTCACGGATTAAGTCAGTTTTGGTGAAATGTTTGTTTCTAGAGGGGCTTCTACCACTAATATTGATTATAATCAAACTTCGACTAGCAATGATAGGAGGGCTTTTGCCTTTCCTTGTACTATCCATGCTTCAGCAATTGCACCTTCCCTGACTTCTTCTCCTTCATTGCATCCCAAGAAACTCCCCTTCAGATCAGGAAATGAAGTCACCAGGCTGCAGAGGGAGGGAAATTTCTGCAACAAGAAAAAGACAAAAGCAGCATCGAGCCGTTGCCCTGCAAGCTCCGCCTCCTTTGTGCATACATGTGATGTCACAACGCAGGTACAAAAGCAGTGGGGCTTATGGCACAATCCTTCTTTCACCTTTCTGTCTCTTGCAGATGTCACTGCTCCAACAAGAGCGACACGGATATGTGGCCATCTCACAAGTGTGAGCTCTAAACCGCCAAGAGAAATGGAAAGAAATTCAAAACTATCCTGAGAATGAAGTAGGAAAAAAAGGCCTTTTTTGCAGCAGAAGAAAGAAATTGAAGGACAGATTTCATGCTAATGAGACTATAAAGAAACTATAAAAGCAAAGTTTCCATCAACATGTTGCAAAGTTACTTGAGTCATAGGGAAAATGGAATTTGTTGTAACTCCAGATACCTTAACGAATTCCAAACGTTAAGAGGGTTAACTATATTCTTAAATCAACCTTAACTGGGAGAGAAAAGAGCTCCTTTCAGCTGGAATGTTTCTGATGATGATGATGATGATGATGATGATGATGATGATGATGATCTCAAATCTATCCACTGCAGGATGAAGGCCTCTTTGTTGAAGGTAATAGACAGGTTATTGGACTCTCATACTGGTCCAATGTGGTTGGTAGATAGATGTTTTCAACTTCCTGGTCTAAAGATGAGAGTCAGTGACTAGCCCAAAGTCACCCAGCCAGCTTCTGTGTCTAAGGGAGCCCTAGAACTTGGGTTTTCACACTTCTAGTTCAGCACCTTATTGACTCTATGAGGCTACATCTTTCAACATACCATACATTCAACACTTCAGCACTGTAGACTGAACGTAAGAACTTTTTACTGACTTGCAATGCTTTCCACTGAAATTGAGAGGACTCCAAAAGAAGTTTGCCATTTTATGTTCCCTTGTTTAGAAGTAAGTTCAAACTTTCTCAACTTTTGGGTCAACTTGAACGAGATGACACTTGATTTCTGAGCTCTATCCAGAACTTAAAAGCCAGCTTCTGAAAAACGTGGTTTCAAATGCTAAGATCTCTGCAGGCTTACTTGGGCATAAGACCCAGTAGCTTCAGTGGGTCACACAAAGAGTTGCACAAGAGTTGCACACTTCTGTGGTACCATGCCTCCTTACTTAGGGGCAAGGCTCAGAGAACTGGGCTGGGTTTATACAACCAGCTAAAACCTAATCCTAGTTTTAAAAAGGGCCAGTTGCTGTGTTCACACAGCATGCAATGCTAGAACAAATAAACAGTGCTTCATTTATGCCTTGATGGATAAACTACGGCAGACTACCTAAACTGCCTATAGGTTCAAACTAACCTACTATATTCTGTGAAATATTGCTGACTGAGTTGGAATACTGTACGCTCTATACACTTAATTGGATGTCCTATCGATTTTAATGGAATTGCCACACACAAATGCTGCTATCATGATCATGACCATCATCACCACCATCATCATCATTTAAAAATTAAACTTTGGTCCCTGTACATCTGTTCTTCCTGCTTCCCCGTTCCACTACGGATATCTATCCCAGGAGATCGGGTGATGGGAACTGTAGTCCCGTACGCGGGAGAAGAGGCGGGGCGCGCCTGACTAGCGAATTTGCTCTTGCGCTCCGCTTGCTCCGAGGCCCCCCACCCACCCACTACCCCGCCCTACCGGCCGCCGGCCGGGGAGGCTCACCGGCGATATCCCACAGCTGGAGCCGCACCACCGTTTCAGAGTCCCAGCTGAGCACCTTGAGGGCGAAGTCCACGCCGATGGTGGCCCGGTAGTGCGGGGAGAAATTGTGGTGGACATAGCGCTTGATAATGCTGGTCTTGCCCACCCCCAAGTCGCCGATCACCAGCAGTTTGTAGAGATGCTCCTGTTGGCTCGGCGGCTGCTTGCGCATCTTCCCCGCCGCCGCCGCTGCTGCTGCTGCTGCTGCTGCGCGCCGGCAGTGGCGGATCGCCCGTCCGGCGGGAAAGGCAAGGGGCGAGGCGAGCAGCAGCGAGGGCAGGAGACCAAAGCAGAAGGCGGGCGAGCGCTCTCTCTCTCGGGGTCTGGCGCCGCGTCCGAGCCGCAAGGAATCCCCGCCTCTCCGGCCCCTCTCGAAGATCACATTTCACGCTTCCGACCGAGTCCCGACAGGGGGGCTTCCTTCCTTCCTTCCTTCCGAGGAGACGCGGCCCGGCCGGGCTCGTTGCGCCCTTTCCTTTCAGCTGACTCGGAAACGGCTGATGTGTTAAACGGGACAGATTCCTCCCGCCCGCCCCCGAAGAGGCTCAGTCCAGTCCAGTTCAATTCATGGGTCCTCTTTAGGTCTTTGGGAGACTTTTCGAGAGGGGTCGAGAGGGAAGCGTTAGTTTCTGCTCTTTGCACGCGGGAATAGTTTCCTGCAAGGGAAGTCTGGAGGAATCCAGCTCGGAGGCCGTTCGTAGAACGACCCCCTTGGCTTCCATGGGGTCGCTGTAGATTTCTGCACTTTGAAGAACCGACTTGGGGTTTGGCCTCCCTCGTTCTTCTATTAAAGAAGGATTAAACGGCGGATGACCCTGCGAGCGACCCCTGCTATTTGGAGCCTCATGCATTTCAGGGCAAATGATAACACCGCATGTATTCTTTAACTACACCCCGAGTGACTTGACAGCTGAATAGTCCTCTGAATATTCCGGGCTGACCCTTCCGGAACAGGTAGCGCACTTTCCGACTGCCCCTGCCGCCCTCTAGCAGATGGCATCGAGAAGCAGGTTGCTGCCCCATCACTCGCACTCATCTACAATGGAGCAAGCCAGCACCTCCTTTGGGTTGGAAGGGCACAAAGGATGTTGGTCAGCTGGTGCTTCACCCTTGCCCCGATGGTCCTCTGCCCTATTTCTTTTTTGTAGCAAAGGGGAAACCCAATCAGAGTGTAAGGGGAACAGCAAAACTGCTCTCATAAGTGACTGTGGGGGAGTGGGGAGGAAGGATGCCAAGTTCTTACAGCATTTTAAGGAAACAAGGGGGAAATCCCAGGAGCCCGGAGGTTCGTTCTTCAGGACAGAAACTTCTACTATTCCTGTTTTTTCAGAGAGCTGATGATGCAACAACTCAGGGGATGGGATTTGCAGCCACATTTGACGTTCAGCTGCTTTCAGATTTGACAGAATCGCCCTGCCTTTTGCACAACTTGTTCCTGAGGCATAGGAGGTGCTGGCTGTCTTTGGTAAGGTTAGTTGGTGGCTTGGTTTGGTTACAGTCAGGATCTTTAAAGCGACATAAACAATGGGACATAATTTGATTAGTGACATCAACAAACTGGTCAAGGATTTAAAATGATGTAATAAATCGACTCCATAAAATAAGCTGAAGTAAACCAGCGTGGCTTATTTATCTGTGAGGAATAGTAAAATCTGTAACTATTGTTAATTTTTGTTTGTTTGAAAAGTTTGGAAAGTCTTATTCTTTTGGAGCAAGAATATGGCCCTAAAACCTGAGGAACTGTGCGTACCTCTGGGATGAGAGAATTCATAAGTTGGGGGTACTACTAAGAAGGCCTGTCACCTAGTCCACCTTCCATGTACCTCAATAGGAGGGCAGACTCTCAGACCTTCTTTTGATGACCCAACTGGGTGGGCAGATTTGATTCCCTCAACACGTTGCCTGCTGTGACCTGGTGCTGTAGATTAGATCCAAGACAGCAGATCTCCTTGTTCTTTCTTCCATCTTCTGTCAAATGTGTTGTCGCCAGGATGGGCCAAGAATTTGATGGATATCGGACTCTTGGCAGAGTTTGATTTCCAGCAGATGTCAAGGTAGTTGAAATCTCCCATTGTCACCATTGTGTGTCTCTTTAAAAATGTGGCTGTCTGGCAAGAAAAGTCTCATATGTATCTTCTAACTGTCCAGGTGGTCTACAATAAATTCTGATGATGGCATCATTTTTGTTTCTCTTTCCTTTTATTCTTACCAAACACTCTCAACAGGGTATCCAAACTGGATTTGTGAACTTCTGCACAGACATAGACTTTCTTTATGCACAGGGCAGTACCTCCTCTCTTTCTCTTGAGTCTGTTTCTTTTGAAATACGCTGAACAGGTAGTCCTCACTTACCAACCCTAATTGGGACTGGCAACTCCATCGCTGAGCAATGTGGTTGTTAAGTGAAACATCACATGACTGTGCAGCTTAGTGACAGCAGTTCTGGCTGTCCCAGTTGCCATCGTTAAGTGAATCCTGCACAGTTGTTAAATGAGGACCCACCCTGATCCAAGCCATTCCCAGCTTGGTCCCTCCCAGTCCTGAGTCTCGGTTCTTCCAAGGCAAGGGACAATTTCATGGGATCCTTGAGCCAGAAGAGGGTGACTCGCTTCTCCTGTCCTCTGCAAACTGCCTCCACTTCAACTCCCCCCACCCGCCTATCTTCCTCCCCATCTCTGCCCTTTTGGCTGCCCTGTCTAGCATGGCTGAGATGAAGAGGGTGCTGTATTCTGCGTCTGCTGCCCCCAGCAGACCTTCTTCCTCTTCTTCTTCCTCTTCCTCTTCCTCGATGTCTGCCTTGCCCTCCCCTCCGTTGGGCTCACCAACGGTGGCTGGCCTCAAGGCCCATAAGCAGGGGGGTTCTGTCAGCCCTGGGCTTGCCCCTGCCCCACCCCTCACTGCTGCCTCCTCTTTGCCTGCCCCTCCAGGGAGGGCTCTGCATGACCCCTGACCAGAAGATGGGCATCCTGCTGGGCAGCTTGGCCAAAGGCTTGGGGGTACCTCCCCACAGTGATGGTGGAACTGGGGCTGAAGTAGAGGCCTGGAGCTTTCAGCAGTTTCAGCCCCCACCATTGCTCCAGGACCTCTACTTCCTCCTCCTCATTGCCCACCCTTCTAGGGAAGACTCTGCATGACCCCCAGACAGAAGATGCAGGGCAGCTCAACCAAAGGCTTGGGGTACTTCCCTATGGTGGCCACGGCAGCAGTGGTGGCACTGGGGCTGAAGTAGAGGCCCTGGGCCTCTTCTGGCCAGGGACGGCCATGCAAACACATCCAGATTTATAAACCCAAAGCCCGAAACCAACTGATTGATGGAGAGTCTGGCTCTAACTTCATTGGTGATGTTGCCACATTGCGACTCCACCCATTGAGACCTTTGACAGTTTCCTCCAAGTAGAAAAACTCAATGAAAAGTGCATCTCCCTGGCCCCTTTATTTAGGTGCATCTCTTTATCTGGTTCCTGTTTGTTTAAGACTGTTCCCTTGATTTATTATTGCAGCACTTCCAACAGCTTATGAAACTGGATGTATTGAAAAAAGGCAACAGCCATGGAACTTCTGTGAGCAGATTATTATGCTTTCTGTTTTAGGTTATTGTATTTTGATATTCTGAGGGTGAAACCAGCCATCTCAGAGATCGGAGGTCAAAGTTCTGTGCCTGTATTTTGACCCAGTGGATCACAAGTTATATCAACTAGTTACAATGATTTAATGATCATTGATCAACTACTTTGATGTTTTAGTGCTGAAGAATTCAGGCACATACCAAGAAATGTAGAGTTTAAAGAAGAATTTTCTTTCCCTCCAGCGATGGCTTTGTGGACAAGATAGATATAATCAGCTAGTTCTGTTAGTTTTATCTTCTCCCAGTCTTCTTTTTTCTTCAAACATTCAAAACGTTCATCATTGGGTAATGACTGTTGATTCATCCAACATATCTATAGTCAAGGAGCTCTTGAGTCACTAAATACCCATGACACTGATTGGCTGAAAGTTAAGGAATTTGCATTCATAAATATACAATGGATCTCTTGTGCAATCCAGATAAGTAATTTGTATACTTCTTCAGCAAGGTTTCCTGATGGGAGATATTCCTATTCAACACAAGATAGATGGAGAATTTTATTAATCATTTTATTTTTTTAAAATAATAAACATTTTCTTAAAAAAAAAAAAAAAAGTTGAGCAGAAAGCAAAGTCAAGTAAAAGTCAGTGGGATTTTTTCCCCCTGCCAGCTTGAAAAAGTCAGTCTTTGTACAGAAAGAGGATTATGTTGGAGTTGAATGATTTTAACTCAATCCTGTTTATAGTCCTTGAGAAAAATACTTTTGGTGGATTTATGGATGGGTGGAGGGGAAGCAGTACTGTGACATTGTTCTACAATAAACTGCTTTTGTGGATAATAGTTATCCTCATCATATGCCTTTGGATGGATTGATATGGCCAAACGTTCTTCCTATCTAACCCAGGGCAAGCTATCCTAATGTCTTTGGTAAATATAAATGTTTTTCAATCTTCTCCAGAGCGCTGACATTTGTCGGCATAATCCAGCTTCTTCCACACGCAGCAGATAATAGGGTGTAGAACAGTTTTGCCCAAGCTGGCAGCATCCAGATGTGGTAAAACTATACTGAATTACCTGAATGACCAGGCTGAAACCTCAGGTGGCTGTTATGAGCAGGAGAGGTCCCCACCCTTAACCTTGCCTTGGCATGACGCACTTCCGGCAGACTGGATAGCATAACTTATGCCAAAGAAGCTGGAAAACACTACTCATAAAACTAGAATAGGAAAAGATGACTTCAGGTGTCTTCTCCTACTAGTTAGGGGTGAGTTGAACGTGACATCGTCTGTTCATGTCCTCTAAGTCTCTTTGATGGCCTGTGGTTATCAATTCGTGTGAAAGAGCCCTGAGAGAGAAACCAAATTCAATTTGCTTGCAGTATGACTTGCTTTATTCATATGCATATCAGGAGATCCAGCAATGTCATATGCTCTGAGTGGGGGCCAGTGTAACAGTGATGGGGGAAAAGATACATTCCTCTTTGGAACATCTCTTCTACTATCTTCATCATGTGTTCAATCCTTAAATCTTGTGCCAAATCTCTTCCTGCCTCCTCCTGCTTCACCATTTGTGTTGGGCCAGAGCCAACAAAGAATCATAAGCAGGAATCACAAGTTAGAAGGCCATCCAAGAGTGAAGCCATATAAGATGCTCCTTTCTGGATGAATTCTGTTTTAATGAGTTGTTTTCTCATTGCATTATTGTTATTGTTTGTTTTATGGGAGATTGCTTTATTGTCAACTGTTCTTCTCATATTGATTTAGTTGAAAGTATTTATATTCATTGCAGCAAGACTATTATATGCACAACACTGGAGAAATACTGGAATGGCCACAATGGAGGAATGGATTGTGAAGATGGCAGAATTTGCAGAAATGGCAAAGTTTGCCTGTTTGATTAGGGATAAGACAATACATACTTTTATAAAAGATTGGAAACCTTTTATGGCCTTTTTGCTAAAAATGGGAAAAAATGAAATGGCGATTTCTGGATTTGCTGACTAAAAAGGGTTGAATATGGGATAGAGATGAACTATGTAATGTAATCTTAGAGAGGCAGGAGGAATAAGTTTGTACTGCTCTGAAGAAGATTGGAAGTCACTTCTTTCTTTCTTTCTTTCTTTCTTTCTTTCTTTCTTTCTTTCTTTCTTTCTTTCTTTCTTTCTTTCTTTCTTTCTTTCTCTTTCTTTCTTTCTTTCTTTCTTTCTTTCTTTCTTTCTTTCTTTCTTTCTTTCTTTCTTTCTTTCTTTCTTTCTTTCTTTCTTTCTTTCTTTCTTTCTCTGTATTGTCTCCCACCCTTTTTTTCAATCTTTTTCCTAACTTTCTTTTATATATGTTTTCATGTTTATCTTTTATTCATGTAAAAATCTTCAATAAAAATTATATTAAAAAGAAGAAAATAATTATGTTTATTTTCCTGCCAGCTTCTTTCAACTTACTCCCTCTGCATGAGGCCCTTTTTTTCTCTGCAAACCTCTTATTGCTTCTTTTGCAGACTCCCACTATCACTTGTAAGTACAATTTGTATGTCTGAGAGGTCAGGAGACAGGATGGCAGACAGTGTTTACCTTTTCCATTCTGTCAGAATACAAATGTATGTCTATATGTTACAGTCAGCCATTCAAGCTGGGTTGGGAAAGCTGGATGTCTCCCCCCCCCCCCCAACCTTCCATGTTCAGGACTGAAAGTTTCAAGGTTGCTTTCTTGAATTACAATATTGATAATGGGAAATGGATATAGGAAGGAGGAATGTTGCCAAATAAATATAGTCTCATGCTTCTTGGAATGTAGGAAGAGTTGCTAAGATACTTCAAGTCATTTCAAAAATCCAAGAATTAACCTGTTGCTGCACTCTGATTGACCACTGACATGGTGATGTAATGAATTATAGGAAATATTTAGAATAGAATCACATGTATCCTGTACTGGTAAACATGAGGAGTTACCATTAGCTAAGATATTCCATGGGTACAGAAGTATGAGTGGAAGGGAGGACTATAGCTCAGTGGTAGGAATCTTCCTTTGTAAGTAGAAAATCTTTTCAGACCTTGATATTTGCATTTTAAAAGATTAGATAGGAGACCTCAGAAAAATCTCTTCCTGAGATCTTAGAGACATATAACCAGTTGGATCAAAATAATCTTTCTCAATCTGGTGGGCCTCCAGATTCTGTTCCCAGAAGCCTCAGAGAGAATGGTGGCTTGGAATTTGGTGGGGTTGAGGTCCCACATTTTTGGAAATACCCAGCCTTGGAGAGATGGCTGGGGTGAAAAATAGTGGGCTGAACAAATACAGCAGTGTAACTTTTAACTGGGTATGTTCTTATGCTCCTTTTAACCCCTTTACCATTGAAATGCAATGTAAAATTACACTTGAGCCTTCTTTATCTATCCAAATATTGTAATGAAGACCCAAGAAAATAGGGCTTTCAAAAGACGACCACTGTTAATGACCAGAAATTATTCTATATTCAGTGCTTTGGGAAAGCAAGAGTTCCCTAGTTAATAGATCTAAAGCTAATTAATAGGCATTCATAAATTTAGAAAAGTTGTAAGAAAATGAACCAATAACCCTTTAAATGCATTTTATCCAGTTGGCCATTTCCTTAACTGACTGGCACACGTTTTCCCTGGTGGCAAATGCATTTTCTTTTGCATTCCAGTGGCGAAAGGATTACAAGGATCATAAGAACATACCCAGTTAAAGATTATACTATTTGTTTAGTCATGTACTTAACCTGGTCAGGATAAAGACCTATCAATTGCATACTTACAGGGTTAGGGTTGACCTTGGTTTTCTTTTTGGGAAAACTCAGCTTGTTTATCTCGTTTATGGTTCTGGGGAAATGAGTAGAACAATAACCAGGTTAGGGATGTTAGGTGAACACAAACACTGAGTAGCAGAGGAGCCAACAAAGCAGTCTTATGTTGCCATGGGCACCTTGCATGTAACACCTAAGGCACTCCTCGCTTAATGACCACATGAGACATCACATGCTTAGCGACGGCAGTTCCAGCAGTCCCTGTTGCCATCGTTAAGCAAATTCCACTCGGCTGTTAGACGAGGAGCCACCCTGGTCCAAGCCAATCCCTGCTTCATTCCTCTCAGCCCCAAACCTTGGTTCTTCCAAGGTAAGGGACTGCCTCCTCTTCAACTCCTTCCACCTGCCTATCTCTCCCCTCATCTCTGCCCTTTTGGCAGCCCTACACATTGGCACTCCTTGGTGGCAGTGGCAGCACTGGTGGCACTGGGGCTGAAGTAGAGGCCCCGGGCCTTCAGCAGTCTCAGCAGCACAAAGCCCCAGCTGCCCCAGCCACCACCGCTCTAGCACCACAGCACAAAGACCCTGCCACCAACCACATCCACCGCCGTTGCCCTGCCCTCCACCCTGCACCCCCGCCATCCTGCCCTCCGCTGCCCCTGCTGCCTCCAGCTGATCTTCGCCATCTTCTTCCTCCTGCTGCTGACAAGGCGCACCTGGCCTGGCCCTTCATGAGGGAACTGTGGCCTCAGGAAGGCCTTGTTAGGCTTCAGGAAGGCTGCACGCAACTTTGAGAAGAAGGCCATGTGCAAAGGTGAGCTGGGGCAGCAGGGACAGTGGAGGGCAGGGCAGAGGGCAGGGTGGCCAAAAGGGCAGAGATGGGGGGGAGATAGGTGGGTGGGGGAGTTGAAGTGTATCCTGCAGTCATAAATGTGGACAGGCTCAATTTTGTTCACTGTGAGGGTGCTGCAACGGCCATCACTTCGAGGATTGGGCATAAATACCATTCGTTCAGTGCTGTTGTAACTTCGGTCACTGAATGAATGGCCGTTAAGCAAGGACTACCTGTACTTTATACAATTTCTTAGCCAAGAGATGGGCAATCAAGCTATGGCATGAGAAATGCTATATGTATATATGTATCTCTATGTCTATATATCTATATCTATATCTATATCTCTATATATCTATCGTATGTCCATGTGTACGTATCACATTCTGTGGACACCCCTGGCAACCATATACATTTTCTAAATAAATAGATAAGATCCTACCTTCCCAGCTTTTTCTGAAGCTGGTGAAAATTGTTCTATTCTACTGTGCCTTCAGTGCAAGCTGACTGACTGGAGATGCCATTAGAGGTTTAATAGGAATGTGTTCTATATCAGTTGGGATTACTTTTACTTGGGTATTTTTTTTAAAAAAAATTCCTGACTGCCCAGAGTCCTTTGGGATTGGGGCAGGCTAGAAATGGTGTAAATAAATAAAGTTAAAAAGAAAAGGACACCTTATACTCATCTTAATCAGCAAGGTCCTAACATAATGGTGGTAATACAGAGACACAGCAGAGAGGGTGAGACCCAAAATCCTACTTCCGTTTTTATTTTGTCTGGAGTGTTTGTGTGTGATTATCTAAACCTGGTTTCTTCAGAAGCATAAAACAACCATTTTATATCTAATTTTGCTTTTTAAAAATATCAAATGACTGTGCAGTGAAAAACCAGGTAGATCTTGGCAACAGTTCAGAAGAAATTTGTCATTGTCTTCTTCCAAGATATTTTTTTTCAATTTTCCAGCTGGGTTTTCCCCGTAGTCTCCCATTGAAAACCTAACTGATTATCCTCCGGGCTGCTCAGGTTGATCTCAGAAAAACAACATTGGCTTCCCATAAATAATAAGATTTTTTTTAAAAAGTGGAAAGCATGAAATATCTACAATACTCTCTAGTCCTTCAGAGAATCAGCTGTGCCATTTAAGACTTTGTGACTAGGGCAAATGAAGCAAAAAGGATTGTTATTCACACAGCTCTACAGCCTGATTCAACAGTGGGCAACTAGTTAAAAGCTCTGAGGTGTCCTAGATTGTCTGCTCCTGAATTCTTCAGAGTGTGTCTATTCCTCCACTTTATTTTCCTCCCCAAGAGCAGAAGATCAAGTAAGGAAAATGGTGGCAGAAGGTAAATCATCTTGTCCAAGATTTTATTCAGTTATAACTGTTGCAAAGTTAATTCCGTAGCAGGGAAGGGTTGGGCTTGAGTTTTGGGAGACTTCAAGCCAATCTCGAATCCTGGTGACTACACAGATAAATCCATAGTTGGCAACATTTTCAGAAGTGGCTTGCAAGGAAGATAATGAAAACATAAAATCAACATGGCTTCATCTCCTTTGCACTACTGTGATTATGAAGTCTAAATGTGCCTGTTCTTCCCTTCTTGACTGCATAGGCCATGAACTAATCACATAAGAAAGGGGTGGGTTCCCTTCACTAGATATCTTCAAGCAGAAACTTCAGTAGACATTTGGGAAGAATTTTGAAGTAGTTTTGGGGGTGTTCCTTTAAAAACAACAAATGGTCAGTCTAAGGATTTAAACTACAGTCTACCAAAGTTTTTCAGAAGGAGCATGGTAGTACCTTTTCTGACTAACAAATCTAAAGATTATGCCTAAATAAAATTTGTTAATCAGAAAAGATGCTATCACGTTCCTGGGGGGGGGGGGTGTTGTGTTTTTTTGCCACTATAGACTAACATGGTTCTTTTTCCTACAAAGATTTTCAGTAATTGTTGGGGACCTGTTCTGGACCATAGGAAAGGAGTTTTTGGAAGACTGGCATTGACCACATTAACTGTAAGATGTCTCTCTGAGTGGATGTTTCACAGTTGCTTTTCACTAGTGGTTTTTGATCTGAAAAAGCCTACATTTTCTCTAGAGCGTGCAGAAAGTACCAGTGAAGAGGGCAGCAACACACAGGCTCTCTTCCTGGAGCACACATGCATCATTGCAACACATATAGAAAAACCTTGGGTCTTGCATCATGATGCTGTGATGCTGATGATGTGAATTTGACACCTCCATTGTCCTCCACTGTGGATGTCATGGGGTAATGGCAGGCTAGTTTCCAGGGGGCATCCCTGGGTGTGTGAGTGTCAGAAAGTCAAGATGGCAGCCACCACCATGCAACTGAAGCCCTGCCCCTGTTGCAACCCATGTAAAAAAGACGCAGGGCTTCAATTGCATGGTAGTGGCTGCCATCTTGACTTTCTGACACCCCCCCCATGGATGCCCCCTCTATTTTCCCTGAAAAAAAACTGCTTTCTCTCATCTCCTGTCACTCCATGGTTTCTGTTTGTCTAGTATGCTTATCCTCACTGATCCAAGCCTACAAAACTTAGCTTCACTCATTCTCATTCATACTTCTTCAGCTGAAGCATGTTACCTGTTCATGGCTGGATGGGGTCACCCTTTTCATTTTATGGTGCATTATGGGCTTCCAAATGCTGAAGGAGCTGTGGCCAGTGATGCACTAACAATGTCAGAGTGAGCAGGGTCAAAATGGGTGTGTTAAAACTCTTATTTTAGGAAAAAATAATGGGGGATTGCAGTAACAATTTTCCCCCCACTTCCTTCAATGGAACAATCTGAGGGCTGCAAAAATTAAGGTGAGGGACATCCGGTATGACAGCAAAGGTTGCCTGCCCATAATGTTTTTAAAAAAGTGTTATAGCAGAAGCTCAATTTGTGCACAGTGATAGTGGAGCCATTACAGTCCAACCTATATTGCTTTTTTAAAGATATTGCAATGTTATGTTTTTAAGACCTTGCCAATTAATGGTTTTAAAATGTCATAATTTTAGGATTTTAAGACTTCTTTGTTTTTTTCACTTATTTTGTACAGTTAGGATTTTTGTAAATCTCAATATAATGCACAGGTGACATGATTAGTAAATAAATAGCTGGCGGGTTTTATTGCAATTAGGCCTTAAGAAATTAGGTAAACATGGGGAAATATAACACATGCCACAGCTATCAAATATATGCTGGCAGATATTTTAGTAGAGCAAAATAGGGCAGTGTGGAAAATTTGAACAATTTTGCTTTAGAAGCTGAGCCTAGAAGATCTTCAAACATTGCCAAGAAAGGTTGGTTCCAAGCTGCTGAATTTTAAGTGGTTCTGAAATCAGTTAATCAAGACAGATGTTGTCCTTCCAGCATGTGCTTTATACCTAACTTGAGAGAAACAGAATAAACCACATTTGTGATTCACTCAATAGAATGGGGAATGTGGTGGTACATGTGCTTGATTATTAGAAAAAAAAAATAGGAAAGTCTCATTTGAATCTATGTCCAGCTCTTGATGATTTCATGAACATACACCCATGCAGCAACAATATAAAAGTGATTTGCCATTGCCTTCTTCCAAAGAGTATTCATCACTTTCCAGTCTATCCTACAACCCTGGGATTCCCTGGTAGACTCCCACCCAAATACTAACTCGGCTTAACTTTCTGTAATCAGCCAACATGGCTAGGTGCTTCCAACCAGTATAACTGTTTCCTCTGCATTTCTTGAAGAATGGGTGGAGATCAGGATTGAGTTTCCAGGAATGTATCCAGAGTTTTATCAACAATTAAATACTCAAGACAGGACCTCCTCACCTTGAAGTGAGATAAAGATCAATTGCTACTGTCCCCAAGCTCATCAGGGATGGGAAATGTTGGAAGGATTGGAAGGCTCTAAGATGTTGTCTCATGGCGTGGTGACATCACCAAAAAACACAGGACAATTCCCTTCCCCTCCTTTTTTGGATTCATTTTAGGCTGGGAATGGGAATGAGAGGGCTGTCATTTCTAATCACTAACTCCAAAGTCTAAACATCCCAAAATTGCCATTTTTGAGACCGGTTTCAGGCCTTGGGGGAAGGGTTGGGGTTAAGGATGGGAGTCCTCTGAGAAGAACATTAAGGGCATGTGAAAGAAAGGTCTCTCTCTCTCTGGATCCTGCTTCCTAGAGAATATCATTTTGGGGGGATCTTGGAGTTGGAGTAACAGAGCTGTGGAGACCTAGATTTTTCAGTGAGCTTTTAGAGTTGAAGGGGTCATTTTGTTCTGTTCCTCCCTGTGGGTGAATGTTACCTGAGCAGGTTAATCCTAAGGATAGAAGATTTGTTTTTGTTGTTATTATGGTTATTTTTTTCTAAAAGCTGCTTTAATCTTATTACTGGGGGTAATTCTTTAAACCGCCCAGAATCAGGTAAGATTGGAACAGCAAATAAGCCTAAACGTATACATAGAGTTGTTTATGCATACATCAGTAAGAAGCCTGTCACCCTCATTCTCTTCCTTAATTTGGGGAGGAGGAAGAGAAGGAGAAAAGGAAGAAGGAGGAGGAGGGAGAGGAGGAGGAGGAGTAAAGAATATCAGTGAAATTCTCATCATCTGGATACCAGACTTTGGTACCATGACTTCACAGTGCTGAGAGATTGCAAATGGGTACCGGAGAGAGTCAGCTGCAGACTAGAGGTGGTCCACAGTGGCTCTAAACATCACTAATAGCATCCAGGAAGAATTGTGTCACTCTAAGGACCCATTCCTAGTGATGAATATGGGGTGGCGGCCATCTCCACAGAGCAGTGCACCTTCAGCATTATGAAGCCATTGTTAAGGAAGCACACAGATGAAGGAGTGGTTCAGATTCACCCTCTGTCTTGATCAGCCACTGCTTCATTTTATCTAATGGTAGGGCCAGTCCCACTGTTATAAAACTCAAGCAAATTCAGAGGAAGGCCACAAGATTATAAGTATTTGAAAAGCAAGCTCCACGAGGAACATTTAAAGCACCTGATTATGTTAGCTTACAAAAAATAAAATTATGGGGAAATATGATAGCAGTTGTCCAATATCTGAAGGATGGTCTCTGTCAGAGATGCTCTGATGGAGGCTCCACTGAGTAGAGAGCTGGACTTGATGGCCTTTCCAACTCTTATGATTTTATGACCAAGATTCCTCATCTTCTTCATCTCCATCCCATTATCATCCAATTCATATGGTCTGAAGACAAGCACATAATGACAAGATATGGATCACGAGTTGATTCAGACAAGAGTCTGAAGACAAACCCATAACGATTGCTCAGGCAAACATTTCAAGATGCCTTTTAAAAGGAAGTAATAAAAAGCAATGTTCCAAGGACATGCAGCAGTTTTATAAATAATTTACTATAGAGGTAAGCACCAGGTTTAGCGGGGGGAATGCAATATTTTGCTGATGGGCAAAGAACACGACCTTTGGAAGATAATTACATTCTTCTTTTAAAGTTTGGCTAGCTTGGTAGGCCTTTATCAGAATGTGCAGTGAGGCCTGAGGCCAAGAATCCTGTATGCATCTCTTTTATCTAGCACTGATCATGCTTTAGTGGATTTTTAAAATTCTAGAATGCAGCCGCATGACTCTTAGTGCTGAGAAGGGCCTATGCTTTTTGGGGAGAAGCAAACCTTCTGGAAAGCGATGGAAGAACACTGTTATAAAGTACCTTGGAGATTATAGATACTTGTTCCTGTAAAATGACTCCAAACGTTGCAAGCTGTGGGATATTTGATGTCAGATGGAAAACAAAACTGCTAAATGTGCATTTAAGCGAGCTTTGTGTGGAGCCAGAGCTGAGGAAACATGCTCTCCTTAAGCGCCAGTGGGACAACCTGAGGCGCAACCCAGAGGCTCTTGCATGCTTTGTAACCCAGGGGTGTCTGCAGGGAGGGGATAAAAAAAAAAAATCAAAATGGCAGCCACAACCATGCAATCAAAGCCCTAGTTTTGAGGAGACCTCTGTTCCAACCACTATTTCTGAACACAGGTGGCACAGTTTCCCGCCATATTGAGGGAACACATAAAAATTATAATATAGGGTCTAAGGCTAGATACAGTTCTAAAAAGCATTAACATGCCCCAGCTTCTTCCCTGAAATCCAAAGAAAAAAACAGAAAACTCTGGCCCCACTATGCATGTGACAACTAACCCATCCATTTCCTATCATCATCTCACCTAACATGGCCTTTCCTTCCCAAAAACTATTGTGTGACTCCAGCCATACAATGATCCAGAAAGTTCTGGCCCTTTTATATGTGGAGATGTATTGTATGCTGCTTGGCAATATTATTGTTTTCCTTAAAGAAAACTATTTTTCCTCAAATAATTTACTTTAAAATGGGACAGTACAAGAGTAGCTGAGAATATAGTAAAAGAAGCAGATTTCCCTCCCCCCCTCCCCAATCTGTTCTTTCCTTATGGGGTGGTATGGGGATTTTAAATTCAAATTCATTTAAAATTCATTTCCCTTTTGAGCAAATGCTTATTATGGACCAGTTATTCTTGACTTGTGTTTGAGAAGCCCTATCATGGTGTTTATCTGATGAAAAAGCTCAGGAACAAGGCATGGAGTCCAACTTTTTTCCCATGGATCGTGAGTTGATCCAGGCTCCTATTACTATTTAGAGGAGCATTTGCTAGCTTAAATTTAAGCCTGCTGATTTCACCCTTAATGGATTAATGAACTTTTGATGGATGTGACTTTCATACAATGCTTTTTTAATAAGGTAAGAGAAAGAAAACTACTTGTGCCACATGCAGGATTCCCTGCTAATAGTAAAGATAGTACCAATCAGTTTTAGCCCACTTTGGCCAGTTAGCCACAAGTGCAACCAAAACCCAGGTTTATCCCTTTTTATCTCAGGCTGTGCTACACAAGCTAGGATCTTTAATCTAGAGACTAACCTGCAAGTCAACATACCATTGCCTCCATCTCACCAGCTAGGATATATATGCAGTGTAATGGCATACTCAGGATGCTCAAGGACATGTTTTAAAATAAAAAATAAAATAAATCTCCCAAATATTTCCCAAGGTTATTGGGCTGAGTTAGCTGCACCTTTAACATTCCAAAAGGTGGGTTAATCTATGAAACTGTGAAAACAGGAATGGTGTTCCTTTGGTAGAGAATGGCTGTGGAGACTTCCAGGGTTAATGATCTGACCATAACAAGGGACAGACGTTTATATCTCCCACCTCCAAATCATGTCATCACTGACCCTTCACAAAAAATGTGTGACTTCTGCTGTGTGCCAGGCCATTGAGGATCTGGGTCAAGTCCATGGCTGCAGTCGTGCCTATGAACTCCTGAGCTACCTCCAACTCTGCACCCAGGGCAAGCAGGTTGAAATCCCCCTGTTACTATAAGTCCAGGGAACCCCACTGCCAACACAGCCACCATGCTGAGCAGGTCAGACAGGAAAGCAGGAAGGCTAGTACAGTAGCAGCAGTCCCATCTGATCCCTAGAGCTAACCTTCACAAACAGGGTCTCATATTCGGTTATCTGTGGGACAGCCCCTCTGAAAGGCACCAGAGTTGACCAAATGACTACGATCTCTCCATAGCTCCTGCTCTGGCGTTACCCTCAAACTCCAGGCACATTTCCAGGAGGAGAATCCCCTTCTGTAACCATCCTGGTCTCAGTAATACATGCCAGGTTGACCCTCTTACCCACTGTTAAGTCCTAGATGAGGAGGGCCTTATTAGAGGCTGACTTGGCATTCAGTGGCAACAGCCAGAAATTGCTGCTGTTTGGCTCCCAGTCCACCACTGTCCACTGTGCACAGCTGCCTCCTTGGCCACTCAAGAAGCCATCCTGGAAACTTTTCATGTTGCATCTCCCACCACTGACACAAAACCCCACAATCTTGTGCTTAGAGCACCTCCAAAGACCCTCAAAACCTTCAACATGCTGCAACATTCACACTCCAACTTTAACACCCTTCTCTACCAAGTTCTATGGTCTTTTACTAACATCTACCCAACCTTGGTGCTATTACAGGAAAAAAAAAAGGTCCTTCCCCTGTAGCAGAGGAGTCATTCTGGAAAGCTCTACAGCAGTCAGAGAGTTATCTGTCCACAGCAAGGGATGAAACTCAATGCATCTGCCCCATGACAAAAACCGGCTCCAGCGTGTGAACTGTCACTTGCATCTGGCGCTCAGTGAACTGGGTCAAGTCCATGGTTGTCTTGGTGGCCATGAACAAATGCTCCATTCCAGACCCCTCACCCCAGTTAAAGTCCCCTAGTCAAGCTATAAGATCAAGCAATAAGGTCAGCCCTGTACTGAAGCAGGAAACCCAACTGGTCTTTCAGACTCCATCCAACAATATCCCACTTCTGGTTATCTGCAGAGTAGAGTTTCTTGATGCCAGAAGAATCTCATAGAAGGCAAAAGTTATCCCCCTCCCTTCCCTCAGGACCTTGATTTAATAATTTTGCAGCAGCTTTTTAAAAAATTTTGTTTAATATTCCAGAAAGAAATTCTATAGCCTTCCAGATGCCCTCTGCCCAATCCCTGCTGTATGTTATCATTAAAATGTTAATCCCTTTGATAAGTTTTAGAAAAAAAAGGCAGGGAGGGAAGAAGGAAAACTCCAAGTTCAGTAAAACTTAAAAGCTCAATTATAGCTCCTATTTTTATTTTAAATGTATGTTGCTAATGAACAGTGGCTTGTTGAAACAAGGGAGCAGCCATGAATTTTATGAAGGATTTCATGAAATCGTTATTTGGGGTTGAGCCATAACACCCATCAACTGGTGGTGATGGCCATCCCAAGTGGAAGCAAATATTTCCAATTGCAGCAAGGCTGTGCTAAAGGGGTGTGAAAGAACAGGAGTCTTTGAACAGGATTGCTCCAGCTCATTCTCTTTGTGAAAGCCATAGTTGATCCTGATGTCAAACTGGCCCATAGAGTGCATTAGATTACTACTTCGAGGTGCCATTTGAAGAGATCATTATTACTTCCTGCGATGGAAAGGTCAGGAAAGAAAGAGAGAGTTTTATACCTGCGGAGAGGAAGGCTTGCATATCCCTCCTTTTCCCTGCACTGAGGAACAAGTAGCAATTTAGTGCATCTTAATTTAGAAATATTTCAGGCAGGCTTAGTTAAATAAAGAATAGCCTTCATTTCCCACAGGCTGGGCCTGGAAAATGGATTCTCATTGCAAAATAGAAAGGGGCAGAAGGCAGATGTAGAGAGAAAATGCTAATAGAGATTCTTGCTCTTCCTTGGCATTTGTCAACAAGGAGACTGTGTGCATTTTTTAAAAAATTGAAGTATTTATATCCTCACCGTTGAATAAGTATTGATTGCATTTTCTTGTCATTAAGTGTATACAGCTAGCCTGCCTCTGGGCTTCATGCATTCCAGGATCCTTCCGTAGCATTTAATTATATAGCAAAACTTTCAAGAAATTCTGGAAAAATCTACAGTTCCTGTCATATATCCAGTTAACATGCCTACAAATACTTTTCCCCCCTTATTCAGCTTTCCCTATATACACTTTTTAAAATAGGCAACTTCTGTTGTGTATACATTAAACCCATTTAAATTTAGCCATACCATCCTCTCTTTCTCCATCTCTCTCCAGTCTTACATATCTTTCCAAATATAAGCAGCGATGTGTAAATTTTACTGGCAGACATGGCATGGCGTGCGTTGCTACGTTCTGCATCCATGTATTGATTGCATCTCTTGGCAGTTTGTAGCATTCCATCTATGATGGATTTTTATAATGATATAGGGATATAATTGATATCCTGACTATTTTCTTTCCTCGCTTCTCTATTGCTCAGGTAAGTAGATCACATGATCCAGAGGTTGTCTCATGTTGTTGTTGTTCAGTTGTTAAGTTGTGTCCGCTCTTCGAGGTTGTCTCATATCATTCATTAATTCCCAAAAATCTGGATAATGGTACATGCTCAGATGTGGAAACCGCACAGAAAAAATGTTAAATTCCTTTGGCATAACAGGATTTGATCTGAGCAAACATACCATTGCTTGTATGCATTCTGTCCCTCTATGTCATCAATCATGAGAGTGGTGGGTCAAAAATTTGTCCAACAGAGCTGTTGGCTTCTACAAACAATTGCAAAGAAAAAAAAAACCCCTCTCTTTCTGTGTTTCAAGAATCAGATCCTTTTTGTCATTCAATATTTACAAAGGCAGGCTGGCAATTTGTTGCAAATCGTTAATCAGCCTTTTCCAAGGTTCTCAGCACACACGTTCACATTATGGAATAAAAATGTTATAGGGAGGAAAAGCGACATATACCTTGTGTTTTATTCTCCCACAGCTGAGACTTAATATTTGTGATTTAACCTTCCAGCTAATTCATTGCAGTTGTTTTCTCTCCACAACGGAATGCCCATTCTTGTTATTACTGATCTGCTTGGAATTCAAATCCCAGGATATCTGTGGAAGCCCTAAGGAATGCAGCAGGAATTGCAATTGATTGTCTAGAAAATGTGCAAGATTGGTTGCCACATTTAGAAGGCCTAGTGGAAAGGGAAAGGTGCACTGGCAGCAAAATCTGAGCATAACATAATTACAGTAAACACCCTTGCATATGGCATATGCATGAGCACTGAAGCATTTGTGTAAGATGTGCTAGACTGCCATACAATTGGTCTGATAATGGTAGACAAGCTTTTCAGACCCAAAGGATGAATTTTCAGGTGCTACAGGACATCCATGGGTATAGACAGAGAAACCCCAAATGTGGAGTCCTTGGGGTTCTCTGAGCTTGGTTGTTTTCTTGCAGACGTTTCAGGGCCCGCTAGGTAACATCTTCAGGCTAGGTAACTGAAGATGTTGCCTAGCTGGGTAATGAAACGTTTGCAAGAAAACAACCAAGCTCAGAAAACCCCAAGGACTCCACAGTTCAACCCTGAGCTACGTATATTCTCTTCTATTGAAATGGGCAAGGCATTCTTTCTTGTGACTCCCACCCCCATCCACCATAACAGGCAACTTGCAAAATGTTATGCAGCCCCAGAATATCATTTACACACAAGGATGTATCAGGTTCTGGGAATCCTAGTTCCATTCTCACTGTGGTCTCTAACATGGTATCTGGGGGAGGACAGCCATGTATCTGTCACCTTACCTCACAGATGGTCTCTTCCCCCACCTATAATTCCCCCCCCCTTTTAAGGTAAACTGTTCTTTTATTTAAAAAAAATTAGAAGCTGACATATTTTAGCATCCCCTTTATTTTTAATAAGACCCTCAAGCCCCAAAGGTCAAGTAGAATGGAATTTATCCTAACTGCAGAACAGTGCTTTTTTGGTTACATGCCCACCTGCTCCAGAAGAAATGTGAATAGAAGAAGTGTAGAAGTATCCTGCAGAACAGGAGGTCTAAGACGTCAGATAGCCTTCTGGTACATCAGTGCTTGTAACTGGTTATGTCCCCTATGCCAACTTCTTTGTGAATGAAGAAGTCTCACTCAACAGGCGTTTTAGACGAGCGTGCCCAGCAGGCTGAAGAAATAGGGGCCTCTGGAATATAGTATTCCTGGAGAAGACATGGCTGGATAGACTGTAGCCCAGAGCTGGAATCCAATGTCTGCTTCCCTAGGAATAAGCCTCACTGCATTCAGGAGGAGTTATCTTTGAATATCCATGCATTTAATTTTCCTGTAAGAACCTAATGAGTCTGCAAAATGTGTCTGCGGAATGGCTCCCATAAGAACCTGCCTTAATTTTCTCATCTGATCTGGTCATTGCTTTGCAATTTTCGTAGTACTCTTGAAATAATAACAAAGAGAGAGCAACTGATGATCCTCCAGATGTTATCAAACTTCCACTCCCAGCAGCCTTAATTAGGCTGGCCAATGGTGAAGTCTGTTGGGAGTTGTAGGTCAGCTGCATCTGGAGGGTGAGTTTTCTATCCCTGCATTTCTCACGTGGTCTCAGCAGATGGCAGCGTTCTGCTGCTATTGAGTGGGCTGGAAAACAGCAGGGTTAGAGCTGGATGGGAGACCACAGAGAATTCCAGGAGTATGAGCTAGACTGGAGAGATGGAAAACATTCTGCAAGAAAACAATAGCAAAGTATTTCCATATCTGTCCATGAACTCACCAGGAGTCAAGCATAATTCTAAGGGAATTCCTTCTCTCATATCAAAGCAATGATGAATTGAGACTTCATCAACCTCAAACGCATCAATGAAGCAGCCTCCTCCCCAGCAATGTAAGCAATACTGATACCAACAAAACAATATATTTTAGTTATTCACAAACAACTGGTGTTAGACTGGAAATTACCACCTCTCTGGCATTGGTATATCCCTTGCTTACTCATTTCTATTTTACTTTTGTCTCTTTGTATGGTTCTTCTTCTTTTGCCTGTTTATGTATTTTCTTTGAAACGCCTGATAAAAATATACTGAAAACACACTAACAAAGGAGTAAGCCTGCTAATTATGCTGCTAGGGAGCATTTGCTAAGGTCAGGCTTCAAGAAGTATATAATGCTGGACTGCAATAGGGTTTGAGTCACGTGGACAGCCTGGTTTGGGCTGGAGAGTCTCTTTTTATATTTTAAAAATCAACCTCTGTGGGCTCTAAAGAAGATATTTGGAGAAGTCACCACGGGGCTGATATTTTTAGCCTCATTTAACACCTCCATTTTTGACCAATTTTGGGTGAAAAATGAAGATATTGAAGCAACAAAAATTGGTCACTTTGCCACTGAGTTTCAGCAGTGTGGTCTTAAGGTGTTCTCTGGGAGTCTGGAGCCAGACTGGAAATTAGGGGCTGGAATGTTTTTAAGCCTGTAGGCTTAAAAAGAAAAAAAAAAGGAAATCAAATCTATTTTCCTGGTTTCTTTAGCAAGTGTACTTTGCCCATGAGACACTTATACTTAATTGTCTAGCTAAAGGTCATGCGAAATCTATGACAGAAGGTGTTGTGTGGAGTCCTCAGTGCAAATGAGTGTGGAGTTTGCTTCCTGTTTATATACAGTGGGTTGCCCTGCCAGTGTTGGTGGGGTGTGTGGTTTCCTCCTTGGTGGTTCCTTGATTGCTGTTTTCTGCCTGATTGTCTCCTGATGTTGATCCCTGCTTATCTGAGTGTTGGCTGCCGGAGGGGATGTGTTATTTTGTTTCCTTCCTACGTTTTTTATTGCCTCTTATGAATGGTGTGTGAATGTGGTTTATCTCTATGTGTCTAACCTAAGAATGCTAAGCCAACACTCAGATATTAGTCCTTCTAGGTAGTCCAGACAAGAAGCACAAGAATGAATACTAGCTTTCTTGCAAGTCTGAAAGTACCCCTTTCGTCTCTTACTTTTACTCTCCTGAAAACTAGGGAGGGTCCCTTTCGAGACACTTTCTCCACCCCCCCATCCAAATTTCATTCTCCAGACCATTGTCTAGGCTGCAGCTCTTCCTCCTGTCTCCCAAGGTCATTCCCACATACCATTACAGATAAGCAGAAATCAACAGAAAACAATAATCAAGGAACCACCAAGGAGGAAACACACTCCCACCAAAACTATCAGGGCAAGCTACTATATACAGACAAGCAGCGAACTCCACATCAATGTTACCTAGTTGGGTAATGAAACATCTACAAGCTAACAACCAAACTCAGAGAATACCAAGAACTCCACAGTTCAACTTTGATCTAGAGATATTTTCTATTGAGAGTTGTTGTGAATGTACCCTCTGCCAGTTGACAGGGTGCAACATTCAGAGATTCTCAGACATTCCCCATATACAGCTAGAGAGTGATGTCCGCTGTCACATACCCCAAGAAAGATATCTTCAGCCCTGCCCTCTGCAGGACATAAAAATTCTTTGGGAAATTTTAAATCTTGAGGCTGAACTTGAGGAAACTGAGAAGCTACAGTATAGACCAAGCCTGAGAAAAGTGGGACCACCATCATTCCTCAAAGCCTCAGATTAAAGTTGGAATTTCCAGGGGGGTAAAAAAGACCCAGGGAAAATAGGGGAATGTTGGGAAAAGAAGTGCTATTTCTATACATGGAGATTTAGGTTTTAGACATGATCTGCATTAGTCTTGTTTTTTTCTAAGTCAAGTGTACTCACCACCACCACCTCTGCTCTTCTTCTTTCGCCTCCCTAAACATTAGTGAATTGACTAATTTCAACATTTTTCTAGTCCTCAAGCAGAGCACAGAGCTATTGATTTTTTTGATACATTTCTAGCAATCTGTATATTAAATTGCATCATCTCCCATCTCACAGGATAAAAGTGTTCATTTCTTTCTGACCAGCACTGTTCTACAGTCTCCTTGGATCATTGCATTTCGTTCCGTAATTTTCAACAATTTTATATTGTGTCTTTTCTGCTTTTTTAAAAATAAAGTTTGATTTTATCTCTAGAGAGACTGGTCTAGCTCCCAAGGAGAGAAGTAAAGACTGAAACTTGTAGTCATATGTTTCTATTCTACATGGTCAAGGGGTACCCTTATTGAAATTATTTCCATTTTAAACTGTTTAATCACCAGAAAGGCAGCCCAGCATGAAACACCCGGATGGGGGAGAAGAGAAGGTGAGGCTCCCCCTGGATGATATGTGGTGGCAGGCGGCTTTGTTGAAAGGAGGTTGAGAGACCTCTACCCTTCCACAATTTTCACTTTAATTTGAACACAGCCATCTCACCCCCTCTAAAAGAAATCAGGATATTGTAATATGTTCATAATATCTAACCTCCCCACCAATACCCAACAGCATTTAATCTATCTCCAGTCCTCTCACAACAAACATCCAAAGCCTGATGTCTCAGGGCTGCCCAAAAGTCTTAAGTGCGGTCCCAAATTATTATTTTTATTTATTACATTTATATATCCACCCACCTCACAAAAAAGTGACTCTGGGCAGGGTACAACAAATTATCCCCCCAATAAACACTGTTATCCAATTTTAAGCTTTAATGTGACACAAGGGAGAAATTAATATACAGGTTATCCTCCAATCATATTGACTTTATGACATTTTAATTTATGACACTTTAGTAAGAAATTATATTAAAGCTCCAAATTTGGCAGGCGATGTGATGCAAGGGAGTAAAGTTCTAACAAAGTGTAATTCCACTGAAGGAACTGTCTGTTGTTCCTACACAAAAGAATCATGTCCCTCCCTAAACCTCCCACTGAGTTTTAAAAGAGGCAATAAGAAAGCTTTATTTAAAGAACTCCCAAGGCAACAGAGGAACATTTCTTTATTTCAGAATCATATAAAAAACCTGAAAATCACCAAAAAAAGGAAACAAGGTTGGACTGCACTGTTAAAACCATGGATCAAATGAATGTTGCCATCACAGGTATTTTGTTAAAAAGATAGTTGTAGTTTGTTTCCCTTTTTTAAAAAAAAAAAGAAATCACAGTATAATCATTTTGCGTGTAAGGCACTCTCTTCTACATTCAATTTTCTTCATTTCTTTTGTAAGGCACAGCAATTAAAAAAATACAACTGCAGATTTAAAAAAATATTTCTGGCAAAAATCAAAGGAAAAAAGACTGCTGGATGAGGAGAGAAAAGTGTGGGAGAATAATACGTTGAATATCCAGAGTTATCATACACTGTAATTGAATTCATAGTTAGATTGTAAACATTAAAACATACCATTTTCTTCCATGAAGCTCAGGTATGGGATTGCACCACTTTATCCTAAGAAACCTGATTAGTGTGGCTAAGACATTGGCCCATGTAAGATGCACTATCCATGGTTGAAAACAACAGGCCATGGTTGGACTTCCATTCCAAACTACCATTCTTCAAGTCTGTTTTAACCACTACCTTTTCCTGATATAACAGTAGAACAGTCTGAATCATGATCTGTCATTCTATCATGCCAAACTGAAATAACACAGATCGTGCTTAGCAAACTTGCTTCCAATCATAGTTGCCAGTTCTGGCTTGAAAGCTAAGAATATGAATCCATTGTCAAGCTTCCTTCACCACAACTTACTGCAATAGCTAAACTGAATCAGAATGGTTAGCCACAGTCAACCAACATGTTTCATGGCCAATTCTTTGAACTTTTCTTCCAACCATTATGGGTCTCATTTAACATCCTTTGAAAAATGGCAAAACAAATTTGTCTGGAAAGTTTTTGTTAAAGTTCACTTTTTTAGGCAGCGAAAGGACCCATTACATTTTCTAAATATGTAATGATCTGCAATGGTATGTGGGAAAGACCTTGGGAGACTGGGCAAGAAGTTCAGAAGAGACCTTCCTTAGTTTCTCGGGCTATACAGGAGACCTGGGGGAGGACTGTACTTTCAGACTTGCAAGATTCTGTCAATGTAGCTTTACAATAAAGTAGAATTAGCTCATCTGGTTGTGATTCCTATCTGGTTTGCCCTGTGAGACCAACATCAATCTTGCAAGTCTGAAAGTACATCTCTCCCCTTGTCACCTTTACAGCCTGAGAAACTAGGGAGGGTCCCTTCTGAGCCTCTTGCCCCATAGCTGCGGGTTATGCTATCTCTTATCTGACTGTTCCCTTGGCAGCGTCTCTTTGCCCAGTCTCCCAAGGTCTTTCCCACAGATCATTACATGATCATCCATTGCACTTCTAGGATGGACACTCTTGCTCTCCGGGCAGAGGTCTTTGGAAATAATTCCACAGCTATATGCTAGGTATAGGTGTAGAGGCCACTGCTATGCTTTCTATAGCACATTCATCAGTGCCTCTCCGGATCCGAAAATAACCTTCCTCGCCCCAAGAGGTTCCCCAGCTGTTCTTCACAATCCAGAAGTGCTCACCAGTATGTGGATCTCTGCCATAACCCACAAGCAAAACAGCATGATTAGTCAGTTCAAAAGGGTTAAAAGGGTCCATCAGACCTGTGTGGTGGTAGATCCCCCCCTTGTAGTACATGAAGTCATTATAGACTTCAAAAGCAACAGCCATCGGTCCATGCTTAATAAGCTCCAGTTTCATGAAGGCTTCATTACACCCACCATAAAACCCACCAACATAATAGTAGTTGGAGGCGTAGTAATGGTAACAGTCATTCTTAAAAATACAGGGGGAATCCATGCCTTTATAAGGAAAGCATGCCTCTTCAACTATGCCAAAATCCTGCGTGTATTTTCCAGCAATAAGATAAGGGAATCCACCATCACAACCTAAAGGGAAAGAAGAAAAAAAAAAAGTGCAGAAAATTAACTCTGGAATTTGAAGAAGTCTCAAAGGGCTTATTACGAAGGCTAGTACAATAGAGAGCAAGTATCTTTCAGAATGAAAAAACTGGATCAACAGGGCCATAAGAGTGTGCAAGGTCATCACCCCCTAGTTTTTTCTTCCCAGTCCTGTCCTCTGGTTCCTTCAGTTGTTCTTTAGCACCATGCTGACTAAGGCTTCAGATTTGATTGTGGAAGAGATGCTTCAGAATAAGCAGGATTATGAACACAGCTCTTGCAGTGCAATCCTGGAGACAGACATGGCTGCTTTAATGAGTAGCAGGCAGGTGCTCATTTGTACTTCCACATGTTCCGAAGCTTGTCTTCCAACCTGAATCCAAAATACTGCATGGCCTTCATGTCAATGCCCATCACAATGGCCAACTCAGTTATCAGTTCTATGCACTAGCTGCATTGTCACTGCATGCTAGAAGGTTTCCCTTCTCCATCTTTCTACCAACATGATGCGCGGGCATATCTTTTGGGGTGCACATATTGAACAACCTACCCTCATCTTCTACCTACCCTTCAGTCCTTGGTGAATTCAAAAACCCAGATGCCACCCACCCTACTTTACCTTGGGAGTATTCACTGCAAGAAACAACTTGCTGGGGGCTCAGTGTTGGAGCCTGAGAATTATTGGTGAGGATACGAATCCTGGCTTCCAGCATGCCCATTGAAGCAAATGCATAGCAGCTGCCGCAGGAGCCTGTGGACAAGAATGAAGGAATAAGGTCAGCCAATCATTGAGCTTGTTCGTAACCAGAAACTCCCTAGCTGTGAGCCAGGATCAAATTGCATGTTGGGAAAGAGTTGCTGTTGGCAGAGAGGGGGGAAAAAGGGAGAGTGGAGAAAAGAAGAGGAGGAAGAATCATTCAGGACTCTTCAATCGAACTAAATCACAGTCTCCTTTCTCTGTCTCTACACTCTGAACGTTGTGTAGGCACCAAATTTTCTTAAAAAATAAAGTAACTACATTAACTGCTAAGAAGCCTGCCTTACATCCCAACCTTTTAGAAGCCCTGAAATGCTGCTGTTATCAGCTGCTTAGCAACAAAACAGGGAGAGAGGATTGCATTGTGTGGAAGAAGGTTATTCAGCCTTTTCTCGTTCGCTACTGGAATTTCTGGTAATTGAGCGAGAACTTTTGAAACCTGACATAATGTTGTGGTGGAACAATGCAGCTTCCTGCTGGCCAAAGGCAGTTTAATTGTACTTCTCTCTCACCAGAGGCTTATTCCAAGTACCTTGCACACAAATAGAAAAGAAAGGACACCAAGGACTTGGGGAGGTATTAAAAAGCCAAACTGCCTAGTGTGAAAAAGATGGGAACAACCAGGAGGAGATGCATTTTCCCCACTCAAAAATTACACCTATACAAATTCTATTTTAGTTTAATCATCTCACTTCTGCAGTAAAAGTAGAGACCTGCTTCTTGTTGCCTGACACCCAGAATGAAAAATGTAGGAATGGGAGCAAGATTGTTTATAAAGTATCGCCTTTTCCAAGCCTAGGGATCCATTGGTTGGGGGAAAGGGAAGGGGAGCAACCGCTGAAAGATACATCACAACACAAACTCCATGTACTTCTGGGGAACATCACAATGCAAGTACAAAAGGGGAGAATTTGCATCATGTCATCACAAGGCATGTTTTGTCACTTTGGCGTCACTGTGATCAGGAACAGATGTCTTCATTCCCATGTACCTCTGAACTGATATGTTTACATTATTGGTGTTTCCCATAAGCCAGAGTACATAAAAGGTGGGTTCTTCTAAATCTGCAAGGCAAAGACACTTGACCATCTCAGACAAGAAAGGCAATATAAGCTGTTCTTTCAAGAAACTGGCACTAGGCTGGGGAAATAGGAACCTATATTATTGCTCTATTATGGTCCATGTTCAACAGGCCTTGGGTCTGTTGAACATGGGCCATAA
Source organism: Python bivittatus (assembly GCF_059951505.1). Taxonomy (NCBI): domain Eukaryota; kingdom Metazoa; phylum Chordata; class Lepidosauria; order Squamata; family Pythonidae; genus Python; species Python bivittatus. The sequence continues at coordinate 9,915,831 of NW_028277056.1, forward strand.
AAAAGCAATAATATAGGTTCCTATTTCCCCAGCTTAGTGCCAATTTCTTGAGAAAGTAAAAATGATAGCAGATACCAGCCTGGGTCCACAAGACTGAAGTTCCAAGTTTCTGATAGGCTACAATTCCAGAATGAATCAAGGCATTTAGAATAATGCTTACAATTCACTCCAATATTTATTAATTGGTCATTTATGTTTTTACCTCACCTTTCTACTTGGGTGATTACGCCAGGCAGGTAACAAAAATGTAAAAATGAAAACAGAATAGAAAATGTTAGAAACACAAATTAAAATCAAAATTCAATTGAATTAAAAATTGGCAGGAAATCATTGAGCAACCAAAACTTGCTGAAAGAAGTGCAGCTTTACAGATTTTGGAGAGGCTGAGAGAATGGGGCTGAACACAGCTCTCAAGAGAATGCATTCATAGGGGAATTAGGCGGGGTCTCGTCCCACATACCATTACTTCATAGTATGTTCATAGTATGTCCAAGTATGTGGTAAGGGACAGACAACAGGTACGAAAGGGGGAAGTTAAAAAGGAATTGGAAACCTGGCAATCTGTTTCTTGGTCAATACAATATCAGTAACATTATCTCAAGACTAGTGCTTACTTCCAACACGGTAAATATGCTATTTGGAGCTGAATTGTCTCTGCAGTTGACAGGCTAACCCTGCCACAAATAAACGTATAACTCCTTCTCCTCCTAAGGGCCAATGAGGGACTCCCAGGGTTTTTCATGAGCCTAATAATGATTCCTAACACGCACACATGCACGCACGTAAAACTACAGAACTAAATCAACGCCTACAAAAGGACATTGGTTTTTATAAGAGTTATGCTTTGCAAAACAGTTAAGTCAGCAGGGTTGGGAAGACAGAACCCACCTTGGTTTCGTACAGGGCTGACGTAATTCACACCATTCACATTTCTCCAGTCCCAGGATTCTGGCAGACTGGAAGCCTCTTTGATTATTTCAGAGGTCAGAGGGGCAGGTTTTGGTCTACAAGAAATAAAAGGAATGTGTACACTGGCATATTTCAAATCTGGCAAATAGAACAATTAATAGCTACGAGCTTCACGTTCTTTTGTCTGAGGTCTTACCAGCGTACGTTAGAAAGGTAGCGGAAAATTCTTCACAAGGTTCTCCCACAGGAACTGTCTTGTTATATGCAGGGGTATAATAAAATCACAGCAAACATATAAAAAAAGATATTGGTACTTTTGCCCTCCTGAGTAAATGCTTCATTTTAGGGGCTAAAGTAAGAAGCCTTTAGTAAAATTGAACACATTTCCAACAAGGACTGTAATGCTGGTCACAAATGTTCGCTTTTAAAGTTATTGTAGAGTGCTTAAAACAGTGTGATGATTTTCAATTGCTCAACAGTTCACGATAAAATTGCCTTTGGCAACGGGTAGAGTTTAGCTGCAGAGACCAAGGAACGGAAATTATACCTAATGTCTCCATCCCGTGGGATATTTTTTTCCCACCTTAACATGTGCCCAAGTAGGTGTTTGAAGCGCAAAAAATACCAGAGGTTAATGAGTTGGTGCTGAGTGAGGTTTATCATTGCCTGCTTAATGCCAAGTTGTTGTTCTTGAGTGCCTCTGGCTAAAATGCAGAAAACTGCATTGGTCAAAGCTTGCCGCACCCATTCTTTCCTCCAGAGAAGATGTAGCTCTTGAAGAAATGCACAGTCCACAACCTTTTCTTTTATCTGGATGTTTACATCACCAACATCATCTGAAGCTTTTGTAGACCACGAAATAAGTCAGAAGTCAATAATAAAGTATCTATGGGCTCCATTACACATCTCTCTGCCTAAATCTACTCACTGATAAGCACAAGATTCCCAAATTAAATAAAACACTTTTTTTTTTTAAACAATGGCCAACATCTTGGAAGTGTACAAAATTTTGTGAAGTTTCAGTGTTCTCATGGTTTGGCCATCTCATGTGCATTCAGCCATTTACTTTGGCACTTGCATCACAGACCATTGTGGCATTCTTTCTGGAAACTATTGGTCTATGACATAATGCAGTGTCTTAGACTGATTAATCCTTCAGTGCTCTAATCCTAGATGGTGAAAGATGAGAAACAAAGATCTCATTCCTAGTACAATGGTACCCATTGGAGTTTGAAACAGCAAATAAACAAAAGTGGGTTTGGATGGCACAAGAAACAAACAGGTTTAGAAATCTCCTGGGAATGAAGTGGAAAAGGTAGAGACCCTGGGCCTTCAGAGCTGAGTTCTCATTCTCAGCTTCTGATTGCTAAGAGGAGAGCAGAAGCCCATTCTGACCCTTTTCTTGGTCAGATGACTACAGTCCATTGTGGATGCCCACCTGATCCTTTGCAGCATGACCATAAATTGTTGGGGGGCTCAGGATACACTTGTAATTTGAGTGGCATGCAAGGCCACACTGCAGGTCATGGGTATGGCCAGGAAAAGAAGTGATGGGGCCAGAATAAAAATTAAATTGGATCAAATGTACTGAATCATTTTCCTTTGTCATGTAGGAAGTTACAGTTGGCCAACACACCTTATAGAATGGTGAAGGCTACCCTTTGGATTTGGGGGAGCTTTATGTGGCCCACGGGGGCAAAGAATCTATACCCCTGCATTATAGAGAAAGAAATGCTGCACAGGAGGATCTGCCCAGCCCCAACTTGAATTAAGGATTTGTTAACAATTTATCTTTTTATTCAGGTCCAATAAAAAAGATAGCCCTCCTCTATTATGTTCTTTGTAGGAACATCTTTGAGAGCCAGGATGTTCTATTTAATTTTCTCCCCCCAGTGGTCAAGGACTGGATAGGAATGGTGGCAATGTGATGACATCACTGGGCGGTGAAGACACTATTTTAGGCCCTTTAGGGTTTAAAATTAACAGCTTGCATGAAGCATTTTGATTAGAGCCAAGTTTGATTGCATGAGATCCCGGAAGCAGCACTAGTTAGGTTTATGCCTTCAAAACTAGGGTCTTTACCTTGGAGCTTTGGAACTTATCCCACCAGCTCTCCGAGTGAGATCTTCTAAAGCAAGCCTGTCGTATTCCTTGTAGGCAGTTGCTCTCCATGATTTCTGAACAGCATTGATGGCTTTCACAAAGTCGTAGCTGGTCACGTGGGGCTTCTGTTGAACTCTGGAGTGAAAGGGTTGCAAATTACTTAACTAAAGCCCAGTTTTTACAATTACAACCTAACTACACCAAAATTCAGCCCCCAAACTTCTCTAAAACATAACCAGGCAGACATACTGATGGAGTTCACTATTATATGTTGTGCTGTCTGGGGCACATTAGTTGGGTGCGTTTCTTTGGCTAATGTTAAGCCAACAATAGTGTGCCATGTGCATTCAGTCACTGGATGAACCAGGATACTGTCCTCATGAGAGATTTTGATGGGGGTCTCAGGTATGGAGCTTGGGAAACTCATTTTTCTCTGGGGCAGAATAATCTTGCTGTCTAAGTCTTGTCTTGGTGCTGGAAGCTGTTGGGATCTGGATGGGTGAAATAGGCTAAAACAAAAATAAGCAAGATGGACTTACTGACTATTCATCATGGTTTTTGCCAGCTCCACTACTGGCTCTTGAAGGCGTGGTGGCACTGTCCTTGATGGAGCAGATCTGTGACTTGGGGCTCTCCTGGCTACTGCTAGATGGGCAGGTGAATGTGTGGCCAAGGGGACCTTTAACCAGTTTCATCTGAGGCACCCGTTATTGCTTTTCCTGCAGCAGAAGGCCCTGGCTACAGTGATTCATGCCCTTACACACACAGTTAGATTCCTGCAATGCCCTCTATGTGGGGCTGCCTTTGAAGAACATTCAGAAACTGCAGTTAATTTAAAATGCAGCAGCCCACTTGCTCACCGCTTTTAATAGGTATGAACATCTTACATCTATTTTGCAGTCCCTGCCTTGTTTGCCAACAGATTCTTAGACCCTAGTTTTGATTGATAAAGCCCTATATGGATTGGCATTCAAGTACTTATAGGACCTTGGTCTGTCCGAGGAGGTTCTCCCAGAAGAAGCCGTTTGTCATTCATGAAGTAAGTTGATCTGAGGCCAGAGTCTCCCTCTAGAAATTAGACTGGCACCTTCTCTGATGACCATCTGGAAGCTTTTAAAGATGGAGCTTTTTCAGGGAGCCTTGGGGGAATGATTGTGATTATTGCTACTTGAACATCTATTTTCTATTACATTACTCTTATTGTAAAGTGTTGCATTTTGAATATTTTCTTCTATTGAGATGTTTTTATTGCACTTTAGCACGTTATAAGCTGTTGTGATTATTGACGATTCAGCAGTATATAAATTTGATAACTAAATGAAAGCAAAAACCAATGAACAAGAATTCTGTCACATTTTCCCCTTTTACTGTGATCCTTACAGGGTCTGCCATATCTTCTTCTCAAGAAGATAAGTTCTTCTCAAGAAGATCACCCAACAAATGTGGATGTTGAGCTGTGCTGAATAATGCCCCTTGAACGGTATCTGATCTGGTCTCCTAAAAAAATTGACATATTATAGAAGGGGACTGTCTGCTGAGGAGACACTTAACCAAAATGCAAAAATCGCTGTTACCATAGTGGCCTGAAGGAAAACCAGCTGAATAGACTGCAATCTTCTGAATTACAACAGGGCATGCCTTTTGTGCTATTTTGCTAAGCAAGACTCACATTCTAGAGCTTTTCCAAGGAGGCAGCTGATGTACGTGAACTTCGGAACCTGAAGAGGAGACCTTGTATCCAGTAAAACATGCCCAGTTACGGCCCAGGACATCATGCACCCAGCCTGGTAGAGTCTCGTTGCAGTAACTTGTTACAGTAGAGCCATCTTTTTTATACTAAAGAGGGAGGAGAAAAAAAGGTAGATCAGATTTTAAACAGAATACCAGCAATTGCACTGAGGCGTCGTGTGCAAAAGATTCTGGGTTCAACCCCTGTGAAATCCTGAAAAAGCACTACTGGTTATCAAACACCCAGAGTTTCACAAAATGGTGCCCTCCCACATTTATTCATATTTACTAAATGTATATCTTTCATTCATGAGCTCAAGACATCGTACTTAAGTTGAGCTCTAAGACAGTGACTAGCCTAAAGTTGTCCAGTGAGAGTCCATGGCTGAGAGTCAGTTCCACCAGGTAGACCAGACCAAGAAAGTAACAAGAAGGTTAAAACTACTTTATTATATTGGCTATGGTGACAGAATTTTGCAAGTCTGATGTTGCTATACTCCTCCCCTGCCCCATACACCTGTGAAACTAAGGTAGTGTCTGAACCATTTCCTTCTTTCCTCAGGTTGTTTTGGGCTTGAGTCGCGCTTTTCCCCTTGTAGTTCTGGAAATGGATCTGGCTTGTCTCCATCAAGGTCATCTTTATTATCTACAGAGTGGATTTGAACTTGCGTCTCTCCACTTCTAATCCAACACTTTAACCACTATACCACACTGATTCTCATGGGTGCTGGCTGTCACACTATTCGAATCCCCTATGGGAAATCATCACATTAGGGAATACAGGCTTAGAAAAACCACACTGAGCTAAATGAGCCAACAATCCAATCTTTTGCAAGGTGGCTTTCTATCTTCTCCATGAGTGAAGAAACAGGCACCTTAACCCAGCTTCTCCTCATAGCCAGGTCAATCACAGGAACACATTGGAGGTGGCTGTTCTGTTCTTATGAGAACTGTATCTGAATCCCATTTAACTGGCAGTTTAACTCATACTATTCTAGGGTTTCTTACAGGACAAAATAGATTTATTGTTTCATAACAAGAGAATTAACGTGTGTTACAGTAGAAATGAAAATGAAGATACTTTCAGTTCAAACCAGATGCTGATGGCAGGAAATGATGAGATGGTTAGCAATGATAAGAAATGGAAAGAAACAGTAAGAAATGATGAGAAACAGTGACCACATCTTTCCAATGGACACAGGGGCATGACCTAATGTAACATCTGTATCTCTCTGCTCTGAGAATTTAAGGGAAAGTGGCCTGTCAATACCATTTGGATAGATTTTTCCAATGGAGGATTCTCTGGATATCTGATCTCTGTAAAACACTCTGGGATCTCTTTGGATCAGGTAGCACCTAGGCTTGGCTAAGGACAAGGGGATTTTAGGATTTAATCAGCTGTGACCTGGTTGGGTACAGTCATGAACACAAATGGGCAATCAATTTTAGGTGCAGGAAGTCAAATGAAAGACGCAAGGTGTTTGGGGCAAAACAGGTACATTTCTCACATCTGGTTCATCTAAAGCAGGGGTTTGCAATCTGAACCCTTCCCTGTGCCACCTACTTTTAAGAGAGCAGCTCCTAAGGTCAACTTGACCTTCTGAGAGTTGTGCTTTTTGATATATAACCTCTCCCCAAGAGGACTGCCAAAACCAAACCAAATGAGTGAGATATATGAACCCAGCTACTGACTCAGTTGTCAATGAACAGTGACAAAATCTGCTCATTGCAGACATTTAATGGGCCACTGAGCCATTTTCTCACGCAGGGTGCAAGTGGATAAATCATAGCAGCTAGTAACTAAAGGCTGAAACGTAATAGCAGTTTGGATAATTATGCATGACTATGAAGAAAGCAGACAGCTTTTTTTTTCTTTTCATTTTTCTCTTATATGTATTTTTTATTTATTTTATAGATTTCTATCTCCCCACCCGCTCCAAGAGCTTAAGACTAGTTTGACCAATCAAGTGAACAGAAATAGATGCAGTTCAGTAGCATTATATCTTCACGCAATGTATAATTCATGAAATTCACTGCCCCAAGACATAGTAGTTACACTCATGGCGAGTAGGCTGTTCCATGGTGATTAATCACATTGGCATGAATGTGAGGTTTTTTATAGAGTCAATGAATGCTACTGATGCAGAAACAGCAGTGAAGGGGGAAGCTTTGCAATGTTCCCAATCTCTCTTGCTACTTGTTTCCATCATCCCCAGCTGCCATGGCTAATGATGGCAACGATGCGTAGGCCAAGTTGAAAGAAGCCAGGCTAGTGCCCTCAAGGAAGTTTGAAGAGGATGGGTTATGGTCCTCAAGCAGTAGACAACAGTGGTTGTCCACATGCTACTGAACTACAGCTCTAATAAATGAGGGAAACAGAATGATGTGGTTTCATTTGGAGCAACAGGCTTCTCCAATAGTTTTCTCAGTGGCATCCAGTTATCTGATTTGGGTGAGACTGCAAAATTAGATGGCTCTCTAATCTATCTACTAAATGGAAAGCATAGTCCATACCTAATTATTTTAAAACCGGAGTCATAAAAGCAAAATCCATGACTGGCCTTCCACAATCTAGCCACTGTCAACTGTGTGAACTTCAACGCCCAGAATCACTAGCCAACATGACTACTGCACAGAATTCTGGGAATTGAAATCCGTATTTTGGGGGAAGGCCACAGATCCTCAAAATAAAATTTGAAACATGTGGAGGAATGTCTACCAGGCAGACTTGGTAAAATAAGCCTGAGATGTCAATGGCTGGAAAGGGACAACCCTGGGTGCATTAGGGTAATACCTGATTATCCAAATGGAGTGGCAACATAAAGGATATGACCCCAGACCTGGATACCCTACAGATATTGTAAATTCCTTTTAGCAGGCACAAAAGGAAGGACCTGCAGTCACTCATACTTTTCAACCATTTCGCACCTTATAGTTTAAAATTGTGGGCCCTACAAATAAGATAAGGATGGGATTTAAGCCATGAATAGTCATTCTGGTTAGATCAGTGATAGAAATTCTAGCTCTCAGTAGAAATGTATTTGTCATCCACAGAAACTTAGGTAGCAATCAATCAAGTTTCTGTGCAAAGATTTCAGAACACTATCTTCTTCCACATTATGTACCAGAGGATGGCAATTTAAGTTTACTGTGCAGACACAACGGATCAGATTTAGGAATTGCCATAACTATTCACACCTCTGTTCAATCTTGCTAAAGATGCAGGACAGATGGACCCCAAAAGGATGCACCAACAAGCAAAGAACGAGTCTGTCCTTCAGCTCCGTAATCTAGAAAAGTAAAGGCCTGAAGACAGAGATGGGACAGCCTGGGAGAGACTGTTCAAGGCAGAAAAAGAAAGAACAGCTCATTGAACAAATCTTGTTCTTTTATAAGCTGATAACATCAATCCCTTGAACAGGGCAAAGAAAATGCACCTTGCAGACAGCTATCTTTGATATTATGGGTGCACATTTTACATGACATGCTATTTCTGATGAACAACGTGGCTCCCATCAGTGGCTAGTTTAGGGCTTAGCATATTGTCTAAGATGGGGCACATACTGTACTACTTACATTTTCACCTAACCAGAGAACATACATTAAATAAACTTACTACAAATCATAGCTACAATCTTTTGGTTAGCTAAGGGTAGAAATGTCATGATTAGGCATGCTAAATCCTCAACTAACCAGGAAGGTATATTTTCTAGCCAGACCTCCTGTAGTCCCTGAGCCTGCAGACACTCATTCTCTGCTGTTGTGGTTTACTCAAAAGGAGGTTAGTGTTCTCCCTTCACCACAGCCAGCCCCTAGTTTAGCAAACATGTACCTGTACCCCATAAGTCAGCCCTTTAAATCAAACATTTAGATCTTCCAAAGTTGAATTGGATTTCTCTGAATGATCTTATAGTTTTAACATCCTCCACCTAACAATCAGATTGAACAAGTGAGGTTCTATAAATAACTCGGGGATGTTATTCAACCTTCAACACCACGGAGAGCATGTATCAATTATTTAGCTGAAAATGCCTTGAGAAATGCTGTTGCTGTTCACAGGTATTTCAAGTTGGAAGGTGATTATTATATCCCTACAGCTCTTAAAGCTTTTGGAGGAGAGGTAATAATGCAGTTAATACAGTGCTCAAATTTATATACCTAAAGATAATGGTCCATTCAAGGATGTCCAGACTAGATTTCTTCCATCAATTTCAGTTATACCTAGGTTTGCACCAAATGCTCTATTACACTCAGAAACTGGATTCAATAAAGGCTTAGGTTTGGCTTTATCTGTTTGATCTCTAGTCTAAATTGATTTCTCCCCTGACCCATCTAACTCTGTTAATCCTAGCTGATAATTCCAGGTCTGTCTGGGACAGAATTTTGTCAGATAAGCTTCACTTCTATGGGCTCTCTAAGGAAAATGGAATTTCCCTTGGTCAAGAAGAGGGTCAAGGAAAGTGATTAAACAGCATGTACGGGATTCCAATTTGCGATTCAAATCTAAGCGCTAATACCAATTCTTCTCTACTAATGGGTGTGAAAAGCAGATTGAAGCCATCTGCAGATATTTCACATTATGCTAGCTAAAGACAGTGGCTATCTAGTAGTATCTTTTTGCCAGATGTGATGCTTTGCCTTTGATAGTATTAAAAGGAAAAGGTTGGGCTAGATTCCTGGCATTGCATAGGGGTATTCATTGCTATTGTCTTCTTTAGGGATACTATCTGACTATCCAATCCTCCCCTACATTCTTTGGACTCTCATCCAAGTAGGCAAGTGAAAATACTGAAAGTGCAGTGATTCTGCCTTTGCAGAAAGCTAAGATAGTGGAACCTGGCCTTCTCCGTTGTTCTCTATTTAGGTAATTCTTCACTGCTATTAAAGTATGTCAAGTGTGTGTGCATGTAAGAGTGAGTGAGTGAGAAAAAGAGAGAGAGAACTATTCTGTATCTTCTAAAAAATCAGTCTTGTGATGACTGATTAAAAGTGGTTAATACTGCATGGGTACCAATTCTGTAAGTTAACGGTTAATCCACTGGCTATCTCTCTTAAATCTTAAAATTTGCATCCTTAACATCAACAGTGCACTAGTATATAATCACCACCAGGCAAGCGTAGCAATAGGACATGGAATCCTGTCTACGAAATGGCGCATTTGAGATTTTCCAATTCTTGTAACTGGCTTGTTATGGATAATTTGATGGTACGGGAGCATATTTTTTTATACTGTGCTATGTATTTGGTATATATTTTTATTGTTTTGACTGAAACAATAAAACATCTCTTGGATTTACCTTTTCTTAAAAAAAAAACTAGTTGAAATTAAGAATATGAAATGAAGGTAAGAATATTAAACCTCAGCTTCTTACCACCAAATATTGAGATGAATCCAGAATAAACAACATAGAAAATATGCTTTCCCTGAAATAATAACCAAGGTGTGCTAGGTCACTCTACATGTGATAGGGAGTGGATGGAGAGAAATTAGAATGAACTGAAACCTTCCCAAAATTCTGAGAGATTCCATCTTGATAGACTTCCAAGTTCTTTGATCATTTCAAAAGCTACAACTTCTTCCAGGCTCACACTATACAGTACATACATTTTTCATTATAAAGGAAACTGCTTTATAGAAAATAACTAGGCTTTTCTTCTGAAAAGTGTTGGTCCTTAGCAGCTTCTGCAAGCATGCACCAGTCATGGTAGGGAGAAATTCAGAATTGCTTTTCTGTTTGGGGATTGAGCAAGGCAGGAGTTAAGACGTTTCAGCGATAGAAGAGACTCCTCTGAGTCATACTCAATTTCTGGTGGTTTCGTGGACACGTTCATGCTATTTCTTGGGCAACAATTCAGAAGGAATTTGCCACTGCCTTCTTGTATTTCCCCTCAACACACAATTTCCCAATATAAGCTAGAGACCTTGGATGTCCTTGTACTCTCCTCCTCTCTATGTAATACCAAGGCCCAACTCTGCTGTGCTTCTTTCTGATATTAACCAAGTTTGGCTAGGTGCTACCATCTGCTATAACCAATTTAGAAGTAGAAGTTAGCATAACAATATAAAAGGTACTCATTCAGTTATAAAGTATGATGCCATAATCACTGTTGCTTTGTACCAATACAAACAGAATCTGCTACAAAATCTTGCAATATAGAGTGCGCCTTGTTTAGAATTCCTTTCTAACCTCTGCAGCACCCCAACTCTACTAGCATCTCTTCCTAAATGTATTTGGCATTTCCACAAAGCTTTAGTTATTCCTCAGAATACCTAATATCACTGTCCTGGGTCTGGGTTATGCTGTATGGATTACCTAAATAGCATCTGAAACCTGAAGGAGAGGACCCAAACTTTTCTAAGCACCCTGTAACTAGTTTAAAAATAAGGCAGGCCTGATTTACAAATGTAACAAAATGATGATACAATGGGGAAAGAAAAAAAAATTAGAAGGATAAGGAAAAGAAACATGGAGCAACTAGCTGGTCTCTCCATCTGCCACAAAGTTCTTGGAAAGCTAGGGATGTTATCTCCAAGAGTCCTTGGTCTTTTAGTCAACGGCAGACAATAAACTGTGCTTTCTGTTGTCCTGGGTTATTAGCACTAATGTGTTTCAATGGACAAAACACTATTCATATTTTTGAGTATATGTTATTTAAGAAAAGAACAGGGAGAATTGCTCTGCCCAAATTTTCTCCCAACATTCCAGGTTTCTACACGGTGAGTCTTTTGCACAAAGGAGCATCCAGCCCTTCCAGCTCCACCTGTGTCCTACAGCAGAACAGGCAAGAAATATACATTGTGACTTCATCTACCATTTGTGAAACAGACGCGAGGCCAAGCCTAAAATGTGTAGCTTGCAAGACCTCATGAGACAAATCTCAAATGTTTGATCAGTACACTGCCTACTGCACGGTGACATCATAAAGCAGCTACAACCTTTGGACAAGGGGAGGCTGTATTTTCAGTGTGTCTGGCTTTATCACATGACTCTGCAATAGTTGTCAAGTGCTCTTGATTAAAATCACATTCCACACCCATCCAAATACTTCTGAAGCAAGGAAGGACCTTTAAACAAGATCTTTGCACTGGAGACTGCTAACTCCAAGAATTGTTTGCTTCTCTTCCTATAAACCACAGTATCTAGAAAAAACTGTAGATATAAGATGGCAAAATGGCTGCAGTAAACATCTATTTTCTTGGCCCCCCCAAGGAGGATGTTTAATGGAAGACAAACCAGTTTCAGAAACCTTGAGTGTGTTTTGACACAATGCATTCAAGCTGCTTACTAACGCAAGCCCCAAATTACTTGTGGATTCAGATGGATTTGTTAGTGGAGTTGTTAGGGTTCTTCAAGTCAATCTTGACTCCAAGTAAATACATGGACAGGTCCATGCAGTTTTCTTGGCAACATCTTCAGAAGTGGTTTGGTTTCTTTTGGGATGTTTTTTATCTAACTGTAAGAGAGAGTGACTGGCCTGAAGTCACCCAGCTGGTTTTCATGCCTAAAGGAGGATGAAAATTTGGGTCTCCATGCTTCTAATACAGCATCTCTAACCATTACTTCCAAACCGGTGGATTTACAATCTCTCTAATATGCAGAGTCATAATAACCTACTCCTAGCTTAAAATAGAGGGAATTCTCAAGCTTACCCATGGGGGGGGGGTGTTCTAAAGACCTCTTCCTCCCCTGCTATTGAGCAATAAATTAATCTCCCACTATTGACCTACGTAACAGCTTGCTTATCAACACCATGGTACACTAGTCAACAAATTAACCACAAATGATAATTAGGTTGTCAGTGGACAGATGATAGATAACAATACAATAGTAAAAGCTGCAAGGGGCATCAGCTTCTAGTCACAAATCAAGTGAAGGATCTACTTCTGTTGTTCATTATGTTTCAGCAGCTGCAATCTGAAATACACAGTCAAGATCACATAACTTCAACTGGCCACCCACTAGGAGAACACTGCATGGATGCTAAATTCTTGTAATTCATTCTGGAATGGTCACAAGAGACCACCCAGAGCATAGGCACCAAGATGCCTACAAAGCTCCCTGCCAAAACTGGTTCTGTAAATGGAAAGAGGGAGAGGGGGAAGGAGTTGGCATGCTGAAAACAAGTGGTAAGTCTTTGGCATCACTTTTACTTCCAGTAATTCCTCTGGGCCTACATGGGATGAGGCCTGTAAGGGTTCCTAGAAAATAAAAAATTGTGAAGGTCTGCAACCTATTGCATTATTAGGGCATCTGCTCACCTATCCCTGCAAAATTGTAAGGAGAACCTGGGATGGATTAAAGTATCCTTGCCTTGAGGCAGGGGAAGAATTAGAAGTGATGATGGGACACAATCTCACTGGTATGCCTTCTGCTAAACAACTGCTTCAGGACTAGCCCTGTTTACTATGGCAGCCATTTTGGCAATGTGCAAGTGTCCTCAGGGCAGCCATTTTGGGAAAGGGCCCAAGACACCGTCAGCTTTCCAAATATGCTCACCAACCAGGACAGCACTCAACCTGTGTGATAACATGTATAACATTAAGTGAGTATAATGTGAATTTTATAGTTGGGGTGCTGGTAATGGAGAAAGAGTGCACAGAGCAACATTCCCCAATCTGATGCCCTCCAGATATGTTGAACTAGATAGAACTAGATAGATTTTCCAGCCTCTTAAGGGAATTCTAGGAGTTGCAATCCAACATAAACAGAAAATCATCAGGCTAGAGCTTATAATATGGAACATTAGGGTTAGATGGTTAAATGGACAGCTATGTGAATATGTAAATTAAATATAGTATACATTTAAAGTTATATTCATCCCAGGCTTCACCTTATCAGTTTGACTTTAATAACTATCCTTCATGATAATAACTATCCTACTCCATGATTTGATCCTATGAAGCCAAACCATGGTTTGGATTTGCTTTAGTGCATTCTGTAAATCCAATCATGATGTATGTTTAAAAAACATCATTAATACATTGTTGAATCCAGCTGATATATTAATTCTGGGTAATTTTCTGTGAAAATCAAGCTTAAAGCAGCTTAAACTCCTTGGTAGTGATAGACTTCACCCCAGGCATAGGGATAAATCTTGGCCCTCCAGAAACTCAGTTTGATTCAGGAATAGGAGAACAGCAGAAGCTTCACAGACTCAACATAGCTGAATAAGTTGCTTTACTGTAGGCAAGAAAGAATTCATATGTATGCAGAAGACCTGCTTAATGCAGAACACAGGAATTCAGATACATCAGTCTCAGGGTCTGAATCCTAGATCTTTTCCTTCTGCCCTTTCAAGTCAACAGACTTTTGGCTATTCTCCTTCCAGACTTGCTGTTTCTCCTTTGGGTTAGAAAGAATTCCAGAGGGAATCTGAAGTAGCACAATTTAGCACACAGTAGCACGAGTGTAAAACTATCACTCGGTGGGTTGATGCTAGCTGAAAAGGACTTCAACACACCTCCCCTTGGAAGAGTCTTTCTCAAGCCAGGCAACTTCAAGATGTCTGGACTTCAACTGCCAGAATTCTCAGTAATGGCTGTACTAGGAATTCTGGGAGTTGACATCCACATATCTGGAAGCTGCCTGTTGGGAGATAACTGCTTAGAACTACAATGCCAGGCCCACAAGCCTTGCAAGACACATGCTTTCCCTCTTCAGGCTCCCTCCAAGCTCAAGAACAGTAGTTTTGCCAATACTTTAATGCTTATGTAATCTAATATAGTCAAGCTCAGAGAGTTTCTGATTTTAAGCATAGAAATCCCCATTCCAGACTTATAACACAGAGGACAATTTTCCCCATGCACTTTATTATGCTCATTACTGGCCAATGAAGTTTGCCCTGAAATACCCTCAATGGCAAATTGTCACACGTTGTGCTTGATTGCCTTCCCTCAATTTTTAATACAATTCTGTATTTTAAAAGGGTTAAGTATTGATTGCTCCTCTGCTTGCTCTTCAAACGGGAGATGTAGCTATCGGTTGTATTACACAGCCAGGGGGAAAACATAAAACGATTTTTACCAGCTCCACTCAGAAAGATTTGAGTTCTGGAGTTACATTTTAATGCCAATATATTCTGGGCTGAATGGCATAGAGAGTCTGTATGGACTGGGGGAGCCCTCATTTACCTTAAAAAATGCAAACCACTTGTAGTTATTCAAGACAATTTCAAAGCCTTGGTTGTAAATGATGGTGAAAAAGCCGTAATTCCCTTGATCGTCCTCAGCGATGTCAAGTTTCTGAAGATGAACAGTTATTTTTTTCTCCACGGGACCTAAAAGAAGCAGCAAAGAGAGTTTTCAGTAACTCTTCAGAAGATGAAGAGCTGTCGCGGCACTAACCATGTTAATTACATATTCCTTAACATCCAATAATAATTTTTAAAAAAGACTAGCTGTTTTTATCTGGCCTTATTTTTAGCTGACCTGAGTAGTATTCAGACCTGAGATCAACTGATAAAAAAGTAGACTTTAAACGTCTGAATAAATAAGTAAACATATAAATCCCTCTTACCAATTTTGAATATTTTTTGGCCCTTTAAGAGTCCCCAAAGAATTTGTTGTCAATCTGTTTGAGGCCCAGGTTAAGAACTATATCAAAATATATATTAATTGCCCTGCTGGTAGTAGCTAAACTGGCAATAACTCAGTGACTGAAATTAGATCCTACACCATAACTTGATCATATGGTTAAGCAAAGTATGGTATATGGTATCTATTGAAAATTAGAAACTATGGTATATGGTATCTATTGAAACATATTTGAATCTTTTATCTTAATGTTTTTGGTGGGTTTGTGGGTTTATCTTTTGCTGTTTATCTTGGCTAGTTTAATGTTCTGAACAGTCCTGCATTGGGTTGACCTTGTATCAAATGTTTCCCTTGTTCATTTCACTTCCTTCTGCGTCTGATGTTTCTTCTCAGTTATGTTTATACTGCAGAATTACTTTAAATGATGCCTACAGTCTATAAAGAAGATTGTTCAAAAAAAGATTATGCCACTAACGTTTTTTCTTTTTTTTAAGCCCTAAAACAGATAAAGCCTCGTTCAACTGTTTAAAAAGATTCAAAAAGATAAAGTCTCATTCTAGTTGAGTTCAACTGCTCAAGTTGATGCAGTTCTTGATGCTCCCTGAGCTTGGTTGTTTCATTGCCCAACTAGGTAACATCATCAGTGCAAGTGAGTGCAGAGTTTGCTGCTTGGCCTGGCACTGTACTTCTAAGTAGTATCTCCCAACGGGCAATTTCCAGTTATGTGGATGTCAAGTCCCAGAATTCCTAGTACAGCCACCCTGAGCTACAGATATTCTTTTCTTTTGGGCTCAACAATCTAGATCGAGATTGTTTTCTAGACTAAAATCTGGAATTTCCTGGTACTCTCTCATCCAAGTACTAATCTAGCCACCCTGCTTAGCTTTTTCAAGATCAACCAGGTCAATTAAATGTGGCTACTAGCTGGGCCTTACCATTACTCCTATTTAAAATAATAATTTAAAACAAATAAAAACTGCAATAAACATCAATAATACATTCCTCTGTATTTATGGTAGGATCTAAGTAGTTCTCTATGCTAGCTATTAATTTCATTATAGCAGTATCTTTCATTTTCTGTACTGGTGTTAAAATTTTAAGGTAGATATTTTGATATTTATATTCTATACTATCATTTTGCTTTTAATTGCACAATACTCAAGGACTACTACTAAGAAACAGTTCTAAATATTATTTGGTTTCTGATCCCAAGAACTTGTTTAATTTTTTTATTCTAAAGTATCAGCACCTTCATATTCAATGTGTTACCTTCCAGAAAGACTAACTTAAACCATTGGCAATACAATCCTCTACACCTGATGAGAAATGTAAAAGCATGTTTGAGTTAAAGGGGTTACTCTCCAGTGAACAAATAAAGGATTGAGGCCTAAATAATGTTTAGGCAATGTCAGATGGAGAAGAGAACTCCAATATACTCACATTTGTTAAGATTCCAGAAGGACTTCAGATAAAGAAAAGAATGCAAGAAAGTCGAAGTCAAAAAGGAAATTAAAATATGCACACTATCATTTTAGTTCAGAGTAAAACAAAACAAAACAGAGTAAAATAGAGTAAAACTTCTGGATTACTATATTTGCCCTCAAAGTAAGACATTTGGCCTAAAGTACAAACAATAATACTAATAACATTAATTATTATAATACTATAAACAACTAATAATTAGCCCATAGTAAGTCAGACATGCCCATAGTTACAAAGAACAAGTATAGATAATTGACATTGCAGTAGCTGGAGACAGAAGGGTGAATGAGAAAGAACTAGAAAAAAATGAGGAAATCTAAAGACCTTCAAATAGAGATCAAGCAAATATGGAAAAAGAAACCCTTAGTGGTACCAAGAATGGCTGGTGCCTGGAAAAGCATTTGGATACCACAGGAACAGACAGGATCTCAACTCATCAATTACAAAACGGTGCATTACTTGCACATTACAGCGTTATCTTTAGCTATCTTAAAACCTTGGGAAGGATTCAATAATCAAAAGTATCACATCCAATCATAAATATCTGGTAGACTGTGTGTAAGCAGCACTAACTATTTATGGTTGAAAAATATTGGGATTTAACAACTGAAGTACAGAGATTAAGCAAAAGTTTCCCCCCAAATTATGGCAGCATCAGGAGTTGTAATAATACAAGTGTCAAAACAGTTCAGAAATATTAGAATTGTTTGATCTTACAACATTAGGTTACAAAAAGAGCTTTGCTTGGGACCCCCCACCCCCAACTATATGTATATATGGATGGTATGGCAGTATTTGGATAACTCTTAGGCTTTGGAAAAAAGCTTGAATTGACCCTAAAGTACCAGCATTTGCTGAGTATTCTTCAGAAGAGGATATATAGAGAGAGAGCAAGGAAACATTAAGCACAGAAATCTGCTTACATTTCCTTTAAAAAAAAAAAAAGATTCATGTGACTGGAATTCTGGCTGACCTAATAAGTTTCAGGCACGAGACAATCTCAAAAGTTATTTCTGATTCTGTTGCTTAAAGGTACAGGATGAAAAGTAGAACTTAATTTTTTTCTTTTATGCCACAGCTTGCTGGCAGTACCATGGGAAGGCCTCTAAGGGTAGGGTAATTCCACAGGTCAGATCTTTGGTTAAAGGGCATGTGATCATGAATCAACAAAAATGTTTAAAAAGAAAAATGAAATGAATCAGTTCAGCTCCTAAACAAAACCACCATTTCCCCTCTTTGTTCTCTTTTGCAAGTCTGACTAAGCACCCAACATCAGGAGGGACAGATGACATTTTCTAATTTTCTGTCTGCAACCTCTTAAAGCAGCTGCATCTTTTCCTGGGATTACATGGTTGCCTCCTGCAAATTTAGCATAATCCCACGAATAGTCCTGTTTGGTTTAGGAGTTACAGACAGCTGCTCTGTGTGTGCATTGAAGTACATTTTTTTTACTTTGAACCCAAAGCTCTGCACCGTTGCATCTTTCTCCTTAATAGAAACAAGAAACAAAAGTTAGCAGAGAAAGGGAAGGTATTTTGCATCCACCCCCAGCAAAAATCTTCCATATACATAAATGATGATCTCTTCTATGCATTCACAGAAAGGAGCATTGGTGAAGACCACAAGGAGTTGAGAAATATATGGAAAACAATTGTCAGTTCCGTAAAGTTAAAATGTTTCCCTCCCCGCTGATCCCAATTATTTTTTTAGGTCAGTATAGTGGCAATAAAAGAAAATACTATTTATTTTTATGTTCCCCAAAGGACTGCTTTCTCCCATCCTCCCCAACTCTGGAACAAAATAACCTGCAAAAATACAAAGCTAACTTGGCTTGCATTGATGGTTATGCATTTCTCTTGATATAAGAGATAACTGTTATTTTTAGGGGGCTGAGAATCAGATTTTTGCAAATAAGCAACAGGCAAGAACAGAGAAGAAGTCCTAAAAGAAGACAAAAACCCAAGAAAAAAATAACAGGGAGGGAGAAGAGGAAGTTTAAGAGGCCTTGACATCCAAGCAGAAGCCATTGCAAATTTCTGGTTAATGAGGTACAGTTCTACCATCAACACATGAGAGAGAAACCACAGCTATTAACCTTGAATTTATCTGACAATACATACTGGAAAGCAATTACCCCCTCCTTGTGAATGTACCCCAAATTTGGACTTTAGATGGGCTTTGACCTGATCAAGAAAACCTACCCCCCATGATTTTAGTTGGGGGTGGGAAACAGGAAATCCCTTGCAAATATTTTAATCCCATCACCTACAATAGAAAAGGAAGAAGTGTCAACTGTGTGCTGAATTACTTGAGTCTTGGGTTGTGTAGTGTTGCTCATTATCAACTGTTCTGCCTTATGCACACATGCTGTATGGACAGCTGATTTGGGGGGTGGGCTGTGCTAGCACTGTAACACCAGTTTGGTCTGGACAGCGAATGAGGGAGGGTTTGCTCTGGTGACAGACTGACAAGCCAAGTGTTGAGAGGGGGGAAAGAAAAGTGATAGAAAAAGGAGGGGTGGGCGGTGGCATAGGCGCCACTGGAATATTGGCAACAGTGTGAGTTGGCGGGCTACTTATAGCTTTGCCATATTTGCCCTGCAAAATCACTGGGAGATCCCCGCAAGCTTTCCTTCATCCCAAACATGGAACCACAAAAATGTTCCAAGTTTGATCTCTGCTGAAGGGAGGCCCATCCAGAAGGATTTCTTGAATGCAACAGGTTTGGGTTGGACACCAAAATACATTTCTCAGTTTGTGCCCCACTGTCGTTTGAGCAGAAAATGGGAATTAGCGAACTGAGTTGGAATGGAGAAAGATGTTTGCACAACACGTAAGTCAGATTATCAAAACAGTTCTTCTGTTTGCACAATCCACAGTGCCCAAACCAATCAACTGTATTGTGAGTCACGGGATGGCTGGTTCACCTTCCCACCATGCTGAACTGCAAAAAACCCAATCTCATTTTAACTTAGTTTAGCATGTTGGGTAAGCCCCAGCCTGGGATCATCCAGCTGCATTTAGTACAGCTTCCAACTAGCAATGTTCACACTCACTCGGGACGATGGGAGTTGTAATTTGGAGGCAATCGGTGGGGAGAGGCTGCCTTGGATGGTTCGAACTGATTATTACAGGGCAAAGACGGCTGGGTAGGTTAAATGGGTTGGGGGCTGTTTAACTTGCGTGTTTGTTTTCCGTTGGAAAGTTCTCTTTTTTTTTTTTCCTGAAGAACAGAAGGAGGAAAAAGAGAAAGGAACACGTCGAGAAGGCGGCGACCAGAAAGACGCTGGACGGGAGCGCTCCACTTACCCACGTCGGAGCAATTGATCTGCCGGCTCAGGGCCCCCTGCCCGCTCCTCACCTGGAGGACCCAGGTGCCTTCCAGGTCTTCAAAGGTGCAGTTGGCCGGCGTGTCGGCCGAGCACGGCCCGAGCCGCAGGAGGACGGCCAGAAGCAAGGAGAGGCAGACTGTCGGGCGCGCCATGGCACCGCGCGGGGCGATCGCGGCGGATCTGCAGCAGGAGAGGGGCACGCCGCGTTCCCAGGAGCCGGGCGCGCAGTCCGCCCCCGTCGGTAACCAGTAACCGGAACAGTGGGGCTCGGCTAGCCCCGCCCTCGCGTGTCACGTGTGAAGGGTTAGGGTTGTTTGTTCCTTTCCCCGGCAGCGAGACTGTTGGCACGGCGCCTTGCCCGCGCGCCCTGGCCGCCGCACGTGTTCTTCCCCGCTGCGAGGGGGGCTCCTTACGTTTCGCTCGGACGGAGGTCGGGTTTGCACGTGTTTGCCCGGAATCGATCCGGTGGATTTCAGCGGGCTGTTCTTTCTGCTGGAGAGTTGCGCTCTCTTGGATCCTCGCTGGTTCAGCCGATCCCTTGGGGACGCGCGGAGGGGCAGCCCGCCCTGCAAATCAGTTTCTCACAGTTTGCAACCGTGGGGGGACGAAGAGCCATCGGCTGACGGTACTATCAGTAGGAAACGAAGAGGAGCAAGAGAAAGAATCAGAAGCCATGCGGTTGCGAAGCAGGAAGCGGCGTTAAAAGTGCCTCTGAAATCTTGGGGGAAATAACAAGACCAAAAAGCCCTTAGGGCCTTTGCTGAGTTGAAGTGATCTGGCAGAAAGCTGTCTATAAAATTAGCTGTCTGAATTGCTCATCCTGGCCACGCTTCTGTTCCTAATCGTTGCCAAAACCCAGATTTCCTTGGGGGAGGGTAATAATGGTGTCCTGGGGGGGCGTCCTTGGATTAAAGGGGAAAATGCTTCGTGCCGTCCGGTGCAGCTGCGTGGAAGATATCATGGGGGGGGGGGGGGGGGGAAGAGTTGCCAAGCCATGTTTGGACTGAAGTTAAATGGGAGTCAGTTTTTAGAGCAGTGTTTGTCCAGCTTAGTAACGGTCAGATGTTTGGAATTCTGGGAGTTGAAGTGTGGAATCAAAATCAGGACTCAAGTGCAAAATAATCAAGGCTTCACTATAGTGTCTATTAGTGCGCACTGGAGGGGACCCCACCAAGGGTTAGCGGGAGACCCTCCCCTACAGCCAAAAGAGATGCTCTGATATTCATGGCTTTCAGAAAAGGGGAAGGGAAAAGTGATGCATACGCACATAGTCATATGATGCAGACATACATAAGTAAGGAATAGATTCTCAAGTTACTTTCCGCCCTTCTTATCTACTATCGACAAGGAAAACAATAGCCTTACTGAGCAGAAGAAACAAATCAACTTGAGGCACCAAAGGCCAGGAAGGATACCTCCTCTCTCAAGACAGATGCCCTAGTTACTACTGGGGATGTTTGCGATAAGAACTTTTTACAACCAGCCTAATTCCCACCAGCTTCAAGGGTGCTGCACATTCTTTTAAGTTTCAGTTTTGTTAAGGCACTCCCATTCATCTGAAACCTCTAAAAACTTACTTTCCTCACGGAAGTCCACGCATCTTAAAGTTGCCAAGGTTGAGAAACGCTGCTTTAGAGGATAAAGATGGGGGAAGTTTAACAGTTGGGTTACCATCATAGACCTGTATGATGGGTCTCTTTGTTAGCTGCTTGGTTTTCTGTAGATAATGGTACAAAGACGCCCTACGATGAAATTCTTCATATAAGTGCCCAGGAAGATGGGCTTGTGTAAGTGCATTCAAAACCTACACTTACTGTTGGAAACCACTTCCCAGCATGGCTAAAGCAAATTTCCCACAAACACCCTTGCTAGTTGATTTTTTCAGCATTCAACTCATCAGATACAAATTTAACAAATTTTGGGGTGGGGATTTCACAGAACACACATTAAAAAGGGTCAAGGCCTTAGTTGCACGGCCATCATAACTCTTTTTGACCACTCTGCTGTAGATGCCCCGATCAGAACAGGAAGCACATGGTGGTGGTGGGAGAAGCCATGAATGGAATGACATGGCAACTGACTTCAAATCAAATTCAACCACCATGTGTTTAATTGTGGTTAATTCATAAGCCACCATTGGCTGGCCTTAGTACATTAAGACGATCGAAGAAATGACGTCATGCAGTGCAACATCCATGGCAGGCAAAAATGTGTTATAAACCAATGAGTAGCATGGCTCCATGCGCGTTTTCTCTGGGGAAAAAAAACACCTCCATGCTTTACATGAACCCTTTTTGTCTTACACAGAGTGTTTTCTTGTTGGAGGAAAATATTGATAATGTCAGAGGGCAGAGTTGCTTGTTCCTCGAAGTCTGGACTCATTCTCTGAGTAGACTCAATTTTCCCTAAAGGAGGAAATCATAGTCCAAATCTTGCACCACTTGATGTGGAAACCTGGAAATGAGTCCTGTTGATTTCAATTCCTAATGCACAGAGGAATAGCCACAGGGATGTATTACAGAGGAATTATTGATCTGCCTTTTAGGAAAGTTAGAAGAAGTTTTATAGAAGTTGTTAAAGTTGAATGTTTGAGTACATTTAACATGGCACCACCAGATATGGGAATTCTGTGGCAGTCCCATCATATCTGCTCATTTTTAGAATTATTACCAGCAGCTTGCAATTCACCTCTGAATCCAAGTTGGATGATCAGAGATAGATACTTTTTCCTTAGAGCAACCTTGGTGTTTTCCAGATGTTGAGACTTCAACTCTTTTGAGAGCACAAGGTTAGGGTAGAGTGGCTTAAATTGCATTCTTAAGTAAATCATCCTTATTTAAATCATAGTTTTCTAAACCC
The DNA here is from genome assembly GCF_059951505.1 of Python bivittatus. Lineage (NCBI taxonomy): Eukaryota > Metazoa > Chordata > Lepidosauria > Squamata > Pythonidae > Python > Python bivittatus. The sequence goes on from NW_028277056.1 coordinate 9,938,777, forward strand.
AATTCCCTGGGTTAGCACAGCATACATGAAACCATAAAGTAATTGGCCACGTTGTGATTTAGCATATTCTAGGTTAGTCTTCCTTTGAAACCTGAGGAGTATATATTGTGTCCCTGTGGGAGATTCTGAACTTCCATCTTTTGGTGCCGTGATAATAAATTCTTTCCCCCTCACTGTTCCTCTGCCACACACATTTTATATAACTTAGATGAAAAGCAGCACTTTCTCTCATAAATTGCTGATTGCCGAGGGCTGTGAACTGATAATGTGAGCTGAATGCCGATTGAAAATTGTAGTATTTCCAGCAAGCTTAGAAACAGCCAGATCGGCAAATCACCACAACAAATTGATGGTAATTAAAACCGATGTACAAATTTCATTAGCTTAATACTCAGTGATATTTCTATGTGGAGAAAGTGGACAGGGAGGAAAATGTAATTTTCACTGGCATTTCTTATACGGGCGTTCTAACAGTTAAGGGATACCTTCCAGATGGCAGGTAGAAATATGATGTGCCCGTTAAGCTTGGCTGATCTGTATCTAATGGATACTTTTTCAATTTAAAATCAGGAAAATCTGTAGCTTTTTTCAACCAGGTGTTGCTTTGTAAATTTACAAGGTGTGCCAACTGGCAGATCCTTTATAACTCCAGTTTTTGTGTCTTGACCAGCATTTTCAGAAACTCTTAGGCAGGGCTAACCTTAACTGGGTTATAAAATCCAGACAGCACCCTGATGTGGCAAAGAAAGGTATCCAATAGCGCTCTGGAGCTTTGGAGCTCTGCTATGGTAACCCTACTGACCAGGATTTGTAACTAGACTGTTTTGGTAGCAATATAACAATGGAAAAATGGGCAATCCTAAACCGAGCAGGGAAGGAAGAATGCCTGTTTAATGTGTGCAATGTGAATATTTGTGTGTGTATTGTGTGTGTATTGTAGTGTGTGGTGTGCATGTACGAATAGATGTGGATATTTTATTTACTTATTTATCAAATTTGTATAGCCGCCTATCACACGGATGTGACTCAGGCCGGTGTACCTTAAAACAAATCTTAAATATCCATTAAAATACCGTTTCTCAACCTTGGCAACTTTCAGATGTGTGGACTCCAACTCCCAGAATTCCCCGGCCAGCCATGCATGAGTGGGCATGAGTGATTGTCTGAAGGGCCCCCTGATCTAGGAAAGGGCACAACAGATGGAGTTGTGCAAAGGCCTTCTTGGCTACAGCTAACACATGCTCTTCAATCAGGAACTACAAGTCCAGGAAGCCACTGTTTGTGGCTTTTACTTTTGTTGTGAGCCACCCAGAGCCACCCATTGGGGGAGGTGGGTGGCATACAAATTAAATAAATAAATACCCTTGAAAGGGGAAGTACTACCCCATCCATGGTCAGAGATGGAATATCCCCAGATCTGGGTAGCCCAAACACCCACAGCCACTTGGTCTTGGTAGGATTGAGTTAGAGAAGGTTCCTCCCCATCCATTAATCCCTGCTAGACTGATTGATTGCATCAGGCATTGAATTGTCCATTTAAAAATTCTGAATGGCTGATACCGATTTTAGTACTGATTCTTGACATTTGGGGAAGAGAGACAAGGAAACGGATTCAGAAAAACATGTTTCAACAGGAAGAAACGTAAAGTCCAAGACTCTGTGCAATTAATGCAACAGGTGCAATTAGGTGGTGTTAAGAGTTTGCTATTGTTTGCAAACCCCACAGTGTAGCAATTAGAGTAATTAGGATCAACACGGCAATCATGAGTGTACATGTCTGAATTTTCAGGAAGATGGCACTGAATCAGGAAGGATTTTACAAGGAATGCAGAAAACTATATTCCACTTCTGTAGGTGTGGAATAGAGGTGTTATCCGTGTCTCCTGACTCTTGTACCCTTGAAAAAGGCAGGTGATGGAAGACATTATTTGCAGATATTATAGTATTAACCGTGACTATGAAGGGGATATAGCTTGGTCACTGAATATCTGGTCTGTATGCTGAAAGTCACAGGTTGAAATCCAGGTGTCTCCAAGTACGTTTAAACAGAATTGAGCTTTCTATTTGTGCCATCAAGAGATGCCAGAGCGGTAGCAAATGTTCTTCTCAGACGCATGGTGAGTGTCTACTGCTGTCCGGTCACGACGGCTGAATTTAGTAAAAAGTTCTTTCTTTCTCAAAAATTTAACTTCTGGAGCATCGATTTGGCACTTTGTTTCTTCAGGGCCTCCCTTTTTTTCTTCTACTGACACTGCTTGAGGCCAAATTGATTGAGAAAAGTGGATCATGCCTTAGCTCAATGTGGACTGGGTCTTTCCACAGCAAGTATATGGTCTCTGATATGTTTCCTCCTCAGACTGCATTCCCAGGTATCCCTTCCCTCCCAGCGAGTCCCTTCAAAGCATATTTCCATGCAGCAATTAAGTTTTAGTGTCCATATTGTCAATAAAAGCTATTTTAAAGTCTCTGGGATGCACAAATACCTATGACCACTAGATGGCAGCAAGAATGTCGAGAAAGCTCTAACTCTTGGCATCTTTCTTGCCATCTGATGGTCATTTGGGTTTATGCAGCTCTGTTTTATAGTCTAATTTATTTCTAATCCGTTATATTGAACACAGCGTACGATGGATCACTCGAGCTTTAGTAGTCATCTCAGTTCAGGTAGAGGCTGGATGGACATCTGTTGCAGATGCTTCAATCTGGATTTCTGCAGAGTTGGAGTTGGACTGAATGGTATCAAGGGCCCCTTTCAACTCTAGGATTCTGTGTTATGCTCTCTCTTTGCTGCAGCTGTAACAGGAAGGTGTGTTGTGAAAACAAGTTCTAGACCTGCCATATGGTAGATCATCTTCATTTCAGCTGCAAGGTATGGCTGATGGGCTATCTTGAGTGTACAGAACCATAAGATGTGGAGGCCTAAATGCTATATATACATTCATGTGCTAAAATTCTGACTTTTTTACTCTCCTTAGCCGTCCAAACTTTCATGAGAAGATAGACTTGGCACATAGCCTGAGCACAGATTTCAGCTGCCAAGAGCAGTTCAGAGGAATTGGGCAAAGCAGTCCATGGTGAGCTTCAAAGCACAGCCTCCACAGTGTGGGAAGGAATTGTTGAGTTGAATTAAGGCACAATTTGCTTCCCCTTTACACCCACTGCTCCTCAGGAGCTTTCTCACAAGCCATTGGTCTGTAAGCAGCTGCCATTATGTCCCAGCAGTTGGCTAAGACAGAGTTCCTCTTAAGTGAATATTTTCTACACTTGTGGGTGGGCACCTGTAGGGCTATGGATTATTCATTATTACAATGCACTGACAAGCTTGCTAAGAGCCAGATTAATTTCAAGAGCTTTTTGTGTGTGTGTTGTTACTGTTGTTGTTTTCCAGCCTTCACTGCACATTTGCAAAAGGAAAGAGTTGGGAAGAGATCCAAAATAGTATCGTTTGTCCAAAATGTTGCATTTGTTTGGTGCAAACCTTCCTATGGCAAAAAGGGTTGAGAAGAGCGACTAGCAATGTACTAAGGAAAGTCCTCAAAGGGCCTCAGGGGATGGGAGAATTGATGGACCCGGAGACCTGGAGGACTCAGGAGAACGATGTAATTGTAATTTGTATAATCAGTAACAGTGGTTGGAGTATATTTTAGGAAGATGTTCTTAAGTCCCAACATTTGTTTTAGTTGATGGTCAGCAGGTGACGAGTACCAAGGAACCTTGGCACTGAAATAGGACAAGCAAAGATTTTCTATCCAACCCCATCCCTTGTGTAACATTGCCCCCAGCCCAAATCTAATCAGGGTGGCTCATGATGGGTTGATTTTATCAGGATGTGTAAGAGAGGGCTGATTAAGGATAGCCACTGAATCAAATACTTCTTTTCTTTCCTGATCAGGACATTGAACATACAGTAGATGACTATAGTTTCCCCACTCCATTTTAATGCACTGGTTCCATCAAGGGGACACATTGGAAGTAAAGGCTTGTAGAAGTCGAGATTGGGAATAGAGCAGATTTAAAACTGGCTGCTCTGTTCCGGATGAGTGAGGTCTGTTCTGAATTACCTGGTTTCCTTGAAATTTGAAATGTGCACTTCTAAGCCATATGCACTAGGACACCACAGCAGGATCATTTGGGACTGAAATTACACTTAATTAGTGGTGAAACTTGATGCATTCTGCAACAATGCTTCCATCTAAGTAATCAAATCTGTAAATGCAGAGTATAAAATAAGGGAATATGGTCTGGAAGATTAGGTTTTAAAACTGTGGGTCAGAACTGGTAGAAAAGATTTGATATACAGGTAGGATCACGTATGTGTGTTCTCAGCTGAGAAATCAGTAGAGTTTAAGATTCATGGCAAACTTGACAATAGCTTGTAAATTTCCTTTTCTTTAATCTATATGGGACCTGTGGAGGCCTTAGAACACTTTTTTGTAAATACAGCTGATGGGAAAGGTTTTCAGGATTCCATCTTTCCATTTATGAAATTAAAATAATGTTTTTTAAAGAGTAAAATCCTTAAAGCAGTGTTGTCCAAACTTGGCCACTTTAAGATGAGTGGACTTCAACTCCCAGAATTCCCCAGCCAGCCATGCTGGCTGGGGAATTCTGGGAGTTGAAGTCCACTCATCTTAAGGTGGCCAAGTTTGGACAACACTGCCTTAAAGAGTCTATTGGATAAAAATTGAGGCATAAGTGCCTAGAAACATTGTGCTTCCTATTCCAGGCCAGAAACTTGGGAAATTGGGCACCTTAATAAACCAAGGAGGTGTATGGATATGTATAGAATGCCAGCTGCAAAAGTGAACTATTTCATTTAGAATATGTTTGAAGTACTATGTCGGCAACCTGCAGCCTCAGGACTGTATGTGGCTTTAGATTCTCCTTTTTGTGACTCTTAGAGCCTCCTCTGGCCATGACTGTTAAAACCTGATGACATAATTTCAAGTTATTTTGGCCTGTGAAACAGATGAACACAGTAGTAGAATTCCCAAAAGTGGCACAGTGTAGTCATGAAACACAGAATCTACAAAATCCTTCCCCCCCCCACCAGTGTAGCCCCGTCAGCCATTTTGTTGAACCTCAAAATGTAGAATGCAGTCCTTGACCTCCAAAAAGTTGTTCTCCTCTACTCAATGGATTATGTGCTGTCAAGTCAGTGCCAACTCTTAGCAACCACATAGATAGATTTTCTCCATGATGATCGGTCCCTAACCTAGTCCTTCAGGTCTTCCAACAGCGTACTCATCGTCTCTGTAATTGAGTCCATCTGTCTTACTACTGGTCATCTACTCTTTCCTTCTACCTTCCCCAGTATTAGAGTCTTCTCTTGAAAGCTGGGTCTTTGCATAATGTATCCAAAGTAGGATCGTTTGAGCCTAGTCATTTGTGCCTCAATTGAGAACTCTGGGTTAATTTGTTTGATGATCCATTAGTTTGTTTTCTTGGCTGTTCATGATATTCTCAGGAGTCTTCTCCAACACCATAGTTCAAAAGTGTCAATACTCTTCCTATCCTGTTTCTTCAAAGTACAAATTTCACTTCCATAGAGTGTCACAGGGAATAACATGGCTTGCATGATTCTGATCTTTGTAGGTACAGACACCACTACCCTATATGTAAGTTTTAAAGCTAAATATCAATGTGTCATTTTCCACTGTACTGTGTGTAAAAGAACAGTGTATAACCTGTGCATGGCAAGAACTAAAGGTGTCTGTAGAGTGTGATCAAAAAAGTCAAAATGGTAGCCGTGATAGTGAGATCAAAGCTCTGCTTGCTTTTAATATGTGACACCCGTACAATGAATATAAAAAATACTGGTGTGGCTTCTGTTTTATCTTTATTTACCAAACCCTGCAGATATCCCTGGCAAAAACAGAAGCATGAAATCAAATGCTGGATTTTATATAGATATTGCAAAAGTTTATATACATATTGCAAAGTGAGGGGATAATACTTGTTATCCTCACTCCAAAGAATATTTTGACGGTGTCCATAATAACATGAGTCATATGAACTTAGTTTTGCAATTAAATTTGTTTAATTATATAAAACAAATTAAAACTTCCTTGTGGAGTCCTTGGTTCTCCCTGAGTTTGGTTGTTTGCTTGCAGACGTTTCATTACCCGACTAGGTAACATCATCAGTGCTAGTGAGTGTGGGGTTTGCTCCCTGTTTATATATGGTAGCTTGCCCTGCCAATGTTGGTTCCTTCCTTGAATACCACCAGGAGAACTTTTCTGGATATACCCTGATCCTGGTGACAGAAGGCTGAATTGTGAAGTGAAAGCACTATGATTGTAGCTGTGATGGAAATCTGAACAACTTGATAGTTCATTCATTCTCCTGTTATATAATTTTCTCATAACACCCTGCTAAGTTCTCTATAGGACTCATTTGCTGAAATTGATATATTTTAATTTGTCTCTGCATTTCATACAGGAGAACTTGGCTTCCTTTCAAAGCTGAATCTACAGCCATTCCCGCTGAGATCCCCTTTGTTTTTTCTTTCTTTTTTTTTTCTGTTGTTGTCCTTGACTGCTTTTTAAATATCTTTGTTCCCCAGCACTTTTTGATGATTTGCTAATATTGGGTCCATTCATTCCACGCAGAAAGCCTCCAGAGGGAACCTTTTCTTCCTTTTTTTTAAATTTTCAGAAGTAGTTAAATAATTTACACAAATAAATCCACATGACAAGCAAAGCAAAAGAACATGATTTAGACACATTTTCTTTATGATTGTTCCCAAGCGTTTGGAACAGATGATTGAATGACTTGCTTCCCCCTTGCATAAGTCCTCCTGGAGCAAAATCTGCAAACATTTGGTACACTTACAAAAATATTCCAGTTTTGTGACAGAGAACATCTTTTGCATGTAATTCACTAAGTTCTACAGTTAAAAAGTTCAGTTGATGGGAAGTATTTCTACCCAGCCCCCTCATTGCTTGTGGTGGTGGTGGGGTGGGGCAGGGAGGATGTTTCTGGAAGGATAAATGAATAGCACTAGGAATGTATGCCAAATATATACTCCCAGCAGGGTCACCCAAGGCATGTATGTCATCTCAGCTGCCCAGCAAAAGCAAGCAGACACCTATATTGGACAAGGAAGATGTTGGAAGTGGATGATCATTTGAGTGACAACAGCAAAGGTATAATTTCATACTCCGTGGGAGAAGGCAATGGTAAACCACTATTGTATTTTACAAGAAAACCACATGGGTGGAAAATATAAAATGATTGATGATATAGTGCCAGTTGATGGGCCTTTAAAGTTGGATGGCATTCAACATACTACTGAGGAAGAGATTAAGAACTTTTGGAGTACTAATGGTGTTTATGTCATGGCTAGATTAAAGCCTTCAGGACATTTGGTTGCTGATGTTGCCAGACAGAAAAGAAAAACTGCAGCTTTACAGTTGGAACATGGAACATAGAAGCATGAGCGTGGAATAGAAGCATGGAAACTCCACACAGTGAAAGATGAACCATGTATACATTGACATCTTAGGCATCAGTGAATTGAAATGGACTGGAATTGGATATTTTCAGTCAGAAGAACATACTGTTTACTACTAAGGACATGAAAAATGAAGAAATGGTGCTGTTTTCATAGGAAGGATATGGCAAAAACAGTACTTTGGTACAATGCAGTCAATAACCAAATAATATCAATTATTAATGGTATTATTGTCATTATTGTTATTTAATAGAATGATTATCCAAATTTATGCTATATTCACTGATGTAGAAGAAGAGGTTTCATGGTCAAGTTTGATAGGTTTCATGGTCAAGTTCAATCTGAAATCGACTGAATATGCAGTCTTTGAAGTTCACTCTGAAGTTCTGAATCTCACTGATAGGAATCAAGGGACCTGTGAAATGAAATCAAGGAAGTTGTTAAAGATGAACTGTGAAAAGAGACTTCCAAAGACCAAGAAACAGAAGAAAGCAAATTGGATATTTGTGATGGAATGGAATTATGAAGGCCAGGCTCAGGGAGATAAACATTTTCTTAGCTCACAAGAGGATGAGACTGGCACCTCCCTGAGGAATTTACAATGTTGTGGCTGGCTGGCTTGGGAGATGGGGTTTCAGTCTGGGAAGATTCTTGCTAGAGGTTGTAGCTAATAAACATAGCTGAACTGAATTTGCATTGTCTCTTGGAGTTCCTTGGGCTAGGCCTGACATATTAGAACAAACAGTGGAAATTGCCAGGAAGAGAGGAGAAGCCAAAACTGAGAAAGATAAAGATCTCAGGAAGGAACTTAACAAAGAATTTCCAAGAGCTGTTACAAGAGACAAAAACAGTATTACAATGACATCTGAAAAGTTGTCAAAGATTAAAACAGGCACAGAATAATAAGGAAAGTCTTCCAAATGGTCTCCAAAGTCAGAAGGAGGTTCCAGTGTCAAATTGGCATATTAAAGGACACCAATGGACAGAGAGTAACTGATACAAAGGAGATCAAACAAAGGTAGAAAGAACATATTGGGGCTCTGTACAGAAGAGATGTCAACATACAAGATACCTTAGAAGATACTCGCTAAATATTTTCAAAATCAAATCAAAGTGAGATAAGTTAGATCAGCATTCCATTCATTACCAAATCAAAAGACTACATACATTGATGGAATATTGACTGGACATGAATTAATGGAATCAGCAAAGATTCTAACCAAACTGTTCCAGGAAAACTGGAGAATGACACAGTGGCCAGCAGATTGGAAGAGGTCAGTTTACATACCAATACCAAAGAAAGGAAAGTTGATGCAAACTATCATACAATATTCTTAATATGTTGGCAGAATAATGCTTAGGATCATCCAACAGATTAGAATTCTGCATGGAAAGAGAGATGCCAGATGTTCAAGCTGGTTTTAGAAAAGGCTGACGAAAAGACTTTATTGCTGATGCACACTGGATAGTGGAGAAAGCCGAAGAATACCAAAAAGATGTCAATATGTGCTTCATTGACTACAGAAAGGCTTCAGTTGTGTCAAGCATGTCAAGTTGTGGAACGTGCTTAGGAAAATGGGAATCCCAGAACATCTTATTGTCCTCATATGGAACCTATACACAGGTCAGGAAGCCATGGTTCAGATGGATATGGCAAAACTGACTGGTTCCAGGTTGGCGAAGGAATGAGAACAGTCTGTCTACTCCTTTCTTATTTATTCAGTCTATATGCTGAGGGAGGTTGGACTGGAAGATAAGCATGATTTTAAAACTGGAGGAAGAAATGTCATTAACTTGCATTGTGCTGATGACACTCTTCTGATAGCTGAAAATGCAAATAATCTGGAAGCTCTGGTAATGAAAGTTGAGGAGTACAGAGGAATACAGTGAAAAAATGGAACTAAGATTAGATATAAAGAAGACCAAAGACAATAGTTATAGCAGCAGCTTTTGAACTGACAATGAAGATATTGAAGTGGTGGATAATTTCTCCCTTCTAAGATCAACTACCAATAGTAAAGAAACAAGCAGTCAAGAAATATTTTGTAGGCTAGCACTTGGTATAGTAGCCATGAAGGTGTTGGAAAAGATAGTAACCCACAAAGAAATAAAACATTTTATGGTACAGAGTGAGAAATGAACAAGTCCACTGTTTATGGAGGTTACTGAGTTGCTTCAAGAAATCCAAGTGTGTACAGCTATCTCCCAAATCATTCACTTAATTAGAACCCAATCACGTGGCTGACTTCATATGAAAACATAGTTTGCTGATTCAGTCATAAGGTTTGGATTCACACAACCCTAAGCCAGAGTAGCTAGAATCATATGTTAGAAATTGACTTTTTGACAGCTTAGTGCAATGCATGACCTGGCAAAAACCTTCAATATTGTCCTACCATCTATACGGTTAAAGGTTCCAGTCAAAGAGGATATCTGTAGCTCAGGGTTGAATTGTGGAGTCCTTGGTGCTCTCTGAGCTTGGTGGTTGGCTTGCAGATGTTTCATGACCCAACCCAGCACTGATGACGTTACCTAGTTGGATAATGAAATGTTTGCAAGCCAGCAACCAAGCTTAGAGAGCACCAAGGACTCCACGGTTAAAAACTTTACACATATAGGAAAACAGTACCTAAATCTTCCTAAAGTAGTTTTGAAAATTAATGACAAGAACCAGTACAGATTTTCCACATCCATTCTTTTACAAAGAAGGGAGATCAGTATCATCAAACCCTTCAAAATCCAATTGGATGTATGTTTACCTAGGAGTACATTCCATGAAGTTCTGCAGAGCTTAACTTCCTCCTAAATTGTTATTGCTTTAGAACAGGCATGGTCTCCTTCAGCCTCTCAACTTTCTGGAGGACTGCAAGTCACCTGGAGACAGGGTGGCATCACTGGAAGGGCTCTGTTACTTTTCATGCCATTTGGGGGAAATACGGGAAGGAATGGTGGTGGAAGCCAATTTACCTCTTCCTCCACCCTTAAAAAAACACTTGGTGGCAAAATGGCTGAATTTCAGCCCCGCCATTCCAGGTTGTTGGGGGGGAATTAACATGGGAACAACTTGCCTTCTATAGACCTCCATGCTCACATTTGCACTCTCTGTTTGTACTCTTTCTATGGAAAATCAGCCATTTTACTGCTGAATTTTGGAACGCTGAGAGATATCTGTGGTTTAAGGACCACAGGTTGCCTATCCCTGTTTAGAAGCCCCAATAGCAGCAAAGTGGCTGTGTGTGTAATGTGTAATTGGGCTTTCTCTCTTAGGAATGCAGACATCTTCAAGGGGGTGCCTGACTTCAGTGAAGGTTTTTAAAAAGCACCTTCTCAGACCTGCCTTATTGTACCCCCCTAATTTCTGAGAGCAGAATAGCCATGTTTCTTCACTTTGCTCTGCTCCAGGCTTCCCCAGAATTTCTCATAGCCTCCTTCATGACTTGCAAAAGCCAGAAGAGCCTCTTCAATTTGTCTTGGGGCCAGAAAAAGCATCTTCTCTGGAACTGTGTTATGCAGAAGCCTTTTCTGGGTATTGCAAGTATGCAAGTATGCATCTGTTGTATGCAAATCTCATGATGTTCCATCTTGGAGAAGACCATGCATTAGTGCGGTTGATTTTATTCTAAAAGGTATGAAGGCATGGTAGCAATGAGATCACTACTGGTTGCCACATAGCCCAGCAAGTGTACCTATACAGAAACCTTTTCCAGCCATAGCGAGTACTGAAAGGGGCTGTGAAGTGACTTAAGGTACTTAGGGGGAATTCTGATCTCTTTGCCTCCATAATATGAATCACATTGCCTTCCCACACGAAGCCCAGTGTCAGGACAAATCAAAGCTGCCTCACCCAGGCTTTCTCTTTCAGCAGTTACCGTCCACCCAGTTGGAGTTCACTGGGTGGTATTTTGTATCATTCAGTGTGCTCAGACTGATCTTGATTATCAGGCATGTTTGACAACCCAGCATGGAAGCTACAGTTGAGGAGAGCAGATTGTAGGTGTAAAAAAGAATCATTTGGAGGTGGGGGCAGGGCGGAGGAGGAGATACCACAAAGCAAAGCTCTATGAATGCAACAGAGCTTGATGAGATTTGTTATGTAGCATGATAATAACTCAAAAGTATGATCTCTTGTCAAGGGACAACATACTTCTCTTTTTTAATTTTCCGTACAGTAGTCTGTTAGCAAAATACATACTTCATCCCATTTTTATTTGTAAAAATAAAATTGTAATTCTGCAATGGCATCTGTTGTGAGGAGTAGTCATCTCAAGGCTTTGCTAATTGACTTATACAGATTATAAGATCTGTGCTGCAAAAAGCTGACGTCCCTGTAGATGACAGCAAAGAAATACAGATTCCAGTGCATACATTTTTCCCTAAAATAGTGTTCCCTGATATCTCTCCAGAAGTGGTGGATTTCAGTTGTCGGAAAGCTGCCTGGCACTCTGGGAATTCTGAGAGTTGAGCTCCGTTGCATCTGGAGGATTGCAAAAGATTGGAGAAGACTGCTCTGTTCCCACTGGCAGTAATTTTTCAGGGTGTCCGGAAAGGATGTTCTCCCTCAATCCTCCTACTTGATTCTTTTTAAAATGCAGATGAGAACTTCTGCATTAAACTATATGCCCTATGTCAAAGTTAATTTCCCCTTTGTATCTCTTGGCTCTTGGGAGAACATATCCAGTGGTGGCTTCCACCAGAAGATAAGACAGGCTTTCGCATGTGGTCACCTACAGAGGCTACAGATGACTCTAGTCTCAGCTCTTTTTATTCTTTGTTACCATCATTGTGTGAATGGTCAGCAAAGCAGCATGCCCCAACCTGGCCGGTTTTGTAAGTTTATAATTTTTTTTCAGTATATATACATGGAAGTATTAGATGCATCTTAGCAACTGATTCTACATTCCAGAAACTTCAAACTGTTGCTAGGGTAACAGGAGAGTAGTGCCGCCTCCTTCCCATTTTCCATACCCATCTAATAACATAATTCAAGGAGGCAGCTCTGAGGCTTTTAGTCCTGATTAACTAAGGAGGCAGCAGTAATGTAATTTAATGAGATGAGCATAGATAAAACAATTCCGTTGCTTGAGTAGTATTGTCTGGCCAAAGCTGAAGAGGAGAGGCCACTGGAGCCATGCAATTGTCTTTTTTTCTCCAATCCTGTTAGCTGGAGGATGATGGAAGTTGGAATCTAACATTCGAGGAAAACACATTTCTGGAAGGCTGCTAAATATCAGTCTGAGGAAGACGAGGAGCTTACATGAGAATGGAAGCCTTAGTACAGCTGGAGGGAACTTGATCGGAGAAAGCTCTTTGTATGGATTCATTTGATTTTTATCTTCCTTTTTTTCTCCAGGAAGTCAAGATAGCACATTATAGTATTACCTCCTCCATCTCCATTCCTCCAGATGCCTGTGAAGTAGGTTGGACAGAGACTGAACCACAGTCACCCAGTGAGCTTCCACTGCTGAGGAATGACTTCAGTCTGGCCCTTCCAATTTCTGTCCAATACCTTAATTAGGATCATAAGATCTGTGCTGCAAAAAGCTGAACGTCCCTGTAGATGACAGCAAAGAGATACAGAAAACCCTTTAACTAGTGCCATGTAGAGATTGTCTGGAATTTTGCAGTTCAGATCTAGTAGTGCCAGCCCTCCCAGGTAAACCAGACAGGAAACAAGACTAGATGGACTAATTCTACTTTATTGTAAGGCTACATTAACAGAATCTTGCAAGTCTGAAAGCACAAATCTCCCGCCCTCCCTATTTACTGCCAGAGTAGTTAGGGCGGGTCTTTCCTAAGTTTCTTTCTTTGACTGTTACCCTGTTGCAGACTCCTTTCTCTTTTACCTGATCTCTTTCCCCTGTCTTCCAAGGCCACCCTCTCATTCCATCACAGACCTGCCTTAACTAATACCCCCTAGCTCTTTTAATAGATCTCCTTTCAGTTACAACTGCCTGCCAATTACGGATATTCATAAATGGTCCATCAATGACATGATACCCTGCTTTGGAGAAGATAGAATAACGGTGGAAATGATTTTGTTTTGAAAAGAGTGAGTTTGTTCAGGTTAGTGAAGAGATTCCTGCCCGCATGTGTACATTGTCCCAAATAAGCCTGTGGACAGAAGGTTGGAGAATATTCCACCAAGAAGTGTAGCCATGAATCCCAAAGATTGGCTGAGGACCTCACTGATGGCCCTTGGGCTGGCCAGCTTACTGTGCTTACTTTGCGTAGTAGTTGTGAAGATCAGTGGTGTGCAGAGAAGAACACCACACTCTTTCTGAGGAGAAAAGACAATGAGTAAATGTAAACAATCAAGAAATTGTACGTCTGTACCTGTTGCCCTAAACGTTAGATCTGCAGACTTTATACATCTGCATCCAAAAACACTAATGCCCAAACAGCATCTATAACTACTGAATAAAAAAAGCTGGACTTCAAGGAGGGTGGGTTTTTTAAATAAATGATTTTTATAGAATCATGATGGGAAAGAGTCATGTTTTTAAAAGCCTGTTTCCCTTGGAGATGGGTTTGAGGAGGGCAGCCCTCACTTCACTGCTTCTGTATTGTTTTCCAGCCTCTTTCAACATGCTTGCTTTTCTCCGTGACCTTGAGAAAAAAGCTGTTTATACAGAACATCTGCACAAATATACTTGAGAGAGACAGACACACACGACACTGAGCTCAGACAGTTTATTTCCTTGGACATTATTCCATAACTGACCAATGCATCTCTCTGTCCCCTCCCCATTATTTCTAAGCGAGCTCTAATTATTAACAAAGGCAGTAATATCACTTTAATGTCATTTAAAATCATCTCTCTGTCTGTCTCTGTGTTTTGTGTCTGTGTGATGGGTTGGGTAAAGAGTTTTGAGCAGAACAACAATGCAAGCAGGATGGGAATGAATTGCTTCTCTGATATTTATGTTTCTTAACTGTAGTTCCCGAGTGGTAGCCAGTGGGTGACCTTGTGTGGATTCAAAAGCTAAACAGGATCAGGTCTAATTAATAGGTAGATGGGAGACTAGACATATAGGCTGGGCTGTGAAGTTGAAGAAGATCCTGGAAGAAGGACATGGTGACCATTGCCAAGAAATGGTATGATCGTGCCCAGCAGGACTCCTTCTGGTAGAAATCAGGTATCAGTTTTTGCTCATGGGAGATGCTGCTGCTTTTCAGTTATCCTGAGGTTAATCTGAATGGAGGAAAGTGTAGATGTACCTTTTTTCACAAGAAGGGGGAACCTCAGAGGAACATATTTATTTTTGGAGAGGTAAGGCAATCTATAGTGTGGTATGATGCTTAAAGCAGGATAAGCCATCCTATGTCCCTAGAGTCCACACAGCCCTCAATTCTCCTCCCTCTGATCTAGGGGTACAGTTGAGATGTTGGCCATAATGGTTCAATTGAAGCTCCACCCATTTTTAAATTTGGATTGTAGATGTAACACACACACACACACACACACAAAATAGGTGGAGCTTTGATCAAACCACCATGGCTGCCATGGAAGATTCTGTTATTGTAGCCAATTTCTGTAAAGGTGTTTTTAGCCTTCCTATGGAGTTGATTTCCTGGTCTGGTCTATGTAGTGGGACTGGCACCCCCACTTTGAGCTGGGGAACAGATGAAAACTAGGGACATGCAGCATTATGATGCAATTTCTTTAAGGAGATGCCAACAGGGATTGTGTGCGCTGCTGAACTTGCTTTACGCAGCCATTCAGTTTTGTATCCAAAATGTTGCACGTTGCTAGGAATTTAAGACTAAAGGGATCCTCGGGATTGGAGACTTTTGTCAACATGATAAAAACAGTCTTGAGGCATCACATTGCAAGCTTGGGCCCTTTTGTACTGGCATATGATGCCACAAGTGATTGAGAGTTAAGGGTTAAAAATTATTTCAGCCAAATTTCAGCCAAATTCAGTTTTTGGTCTGGCACTCTCAGCCTTCTGCTCCTTTGGGAGGTGTAACTCCTGGCATGCAGTGTTTCTCAACCTTGGCAATTTGTGTGGACTTCAACTTCCAGAATTCCCCAGCTAACATGCTGGCTGGGGAATTCTGGGAGCTGAAGTCCACATATCTCCAAGTTGCCAAGGTTGAGAAACACTGCATTATAGGAATTTCAGGAATGCTAATTTACTGTAGTAGGATATAATAACAGAATCTTGAAAGCCTGTTTAAGTATCTCTCTGTCCCTTCTTACACTAAAAAAATCAGTGTGGGTTTACTTTGAGTTTCTTTCCCTTTTAAAAAAAAAATCTTAGAATTTTACAATACAATAAAAGTATAAAACTGAAAAGAAAAAGAAAAAAATATAAGAATTAGAAAAAAGTGAAAAAAAGAAAGAAAACATAGAATTTTGACTTCTGCCCTTCTTTCTATCGAGTAATTACCATCTTACTCTTTCTCCTCCCTCTGTAACCCTTTCTAATTCCCAAATCCATAAATCATCAGTTCAGTCTTTTCTTCTTTCAACCAAAAGTCCATATAAGGCTTCCAGTCTTTTAAAAGAGTCTTTATCATTTTTTCCCTGACCGAACCGGTCAGCGTTGCCATTCCGCAAGTTACATCAATTTTATAATCCAATCTTCTGCTGTGACTATTTCATTATTCTTCCATCTTTGAGCGTACAATAATCTTTCCACAGTTACCATATAGAATACTAGTTTCCCATATTTCTTTGCTCATTCAGACTCCATAAAGCCCAATTAAAATTAATTCTGGTTTCATCATAGTATTAATCCTCAGTATCTTTTGCATCGCTGTATGAATTTGCACCCAAAATTCCTTTGCTTTTTCATACGTCATTCTGAGTTTCTTTTTCATGCTTCAGCTTCTGACTAGGTAATCACTTTTCCAAGTTCCTCCTTATTGGTTTTTCTATATCAAGGTCATCTCTAAATTCCTTTACACTTTTTTTAGCCCATTCCTTGAGGATGTCCCTTCTGGTTTTCTGCTTGAAAACTGTTGTGTGCCCCCTGCTGTACACTGCTTGGAGACGTTCATATCCTTTGCTTCAGAGAGGAAAATATCTTGACTGCCTGATTCTTTACAACTTTTTCCTCTGATCAGAAGGGGAAAGAACATTAAAAGCCATGTTAGGTATAGGGATAGAATTTAAAAAACTTTATTTCACTCCCCCAACATTCTGTGTTGTACTTGGTAATCCAAATACAACACAGAAGATTGTATTGGGTAACCCAAATACAACACAGAATTCTCTTGCTAACAGAATTAATCAGGAGCTGCTATGCCATCCCATTAATGAATTGTGTTTGATCATTTTATAGCTGGAAATCAATTAATCTGCACAGGAAATATTCTTGCCTATCCAGGAGAATTTCATTAGTACTGAGCAATCTAAAAGAGCCTCCAATATATTTTGTCAGTCAAACATTTACTACTTAATTATTATGCCAAGGGAATAGAAGAAAGGTGCTTAAGAGTTATGATTGCATAAAATAATTCACATACTGCATAAATGCATGAGATTGCTATATCAACCCAATACTGGAGTAGTTTAGCATCTCTGTACTAAAATGGGCATCAAGAATCTATTATTTGATGATAATTAAGCCTACAATACAATACAAATGAGATACATTTGCCTGTTGAATAATCACTTGAGATGTCTAAATCATAATGCTTTTTTTCATAGTAAGGTTGTGAGCAGAAAACGTCTCCTTCAGAGGACTTTGGATTCCAGTGGTTAAATCTCAGCAAATATGAGCAGTGAACCATGATGATGGTCGCTGTCATCCTGCACAAATGCATGACTTACTTGGTCACTTTTCCTTTCAACACTTAAGTATCCAATTGCCTGATTGCATTTTTAGCCAAACTTAGAGGTACTGCATAAAGGTTGACTGGTTGATTGATCATGTGCCATTGATTCAGTGTCAACTCTTAGCAAGCACCTAAATAGATTTTCTCCAGAAGAGTCTGTCCTCAACCTGATCCCTCAGGTCTTCCAATGATGCCCCGCTTGCTGCCACAATTGAGTCCATCTGCCTTGCTGCTGATTGTGTCCTTCCACCTTTCCCAACATCAGAGCCTTCTCCAGAGAGCTAGGTGTTTGTATAATGTGTCCAAAATATGATAATTTGAGTCCATTCATTTATGCCTCTGGGTTGATTTGCTTGATGATCTATTTATTTGTTTTCTTGGCTGTCCATGGTATTCTCAGGAGTCTTCTCCAACACTGAAGTTCAAAGGCATCAATACTCTTCCTATCCTGCTTCTTCAAAGCCCTACTTTCACTTCCATAAAGTGTCACTGGGAAAACCATTGCCTACACAATTGTGATCTTGGTAGTTATAGACATATCACAGCATCTGAATATCTTTTCCCTAGGCCTTCATGGCTGGTCTACCAAATGCTAGTGTGCGGCATAAACTGTATCTTGATTGTTTGTTCCTTTACTGTTGATAATACATAAAGACTCAACTTGACTCTGGCTGACTACATGGACCTTCCCTTGCAATTTTCTTGCAACATCTGTTCTTCTGGGAGGTGTTTTGATTTCCTGTCTAGCCTGTAGCCATATGATTTTCTGGTAGTCTCCCATCAATATATAACTAGATCCAAGCCTGATTAGCTTTTTTTGAGATCAGTCAAGACTAGGTAGCTGCTGTCACCTGCTGTGACACATCTGTGTGAATTATAATATCCCCTGGATCTGGTGCAGGAATTAAAGCTACTGTTATTATAGTGGTTATTACACTTTTTAATTAAAATTTTATTAAAATTATTCTTTTTTCTTTGCTTTCAAGCTTCAAGTGACCCTGAGAAAAGATCTGTCTGGGTTAAGGAATGATTCACAATACAGTACATAATTTATTCATTTCTGAAAAGGCTATTTTTTTTCTAGTAATAAAAAAAAATGACACAATGCATTTTCCTTTGGCTTAGATTCATAGTATTTTACAAAATAGAGAAATGTTTATGTACAGTTTGATACATATTATATGATTAATGAATATGTGACATATTTAGGGGATGCATATTAATTTAGTGTGTACATTTTAGTTTTTTTTTCTCTTTATTTTTTGTTTTTTGTTCATTTTGGTATTGCAATTTCATAATTAATTTGTTGGATATTACTGTTTCTTTTTAACTGGCTTTTGTACACTATTTTTCTGTACTTTTCTTTTTAAAAATTGCAATAAATATTACTTTTTTTAAAAAAAGAGGCGATTAATGAAACGTAGTACATCTCTTAAAGCAACCAAACTTTTTTTTTTTTCTTTTTCCCAGGCTGGTGTGGAAGGGCTGTGTTACTGAACAGCAGAGTTGCTATGCTTGTGTGAGGTCGAAAGCACTTCTGAATAATTTTGTGTGCACAACCCTCGTACTTAGCATGGTATGATAGGCCAGATCAGGGATTCTACCATGGATGGCTGATCGGTTTTCTTAATTAAAATACGGTTGATCTGGTAACCACTGTTTGCTCAGGTCCCTATTTCTGCATCATTTTTTATCATGGAGACAGAAGGGAATATTTGAACAGAGTGTTGTAGTCCCCTATTAGATGGGTTAAGATCTCCAATTTAAGGTTTAACTTAGCAGGACATGGGTAATTGACTTGTAGTTCAGCTAAGCATTGATTGTGTACTTAGCGGAATTTTATCTCAGCGATATTCACTGGCATTTTCATGTTGCCTCTTCCTTAGATCAGGAAATTCCTCTAATGCTTACTTATTAAATGTTAAGCCATAACAGTCATGTGTGTATCCACACTGTTTGCTTGTTTAAAACAGCAGATACCTTGACCAACAGCTGGAAAAGCCCTTAAAAAGCTTAAAAATAAAAAACAAACCTTATATACTTCCAAGCTTAATATCAGAAAGATATTAAGAAAAGGCTGCCCCAAAGGTAAATGAATTTCATATTACATCAATCAGGTCATTTATTGATTAATTGTTTGACCATGTCAGAAAGCTATGAAAACAACACAAAGAAAAAAGTAAGAACGATGGATAATGTCATCTCTGCGGACAACTCTAATCTGTTCTAAGTGGTCCATCCTCTTCTGGATGAACTTTGATATAAAGAATGTGGTCTTCCTAGGAATGGGCTAGTGTGTTCCTTGTGAAAAAGTAGAAAAAGCTTGTGCTACATATCCCAGTGTTTTTTGGATTTTAGAAGAGGACCTAAACAATCCACCGTTGCTACAGAGTATACTTCACAATCAAACAAAACATATGTGACGTCTTCCATTTCATATTGTATGAGTGTATCTGTAGTTCCAAACTGCATGAATAATGGTTTCACTCGATTCTTTGTCAGTCAGACATCCACCTCGGGTTTACTATATACACTTTAGAGCACCATGTTTTAAGAAGGATTCAAACAAACTAGAATTTTTAAAGTTAGTTTCTAGTCTTATGATCAGAGGTTGGCTTACTTGGCTGGGGCAGCTGAGAATCATAGAGGTTGGAAAAACGGATTAAGGGGAAATAATAATAGCCTTCTTCAGATCAGGAAGGATGACATTGTGACTTTTCTCTATCATGTTTGGGTGCAGAACACAGAATAATGAACATATAAAGAATTTAAGTTATGAAAAGATAAATTTCAATTGAATGTTAGGAAAACAACTCTCTAGTACAGTGTTTCTCAACCTTGGCAAGTTTAAGATGAGTGGACTTCAACTCTCAAGATTCCCCAGCCAGCATGGCTGGCTGGGGAATCCTGAGAGTTGAAGTCCACAGATCTTAAAGTTGCCAAGTTGACTGCTCTAGTAGGTAGTGGGCTCCCTTTTTTGGGATGTGTTGAATCATAGGCTGGCAGCCAACTTTCAGGGATGCTTTAATCTAATTCCTGTACACGGAGTAGGGATTCAACTGAATGGGCCTTTCTAACTCTGTGGACCCTGGAAAACAGCCTGGTTCTATGAGTTTTACAAGAGTTACAGATGCATCCATTTGCAAAGAAGCTTTTTCATCATGGAGGTTACACATCAGCACTTTTTAATATATGCCATCAAGATGTTTAAAAAGGCAGGCAGGCAAGTCTTGTCGAAAAGCCCGTTGGCATGTTGAAAAGGTGAAAAACCTGCTCCACAAGAAGGGAAATATTTTAGCTTCCTTTCTGGAAAGATTCACCCATGTGCTACTGACAGTTTGTGCTCTTTTTTAAAAGAATCTTTTGAAGTATGGCTGATTACATGTTTTAAATGCCAAGTAATAGATGTTGAAATATGAAATCTTCAAAGCCATGTCTGTGAATTTCTCCTGTTGTCTTAAGCATTCTAAATATGTTAACAATTTGAAGTGATACAGACACATGTTGCAATTATAACCTTGATGCCTGATGAAATTGCTGCATCCTGTCAGAGTATAGTCACTTTTAAGTAAATCAGATGAGGAATAGTGCTCTTGTCATTTTATTAAATCTTCCTGGCTAGGCTGTTTTTATTCCCTTCTTCCACATCCTTAGCCAAAAAAGTGATGTCAGTAGTTTGAATTGTTCCATGACCGAGTGAGCTGTTGACCCACATGCAGACATTGTAATGAAAATCTGTGGCATTTCTGCTTATCATGTAGTTATTAAAAGCACATGAACCCAGCCAAAAAGAAGAAAAAGTTGGCAACTGTAAATAAGTTTTTAAAAGTAAGTTTGTAATGTGCACAATCAGCAACTATGGAGAAGTATTTATGAGATGGGTCATCTCATAATTCCAACAAAAAGGAACAATATTTCACATTGGCTGGAGCATGTACCGCCTATGTTCTGACCCCTGCACAACCTCCCTAAATGCTTCTGAGTAGAAACTGAAGTGCTGGTTTTAACCTTTAAAGCTCTCCATGGCTTGACACCAAGGAACTTATAGGATCATGTCTTCCAAGTGGTCTCATCTAGCCTACCTCAACAGGGAGAACTTGCTAGAGGTCTCCTGCTTGAAGTGAATGGGGTGGAGGCTTACAGGTGCTGTTTTTTGGTTTGTGTTCTTGTACTTTGGAATAGCTTCTCCCCAGGAATTTGATATTGGGTTTATTTATGCTATTTTGTTCTGCTGTTTGTGGGGTGGGGGTGGTTGTTTTATTTTACAGTAGACGTTTTCTTACTTTGCTGTGATGGATGCTGTAAACCATTGAGAGTTTGTTTGATTCCAGTGGGGATAAATCGAAAAGAGGGAGAGGGAAGGGAAGGGAAGGGAAGGGAAGGGAAGGGAAGGGAAGGGAAGGGAAGGGAAGGGAAGGGAAGGGAAGGGAAGGGAAGGGAAGGGAGGACCATGGAAGGAAAGAAGGATCAAATGTCCTTGAAAGGAAGGTGAATAGACATCTCCTCTGAATCAAGCTTGACCCTAGTAGCTTCATGGACATGCCCATGTTTTCTTGGTAAAGATATAGGAGTGACTTGCTGTTGTTTTCTTTCAGGACTGATTTCCCAGTCTAGCCTATACCACCCTGACATTCCCTGGTGGTCTTCCCTCCAGGGACCAGTGGAGTCTAAGGTTGGCTAGATGCTGCAGCCAACAAACCACAAATCCATCTGAAATGTGTTGATTGTGTTTTGAAGATTGCTGGGACAAATATATATCTAGGCTGAAAGCTTTCTCTTCACATTGGTGGGGAGCATCCTTTTTTATTTAACATTCAGTAATTTATTAATTAATTAAATTGATATGCCATCCGACTCCCAGTGACTCTATCACCATCATCTTATTCTCTAGAAAAGAGATCACAATTTACAGTCTCCCTAGCTTGTTACTGGACGTATGAGTGAAGATTAATTCTGAGACAGAATTCAGAAGTATCAATTAAACAGTAACTTTTTCTGAAACCAAATGAAACACAATGGCTGAGTTTTTGTACCTAATTATCCATGATGGGGCAAGGGGACACGATGAAATACATATCGTGATGTAATCATGCATAAGCTGCAATGCATCAGATGTTATGCCACAATTGCATAATTCTGTCATTTGTGCAATGACATAATGATTTGCATGCCATCATTTTAATGTCATCCTGCCTTGTTATGGATGTGCTTAACCAGTCAGTTAAATGTACCAGCTAAACTGGCAACTTTAAACCTGATTTGTGAATATTCCCACACCATAGGAGGACAATGAAATAGACACCAATACGACTTTGAGGACCTTTGTAGGGGTCAACCTGGTGTTATTTATCCTTAAATATTTCTCTAATGAAATTATCATCAACTTCATTGTCATTGGGAGACTGCCTCTGGAATCACCTTGAGCTGCAAGAGTGCCTCTAGAACTCATATAGTCTCCCCCCAAAATCATAGAAAATAAAAATAATAGGTGGTTGCAGCCCAGGCCTCAGTTTAGGAATGTTTTCATCTGCCTTCAGTAAAAGTGAAAGATAAGGTGAAATATTGGTGTAATGGTCTGTGGGAATGACCTTGGGAGACAGGAAGGAGAGCCCCAGACTGGACAACTGGCATGTAAAAGATGTCTCAGTCCACAGAAGGGGGGATTGCATGAGAAACATTTCAGAAGGGACCTCCCTAGCTTTCCAGAGAGAAAAGGAAAGGATGGGAGAAATACTTTCAGTCTTGCAAGATTGATGTTAGCCCTGCCAGGTAGTCCAGACAAGAGGAGTTCTAGCTCTATCTTTATTGTAAGGTTACATTAACAGAATCTTGCAAGACTGAAAGTATTTCTTCCCTCCAGAAAACTAGGGAGGGTCCCTTCCGAAACCTTTCCCCATGCCATCCCCCCTTCTGTGGACCAAGATATCTTTACATGCCAGTTGTCCAGACTGCAGCTCTCTCTCCTGTCTCCCAAGGTCATTCCCACACACCATTGTGATTGGAGAACATTACTGGGGATTAAATGTCATGACTAGGAAGAACCTCACCTTTTGCTAAATGGATGTTTGGAGATGGACCATGATCTGATGGGCCTTATGTGAATGTGTAAGTAATTTTTTTTAACGGTCCACAGCATGCAGTGAAAATTAAAATAAGTTAACTGGTTTCCAAAATTACCTGTTCTTGGTCTAGCAATGCCAAACTAGTTAACCAGAACAGCAGGGAACACTTATAAACTTCTCAGCTTTTCTTTGCTGGGTGGGAAAAGAAAAAAAGTCCAGGAGGAGTCTAAATCATAGCTTAGTGCAATATACAAATGCAATGAGTTTTTAGTAAACTTCAGAATCTGGTATCTGCTACACAAGTGTGACTTGCCATCCAAGAATTTTTTTTTTTTTTTTTTTACATAGCTCTTTGCCAGTTTCCAAGATTGCATTTACTGTTATTGATTGTAGTGTGATTTGTGTCCTTTGTGAACAGTATTTAATCAGAGAAGAACAAATCCACTCTTACTTCCTCTTCAAAGCCTCAAGCACATATGATCCTTCATTCTGTTAGCACTGCTGAGTTATAGCAACTACATGAAATATGCTGCTGGGAAATTACAGGATTTTTTAAGATGCCATATAGTTTTTCTTCCATAACTTTAGAAAAAAGGTCCCAAATTGACTTTTTATATCTTTCAAGTTAAGGTGGCCGCAGTGTTCAAGATGATTCTGTGGGAGCTTTACAACAAAACTGTGGGAGCTTCACAAAGAACCTGCTGAATAGGTTAGGGTGAAAAATAGAGATAAGCCCAAGGTCACCCCATGAGCTTTATGACCAAATAGGGTTTCGAATCTAGACCTCTTTTTTTCTAATGCAAGGATGGGGGATCCTGTGGGTCTCCAGATGTTGCGGAACTACACTTCTCAGTAGTCCCAGTTTTAATAGTCATATCTATCTATCTATCATCTATCTATCTTTTCACTCTTTCTAACAGTCGGCCCCAGTGCAATTTTCTAAATAAGTGGAAGAAACAGTAGCTACAAAACTGTAACATGGCATTAGATCAATAAACTAAATACATGCTCAAGAAACTTCCCATTTCTATTGCCAAACAGTCTCAGGAGATGATCCTCGTTATTGCTGTTTATTTGACCTGGTGCTAATCACCCAAATAGGACTATTGGCTACCAGTGAGATCCTGCTTGTGAGGTTCTCAGGGGTATCTCAGTAAACACAATGAGAAGCTGGCTATGCATTTAATGGGTTTGCTTCTTATAGCAAAATGCTACTTTTTCAGACTATGTTCTTTGGAACCTGAGGAGTTTGTAAGAACTTGATGGGGTTCTGTGGAAGACTTTAGGCCAAAAAAACAATCACTTGAACACAGCCAATTTTCTATCATTAGAGCTTTGCCTCTTGATCAGGGGTTTTGGGATTTTTGGATGATTTATTTATTCATATATCTAAAGGTTCCATACTCTGAAAAAAATGCAAAAACCCCTGTGCTAATTCCACATGACATACTGGGAATTTCTAATTAAAAACCCAGCAGAGATAATTAAACATACATTTTACTATGGATTACTACAGTATGTTTGTTATACATGGGGCTAGCTTTGAAAATGCTCAGAAAATTGTCTGATTAGTTTAAACATTTTCCCCATGTCTCACACATTTTCCTGGCTCATGGTCCATTGCTGGACCCAATTCAACAGTTAGTTTGATTAGGTGCAGGTTAGCTTTTCTGTCTGTTGATTCCACCTTAAACTTAAATCATCTTCAGAGATGCTTGTCTAGGTGTTACTTCCTGCCCCTCCCCAAGTGAGATGTGTGGTATGGCTATTTGAATTGTGTACTGTTTTGGCTTTGATCTCTAAAATAGGCTCTCTCTGCAACAGGTTGAAGCAGCCATTCTGTGCTCCAAAGCATCTTTTAGAGATCAAACCTGAAAAGCTGTAGGGGTTACAAGTGAGAAAAGCTTTTCTACAGGTGGGTAACCTAGCTATGGAGATGTTCCTCCAGAAAGGTGTTCCTGGTATCTCCTTTTGGGGCAATTTCAGTGCCAGCCAAATAAAAATGTTTCCTTAGGCCTTTTAAGACATGTTGCACCATAATCCCTTGCATATCTACTATTAGCCCTACAAGGTAGGCTAGACAAGAAACACAATCAGGAGTACTTACTACTAAAGATACAATCTTTATTGTAAGGTTACATTAACAGAATCTTGCAAGACTGAAAGTATTTCTCCCCTCCTTTCCTTTTACTCTCCGGAAAACTAGGGAGGGTCCCTTCTGAAACATTTCCCACCTCCTCCCACCTTCTGTGGGCTGAGATATCTTTTACATTCTGGTTATCCAGTCTGTGGCTGGAGGTCCCAAGGTCATTTCCACATACCATTACATCTACTCTGAAATATACATATTATTTAAATCTTAAGATCCCAGGTAGGTATTTATAGTATAACAGCCAGAATCTTTGATACCTCTTGTTTCCTTGTTCTGTGATTAGTTGTTGCACTTTGATACCTAGCATGAACTGTGAAACACTCAACAAATGTTCTTACCAGTGACAATTAATGCCGCAATTAAGGGAGGAAAAATAAATACGGCTGTTTGTCATCATACATCTGGAGGAGAAGATAAGTTGGAAGTAGAGAAATTAAAAAAATAATCCAAGCTGAAGTCTTATCACATGTTTTTGTTTTAATATTGTTCAAAAATTATTTGACTCTACATTAACACCAACTATAACAAGATATAGTAGGCAACCGAGAAACAAGCAAATGTATTTTTTTTAATAAATTACATCATCATCATCATCAGTTTATTATTATTTGTACAAGTAAGAAAGCAGAAACAGCTGATAAAAAGGTTAAGGTTTGTTTTAATGAAAAATCCATCTCAATTCACATCAAAAGAATAACTTTACATTCTCTAGAGTTTTAATCATTTTGATGCGGCACAATTTTTTTAGTTAAAAAAAAAAACAAATCCAAACACTCACATAATGTTTCAAAACCAAATGGTTGTAAGTTTATTTGCAAATTAAAAATAATTACAAGCACTTTTAGCCCACACAATATTGTTTAGAATTGGCACCGTCCCTCTAAAATGTCTATCCTATATAGAGTTCTAATTATAGAAATTTCACCAGCAGCTGCCATTGAATCATAGTAGTACACATAATGTAGATAGTATATTGGTTCACATTTGGCAGATCAGAGCAAGTTGGCATGTAGCAGTGGTGCTGCCTCTGATATTGTGGTGCTCTCCTTATTTGGACAAGACAGCACTGATCATGCGCACAGAATCCTCACCATGATGAATATATATTATTGTTATTATTTGTGTCCTTCACTGATGTGTCATTTTGTTGGTTTGCCTTATTTTGATCTACACAAAATTACTGTCTATATCTTTTTTTCCCCCCACAGTATAAAACCGAAGTGACTTCAATAGCTTGGGTGCAAGAAAATGAAGCCTCAAAGCAACGTTGCATCATTCAGTCACTGCCTTCAGCTGCCTAGAAGTTTCCCTTTTAGATATTGCAGCTGTAGAGGAGCTGGGTGGATGTTTCTGAACTGTCAGCCAGGAAACTTAAGTGGAACCAAGAGATGCCTTTTTGGCTTGTTCAGTGGTAAATGTCCTTGGTTGAGCACTCCTAACTCACAAGTTCAAGTGTGCAAGAAATGTGCTAAGGAGAGATAGATCCTCTTCCTCTATCCACCCCATGGTAAGAACATGGGAAACAACCTGAGTAGACTGACCTGTCTTTCTTAGTCCTATGGCAATCTGTCTGTCTCAAAGATCCTGTCCAGTATTTCAGCAATTCTTATGGAGAATCTATTTCCAGTTGCATTAATGCATTCAACCACTTGCTTCCTTTCCATCATCACTGTCATCCTCATTATCATCACCCCCATAGAGAAAAATAGAGAGATAAAATATGTGGACAATCTAGGTTGCCTTTCCCTCTGTACTGCCTACAGTCTTGAACTAAATCTTTGACCAAGAAGCTGAAGTAGACTGCTATAAGGTTTAGTTGACAGAACTATACTTTCTGGAATGAGTTAACATACCTTTTTCAAAAAATATATGTTAAAAATAATCTGGCAATATGTCCATTGTTTTTCATGCATGGCAGGTGGGTTCATATATTATGTGAAGCCACAGTTTGAATTGTGATTTGTTGAACAAATCAGAGTGGCTTAGTTCACACACAATGAAAGTCATAAAGTCATGTTTTATAATGACAGTGTCTGGATTTCTAAGTTACAAGTAAGGAAAAACTAAAAAAGACACATTATGGCTTAAATCAGCAACTTTTTCAAGTGTCAGGGGCCTAAAAGGGAAGAAAAATGAGGAAAATGTGTAACAGCTAAAAGCTCTGAAGACTTCAGCAATCTTATTCTGAGAGTACCTAAGAGCTCACATAGGAATATCACTATCACGTAAAATCTTGCATGGGTATACTGAAAATTGACAAGATTTCATACAAGAGTGCCAAAAGTCTCATGAGATTTGGCAGTCTCATGAGATTTGGGATGAGTGCTTATTTAATTTGGAAGAGGAGGCTGTGAGCCCCCTGATGCTTGTAGGTACTATGTTGCCAACCTTGACTTAGCACAATACATGAACTTGCCAACATGGAAGATTGGAACTGGTTTTCTTACAAATCTGAACGGAAGCAAATGCATTCCCATTGCAAAATTCTACATTCAGAATTCAAACATGGACTTCATGTGTTTCTTAGTGTACTTCACATCAAAAGTTCCCATCAAACTTGGGAAGTTTACACTTTGGACATGGGTGGCCGATCTCATGATTTCCTGATCTCTTGCAAAAGAGTCTTTTCTCTCTCTTGATCTACCCCAGAGGAATTTCATCCAGCAGGATCTCTGTCCACTTTGTGCATCTAGACCTTGGAACATAAACTCATCCCATCACAGTAGATGGGGTAGTCCTTGAGCTGTCTTGTGGGTTTAGACTTTATTGCTGACAGCCAAATTAAAACATTTTTAATAGTGCCCTGATTGTCAAAGAGGCCAGAGGAGTTTCATTCCAATGCCTCAGGTTTTTATTGCATATGCTACAGAAATAGCAGCATTCCTGCTCAGGTTCTGTCAAAACAAACATTTCAGTGAAACAAATGTATTAAGATTGCTGGATAATTCACTGATGCCCAATGGATTTCAGCAGGGTGAAAGCAAATCTAAATCGGATTTGGGACTGGTGATTGCCAACTGTTGTTTGACTCTTCCCACAGTTCTCTCATTTATGATGATAAATGCTTATCCAGTTTATTATTACATCCTCTGCTGATTTGGAAGATTCTTAGGGTGTTGTTATTCCACATCAGTAAAGGGCAATAAATGCTTAGAGAGTAGCACTAACTACCAAGTGTATTCCAGGAGCCACTGGTATCACTTGTATACACAAGTCAAGCTCTACCTGATCTGCTCTAAAGCTCTCAAACAGATTAGCCAAGTTGCACAACAATACATACAAGGCTATGAAGAGGCTATGATCTATGGCCAGGAGTTCCTGATTGATTTTATACTTCATCCCTTGTAGGTGTAGTCAGAGAGACTCTATTGTGCACTCAATATGCCTTGGAGGATTTTATCTCTTGTCTACTGAGCTTCAGAGAAAACAGGACTGCAATCAAACAAGTGAGAGCAGAACTGCAAACCCAATTTTACACTATAGTCAGGTCTGAAGGCATTCATGCCCCCAGTGGTATTAGCAGTACATGATTGCCCTTCAATTCCTGGCTACCTTTAGGCCATATTTAGGTCTCAGTTCCCCCAAATATCCTGTGTTTGGCTTGGAAGCTACTGCAGACATCTCTCTACTTTCCCTTTTCAAGGTCAGCTGTACCCTCTGGTTCAATATTCTTTTTTCTGCAGAAATTTCAGAGTTTTTCCAGTTTATAATTCTGCAGAACTTTTGCAGATTTTATCATCAGGAAAACAAGAACAAAGATTAAGACTCTAACCCTTTTTGTGCTGTTGCAGACAACGACTCCCACTGGGCAATCACAAAACAAGAATCTAGCTGTTGGAGTTTACCTCCTGGGCCTTACTAATGTTGTCTGATAAGCAAGATTTAAGAACCCTTGGGAGCTGGTAATCCTATAAATAGGCAAATGATAATTGTCTAAGCAGTTTTGATTTAACAAACAGCCTGAACTGGGATTATAAAGACCTCAAATACAGGGAAATAGCATCAAAAATCCCCAGCAAATCAAACTGCAGCATTGTTGGAATGATAGTGGAAATAGAAGTTTCTATCTTCTATCTTTGCTAACTGTAACCTAGATTTCTACTGTATCAGAAATGACTGAAAGCAGAACCTGATCTTATTGTCTCTTCTTTTCATCTGCATAACCCTGGCTTTGCATCTGTGTCTTCATCAATCACACAACAAAGAGCTAACCTCCAACCGACCTTGGCAGATCTTGAAAAGCTAAGTAAGGCTGAAGCTGATTTGGACTTGGATGGGAGATCAGGACTGAAGGCTACACTGGGAAGCCTGGAAAACATCCTGGAAAAAGTCAGTGGCAAGCCATGTCCATATTATCAAGAAAATTACAAATCCATGAAGTCACCAGGAGTTCACCTCAGGTTGAAGGAGACTTTATCTTCATTATCTCAAAAAGTGACAAAGTCACAACTCAGGAACTGAGTTATGGCGTGGTTATATAAGTAGGCCGTGTTTATATGGCACATTAAACCAAATGAGCTAAGAAGCTAGTTGATACTGCATTCTCACAACATAATAAGCTTGATTTAATACATTGTCTGGACCTGCCTGTTTAGTTATTTTCTAGATCAACGTATTTGGGAAATAAGCCAGAAATTGGTTTAATTCAATAGCTAAGTCAAACGTGTTGCACAAAGGCGGCCATAGAAACATATTCGACTATGTCAGTACTGGAAAAAATAAAGACAGGAAGAACTCTGACAGTGTTATCAAGAAAACTATGTGTGTATATCCTTCCATCATTATAGTTCCTTGTAATCAGGTTGCTTCTGATATGATGGCTAGGGATCGTTTTTGTACAGGGCAATAACTTCTGTTTAGAATTCAACTGTTCTGTTCATTTTAGAAGGGCTACTAGACTGGCTCTTTGTTGCAGGCATTCATTGCACTAACTCTTCATTAAAAACGAGAATAGTTACTGCAAACTGTTCATTGCTGCAAAGAAATAAGGCCTTTAAACATATAAAGACACAGCAATCTTTTTTTTTTTTTTTTGACTACCATCTGCAAGGCTGTCAGCCCAGAAGCCTGTGTCAATTTTCTTTGGCGAAGTGCAATATCCACCATCACAAAATCAAAGTTTGGGATCTGAGATGGCTCTAAAGGATGTATTATCAGAGGTTATTAGTTTGCATATATTTTATACCTGCTGTGATTTGACTTCTCATGCATTCAATCACTGCTTTCTGTTTTTATTTCTTTTCTTTTTCTTAAATTGTTTTAAAGCCACACCAGCCAGGAAGTCTATAACGTTTCAGAAGCTACTATTGAAATAAAGGGGGGAAAGCAAAACAAAAAACAAGTCCACTTATTTTCAGTGATCCCTTAATATGTTTTAGTTGCTGATTTTTTAAAAAAACGGGGTGAGGTCTTATATCTCATTATGTTAGGACTTTTCTTTTAGCATCGTTCATTACTGCAATGCAAAATCAGGTACAAACAATACTTAAACAGTTACTCGTTCACATTCCATCTTGACGGAAGATGGCTATTTTTCCTTCCCCACCCTTCCCAATTTTAAGTAAGTAAAGTCTCTTATGAATTGAGCTTGAATCCTGCTCAAATATCCTAGGAGGTTTTTTTCCCTCCAACAATATGGAAATGGTTGATTTCTGTCTCTCTGTCTCTCTGTCTCTTTACTTTCTACTGTCAAGTATACCCTTCAGCCCTATAATTTTCTGGCAATCTGCCATTCAATTCCTAACCAGATCTCCAGCCCCCCTTAGTGTTTTGAGGTCAGCCAACATTGGCTCAGGGCTTTCATAATTTTAATGAAGATTTACCCCAATTGTTTTGCAGACAGACCCTAAGCTTGGAAAGTAGCCCAATCCATTTGATAATGGCTTGTGGAAGGTAGCTCATCTCAACTTGTTTCTAATTCTGGAGCATGAATCAGGAACCCAGCGTATTGACCTGTTATCGCACACAGGAAAGATTTAAAATGTATTTATTTGATTTACAGAGCTGTTCATCTCCCAGTAAGAGAGCCAGGTTGGTGTAATGGTTAAGGCACCAGGCTAGAAACTGGGAGAATGTGAGTTCTAGTCCCACCTTAGGCATGAGGCCAGTTGGGTGACCTTGAGCCAGTCCCTCTCTCTCAGCCCCAGGAAGAAGACAATGGCAAGCCACTTCTGAAAAACCCAAGAAAACTACAGGGACTTGTCCAGGCAGTGGGCAGGAGTCAACACTGACTTGAAGACACCCCTCCCCCTCATCTCCCAATAACTACTCTGGGTGGCTTACAACATTTAAATGCCTGATGGTGCCAAGAAACTTTTTGTATCTTCATCAGATTGGACATGATTTGCAGGAAAGTTAGAAGGGGATGAAGTCTGGCAAATTTGATATGGAACAGTGTAGGGGCTTTAGAGTTATGCTTCAATAACAGTAGGATTGTCCAGACATCTGGCAACTTCAGCAGATCTTGGCTGTTCTCAAAAAACAAAACAAAAAAACAAAACAAAACAAAAACCCTCATCAGGGATGAATCTGGGTAGTAGTAGGAAATCCCAAGGTCTTCAGACTAGACTGGGAAGTAAAATTAATATATCCTGGAAGAAGGTAATGGTAAACCACTTCTATGTTCTTGCTAACACATCTACATGATGTATCCATGAAGTCAGCTGGGTTCAAATTTGCCTTGATGGATATTTTATTTTCACATTAAGATCTGAGTTATCAATGTACTCATAAACGTTTTGCTTTTTTGAATACAAGGGCAGCTCTACTGGATCAGGCCAAAGATGTGTCTCGTCCAAAATCTGCTTCCCCTGGTGACCAAGCAGAAGGATTGGGAAACAGCTCCTTCTTGGCTATATTCTTCCCCAGCCACAGGCAATTCAGAAATTGCCTCTGAATCTGGACATAGCATTAGCCAGCATATTGTCCTCCACAAATTTGCAGTTCCGTTGCAAAGATTCCTCTCTCTTCCCCATCTCATGTAGACATGCTTCAGATCAGTCATGCCAAGGTTTCCATAGCTGAACAAAGTATTTGGATTTCTTTAAGCCAATTTCTTAAAGAGCCATTTATTTTGATTCAGCCACAATCTTCTGAAGGCATCTTAAAAGACTGTGACCTTTGCATCAGAAGTCATAGGCATGTTTATCACAGGATCAGTACATCAGATGGTGACTGGTTTAAATTTGCAACCATGATGTGCCAGGATGGAGTACTAGAGTTTGTGGAGTATCTCATTATAATGCTTCCCCAGCTTAGAAAAGGAAAATTAGCACTAGAAGCAGCAGATTGGGTTAAAATATTTCTCCATGATGGGCTACCTTTGGATTTGCAGGATTTCATTTCCCTTGAAGAAATATTCAAGAATGACATTCTACACTTACTAAGCTTACCATATCTGGCTGCAAAAATGGAGGTGAGCAACAGAGAGATACAGAAAATTCTAATTTTTTTTGCTGCTATCTGGTTAACTGGATTCCCCCCCCCCCCAGCCCACATAAAGATAACTCTATCACAGTTCTGAAGTAGTATTGTCATTCTACCACCTCATTAGTTGGGCTGCAGATCTGGGCTGCAAAAATCTGAATGATCATTAGATGGTACAAAGAGCAAGAGTTTTCTGTACCCTTTTAGCTCCCTCTTTGCAATTGTTTTCTTCACATTCAATCACATTCAGGAGGAATTGCCAACTGTGCCCTAATGTTCATGCATTTGGTTGAAAGTATGAATAAGTCTTCAAGTGTGCAAGAGTTCTAAGTACCTTAAGAGACCCTCTTATGTACTGTATCTGGTCAAATGCAGGGATTTTTGAGGATGTGAGCCTCGTTATTCATCTGAGCA
The DNA here is from genome assembly GCF_059951505.1 of Python bivittatus. Classification (NCBI taxonomy): domain Eukaryota; kingdom Metazoa; phylum Chordata; class Lepidosauria; order Squamata; family Pythonidae; genus Python; species Python bivittatus. The sequence goes on from NW_028277056.1 coordinate 9,972,072, forward strand.
CTTGAGGGAAATGAATTAAAAAGGCTGTTTTGCTACATGGTAGAGTGAGTCAAACATCAAAGACCCAGTTAGAACCTAATGACTCTTCTCATACCTTCAAAGACAATGTTTATCAGAGGCTAGTTAATGGAGACATTAAGAGTTGAATAACTAAAAGATGGGAAAGTAAGTGACATCCATGTATCTGGGAACCAGCCTTGCTAGTTCAAAGCAGGAATTCCACTCAGTAAGCAATTGCCTGCATAGCATTTCTGACCAGACAACAAATGTATGCTTTCTATCCAACCACCAAAGCTATTAGTTATGATTAGTTCCAGGGTTAATCCAGACTGTTATTCTTATGAATGAAATATGCATGCCTGTGGCATGACCTACAAAAGATCTTCCTAATATATAAGAGGGAAGTCCTTTAAAGATGATTATAAGATACCCAATTTTCAAAAATAGGAGGTTGGACCCAAGCTTTTAGTGCAATTCTGTGTATATTTGCTCAGTGAGTAAGCTCCTTTGAGTGCAGCATATACCTATTCAGAATAAATAGGTATAAGATTGCAGCATCAGTTATGCTTAGAGTAAAACTACTGAAATCAATAACTAAAATCTTGTATTCCTTGCTGACTGGAGATGATGATGAGGCTACCAGACCTGGGCTGTAAAACTCAGGATGACCTCTAGAGGGAAGCAAAAAAATATAAAAACTCTTTGCTGTCATCTAGGGGCTTTTTGGGGTGTTTTTTTCAATCCAGATTTGATAGCTCTAAATGTCCTTTGATCTCAACTGATCTGGAGATCACAAGGTGGATGAAACACATGTTTTAGTGTAGTTCCCACTCAAGAGATACATACACATTTATGCATCTACCTATCTCTGTAACTGAGGACATATGTTTAGTCAATGAATTTCTAAATTAATATTTGTAATTGCTCTGTAGAAAGTATAAATTGCTGAGCTGTTTTGTTTTTTTCTGTGCCAGAGGCAACAATCATGAGGAATGTTATATGGTGGTTTTGAGTACAGCTGGCACCAGAAACTGGCAGTGATGGGCAGTTGCTCAGGGCCCACAGATGTTGAAAGTTTCCTGCCAGTAATCTAACGATGATCTCTCTTCTCTGCTTAGGAAATCAGGGATTGTTGAGAGACCTCTTTACACATTATTTATTCATAGGTTCTAAATATAAAGGAGAAGAGGACTGTATCCATGGTCCTACCATGAGAAAGCATTCACTTCATTATTTAAACACTTTCCCTAGCATTTGCAAAGGCAAGCCAAAATGGAGGCAACCAAAATCATGTAGGCCAGGGAACACATCCTGTGTTCTTCTAGGTGTTGCTGGCAAGTGTGGCCAGTGGTAGGAGATGCTGAAAATTGTACTTTAGCAACACTTAAGAGTGTGACAGGTTACCTATCCTGATGGATCTTTTCCATTTCATTGAAACCCTTGCACAATCTGTGCAAAGGTGCAACTGCAGCAATATAGGCCAACAGGGTAGGCCTAGCTAGATGGTCCTCCCCTATATGTAGACGGTGATGTATAAAGGGATAATGTGGGAGGAAGGTTTTAGTTTCATTTAGAGGCAGGACAGGTATCTTGCTAATTATGAAATTTTATTCATTCAGCTGAAGGCTCAAGGTGGATCTAATTTAGCAATCCACCACATTGTAACCTCCCATCCCAAGTCCCCCCACCCCACCTGAAGGCTGTACAAAGCAGTCAAGCTACTTTCACAGGCTGCCTAGATTAAAAGCAGTAGCCCATAACGTTAATGATGGGCAACGTGTGGGATTCCCTGACTTTGGGAGTTATTGTGCATGGTCTAAGATGAAGAGGACCAGAGAAGGAGAGTGAGTGAAAGATCTGGATCATGAGTCTATTGCCTGTGTGAACTTCTTGAAAAAGTTGACTGTTTGTATGTGGGGGTAGGGATGAGGTGCGGGGAAGAGAATTGTCTCTAATAAAGTTTTAAAAACTCAGTGAAAAAGTGATGGTTGCCCCATTGGCCCTAAAACACTGAGGTTCTTATATTGCAATTTCCTCTGAGGATGGACATAAGGCTGACTGGCACTCTTGTCTCTCAATCAAAAGTAATCCTGGGAATGGCCCTGCCCACCCTTTATACACTCTTTACACCCCCTTAGAGAGGCCCTGTCTCACTGCTAGAGACAGCTGATCTCCTCCTTGTGACTAAAAAACCTTTATCCTTGATAGAAGTTTCACCTGGCAAGGTTAATGCAAGAATGTCTGTAAAAATATGAGTTTCCCTTGGGAACACAGCAATGCTTTTGCTCCACAACATCACTAGAAAGAGAATATTCAGCTCAACATATGTCCTGATCAGGGAATTACAAAACAGTACTCCAGAAAATACTATTACTATATTATTATTATTTTGTGGTGTTTTTTTTGTTTTGTTTTTTTTTGCTACTTCATTATTGATTGGCAACATGGTGAAATAGTCAGGAAAAATCCTCCCAGAATGCTGTTGTTCTGGAGATGAATCCCATGATAAGAAAGAAAGAAAATTGATACTTAACTGAAGAGAGATTTTCCCCTCTCTTAAACTTATCGGTCGGATGGGAAGTCATTTGGAAAGCCCTCTTAGAGTGTGCAGTCATGTGCTGCAATGCGTTAACTTACATTTATCAATGGGCAGCATACTGCCATTTTAGTCAAAAATGTTCCGTTGTTACAGAATATATTACTATTGGTTGAGATCTTCATTAAAAAAAAAAGCAAACACCTTCAACTGAAAGGAAAAGGAGCTGGATCTCTTGGTCCCAGGTCTGGAGTTCACTACAAAATGTACATTCAAGGTTTTGGTCTTCCATGTCTTGAAAAAAGATCAAGGTTTTCTTCTGGGTTAAGGAATCCAAGTAAACAAACACTGGATAGCTTCTGAACATCAACTTCCTGTTCTTCCCCACCAACAGTTCCCTGTTATTCACTAATGCAAAGCACTTGGCATGTAAGTGATTTAAGAGACTCCTTATCAGCCCTCAGAAATAGATGCAGTGTTTCTTTTTCCATTGAAAAGCCCATGTTTTTAAGGCCACGAAAAATCTGCTAAAAGTTTTGTTGTGTACGTATGAGTGTGTGTGTAAGTTTAAAATAGCATAACCCATCTGTTGTTTTTATTTTCCCCTTGCACCTTTTCCCCCCAAAATGACCCATTACTCTCATGGTGTCTGTAAACACTGGAGAACTGGGAGGCTTGGCTTCACCTCCTGATGAATTTGAAGCTGTAGAGATCCAAAGTTGAACTTCAGTTACATTCACAAAGAAGAAGAACTCTGCGCGTAATCCCTTATAATAAGTGAGTCATATTTCGGTGACGACGGCATACAAAGGGCAGATTCAGATGCTGGAGAACTGGGTGAACCACTTCCAGAATCAACAGAGTCCCTGAAAGGGGAGGGAGGCGTTAAAGCCACCAACTCTTCAAGCTCGGGTTTGGGAGCTGCTGGGGTTTCTGCTGAAAGACCTTCTTTGACACTTCCACAAGAAGGCTTCCTGGCTGACTGAGATGCTCCATTGACCTCAATGGCAGGGAGAGGCTGGATCTCTGCAAATGTTGTCATAGTGGTTGGAAGCTGTATTTCCCTTGGAATCAAGTAGGAAGAGCACAAAGGAGTAGTCACCATTGCTCCTGGTGTGGTGGTAGAAAGCATCATGGAGTTCAGTTCACTGATATTGGCAGTGAATCGAGTCACTACACTGCTGATTTGCTCCATCAGGGATCCTTGGGAAGAACTGCTTCTTTGGGCTTGTTCAGTCTGGAACGTTGGAACATCATCTTCAGTCCGGCTAAGGGAAGCAGTCCTCTGGCTCACTGTACTGATAGGGGAAGGAGTTTGAGCTCGATATTGAGCTGGATAGTGCTCCTCAGCTTCAGAGACATCATAAAGTGTTTTGGCACTGGAATCAGGAAATGTAGTGGCAATTGTGGTGCTACTGCTGTGCCGGCTGCTGTCTGTGCTTTTAGAGAAGGGTTTGATCACTGCGGTTTGGTTGGGGTTCTCTTTCTTATTGATGTGGACTGAAAGCCTTTGCCAGAGATGGGCTCCTCTGCTTGTACTTTTTTCATTCTGGGCCCATGTGACTGATTTCCCATTGGAGCTGTGAAACAAAAGAGAGAGAGAAAGATACACATTGAGGTTTATAGGTAGAAGACATCTTGACATGTTTCTTGAGGAGCATCAGAATCACAACCGTGGGAATTGTTAGTGCAAAGTTGGCAGTGTAACATTTGCAAGGCAGGATGGAAATAAATACACATTTACAGACCCCTGGAACAGATACAGTAACTGACAATCATCCTCAAAGCCCAGAGTTGGGGCAATAACAATAGGTGCTATGGCATCTTTAGATTTTGGTCATGACAGAATTGGTGTTTGTGTGCATTCTCACCCAGAGGTTGATGCAGGGAATCCAGAATATAAGAACTGGATGCTAGGCACCCTCTGGCTGTATGGATTTCCCCAGGATTCCCAGCAATCATAATCATTTTAGAAGCTGAAATCCATCAGTCTGGAGGCTACCTAGGTCAGGAAGGGCTGGACTAGTTTTTGCTTGAAACTCCGATGAAAGACAGTCCACCATTCCTCCAAGGAATTGCCCTTTTTTGAGCTGCTTTTTCTATGAAAAAGCTTCTTGTGATATTCAGCCACAACCAACACTGATACAACTTTAGTCCTTTGAGGTAGTAGAGGACAAATAATTGTCTCTCATCAAATCAATCACAAATGTTACTGTAGCTGAAGAGTAGCAAATACACAATTCTTCCTGACAATCCTTTAGATATTTGAAGAGTGGTGTCACATTTCTCTCTCACATGATCTATGGCCAAATTGTCATCATTCTCATTGTACACATGGTGTAATGTTTCTGGCTTCATTCATGGAAACAGCAGGAATGAGGCAATACCCACTTTTAATCAGCAGAGAAATGTCCACATTCATAATACAGTTTAAAGTCTTGTTTTACTTTCTGGTCTGTCAAGTGATGATGTCAGGATATATTTTAAATTGCACCTTATCTTTTTATTGTCATTTAAAGAGAGGAAAAAGGGTATCTAAGCTAACAGTTTAGGTATGCATGCTGCCTTGAGTTGACCAAAAATAAAAGTGGGATAAAAATCTAATAATAAAGTAAGATGTATAACAGATATAAGATGTAAGATAGATATAAGATGAGATATTTGTTCATGGCCATTGAGTTGCATTCCTTGTATGCTTACTCAGTTAGACAATATTTTTCCTACAATATACACAAGCTATCTTGGATACCTCACATTAACCCATGGCTTTTCTCTTGGTTTTCAGGTAAAGATATTAAGTCTGCCTCTTGGTGACTTCATGGTCATGTCTGTGCAGTTTTCTTGGCAACCGTTTGAAACTCATTTGACATTGTCTTCTTTCTGGATGTTTTTCCAAATTCCTAGTCTGATCTGTAGCCCTGGTTTTTTTCCTGGTGGCCTGCCATGAAGTTACGAACCCGGTCCAATCGTCCATAACTTTTTGGAGATCAAGGTGCTTGCCTCTGTTGCAACCTAAGTAAATCCTTGTTTGTCATGACAAATTTGACTCTTGCTTGCTGCATGAATAGGTCTGTGATATCTTCTGGCACTTCTGCAGAAGTGGTTAGCTACTGCTGTCTTCTGGAATGCTTTTTTGTCTTCCTAATCTAGCCTATAGCCATGTGATTTCCTGGTAATCTCCCTACATTCTAACCAATTAACCCTTCTTAGCTTTTTCAGGTAGGTGAGGTTAGCTAGGTTAGCTAGGTGCTGCCACCTATTTGTGACAGATTTCAGGAGAAGAATCTCATCACACAATCCTCTGTATTTTATATTCCTCCCACCAAAATTATATTTTGGAGTTGTTTCTTGGGGGAGGGATCAGAAAAATGCTTTATTTGCATTTTGCAGGACATAGCATTACTAGCGTTGGGTGTAATATATTCTACAGAATATTTTCTGCATATAAATAATATATGCAGGATATATTGATTGACTGATTTATTATACGTCATTAAGTCAGTGCTGACTTTTAGCAACCACATAGATAGACCTTCTGGGAACAGACCAAGATGATCTGTCCCCAGTCTGGCCCTTCAGGCTTTCCAACAACACACCCATCACCACTATAATTGAGTCCATCTACCTTGTTGCTGGTCATCATCTTCTCCTCTTTTCTTCCACCTTTATGGACTTCTCAAGAGAGAGGAGTCTTCACATATTTGTCCAAAATATGATAATTTGAGTCCAGTCATTTGTGCCTTGACTGAGAATTCTGGATTTATTTCTTCTAAGATCAGATTGTTTGTTTTCTTGGCTAGCCATGATATTCTCAAGAGTCTTCTCCAGTAATCAAGTTCAAAAGTATCAATACTCTTTCTATCCTACTTCTTCAAAGTACAATTTTCACTTCCATAGAGTATCACTGGGAAAACCATTGCCTGCATGATCTGATCTTTGCAGGTATAGACATGTCATAGCATCAGAATATCTTCTCCAAGGCCCTCATTGATACCCTACCAAATGCTGGTCTGCAGTGTAATTCTTGATTGCTGGTTCATTACTGTTGATAGTCAATCCTAAAAGTCAGAAGCTATCTTTGACTCATATGCTTCAGAACAAAGCTTCTGTCAGGAAACTGAAGTAAGATTCAACTGCTAGTTTGCTTAGCTATTTTTCATGACACACAGGAAAGTGGAATGGCCATCTCCCATAAAGCCAATCTTCCTAAGATTTAGGAACAGGGATCAAATGTTCCTTGGAAGAAAAAGGGGACATAGTAATCACCTTGTTTTTTAAAATATATTTAAGACTTTCCCATATTTATTTCCCTCACATGTTCTCTAAGATGTAAAAAATGGAATGGGTGGAATTAGCACAGAACTGAGAATACCTTCTATCTGTTCCGGGAGAATAAATACGGGGCCAAATTTTGGGAGTTATTTCTTAACTAGAGACCATCTAAGGCAACAGAGAAATAGGGAAGAGGAATACAGAGAAGGCTCTGGTGAAGTAGACACATTTCACCTCAGTGAGGCATTATGCACTGTAGGTATGACATCATTTGCTTTGGTGAGTGTAGTAATGATGCAGTTGCTCCCAAGGTACTTCACATAAATTCGGGTGGGGGGAGACAGGTAGACTTCCCAGTGCCCAGAAGAAGCACTGGCATATTGGCACTTCCAGGAAGTGTTTCCAGTTTTGGAAGTGCCGGAAGACACCCAAGAAGTGACACAAAGCTGGTTCTCTCCAAGAGTGTGTGGGAGGGTTGATTTGTAGAGCTGCTTTAAAGGGGATGTTTTATCATTATTACTCTTACTAGTATTACTTTGATTTGCATGGCCACCAATCTCATCTAAGTGACTCCGGGCAGCTCACAACAGATACAAACAACGATCTAATAAAAGCAAGGTAAAAAACCAATATACAAACATACAGAACCATCAACATTTATTTTGCTCTAACCATCCTTGTGAAGCTTTGCACAAGCTTCAAATTGGTCAGAGACTGCAACCAAAGGGTGGGTCATGAATACTTAGAGGTATTCTCGCACACAAACACACACACACACATATCAGAATCTTAGTGCACATGTTCATCCCCTGTGAGGCCTCCATTCTTTCAAAAGGGTGCTAATCATAAAAAAATCCCCAAGACATTTCCAGGAAATTTGCTCTATACTTTCCAGTGCACAGCTGCACACAAAAACACTGTGTTGCAAAATGAAGGCCAAGCAGAAACACACAGACACAATGGGTTATTTCATTACACAAAGAAAATACAAATGCTTCCTATGGGCATTGTTGAGAGGGGACTTGGAAAAAAAATCCCAAGCTCTGTATGCTTTTCCCACCTCGTCTTGTTCAAAAAGAAAAAAAAAATCTTTATTTCCTTTAGGTAATTTAGCTTTACCTAATTCTATGTGAAGACTACCCTGTTTTAGGAACAGTGATTATCATATAAATAAATAATGGCATTATGGTTCCCTGGGATAATTTTATTTCAGGCGTTCAATGAATTCCCTCAAGTCAGAGACTAGAGATACATAGAATATGGGGATAAATTGATTTACCAATCATTTCCTTTTTCTTCTAATGCACGAAAATGTATTTTTTTAAAGAAAAGTTGGAGATTTCAAATACTGTAGAAAACAGTGTTGGGAACTACAGTTCCCAGTTTTCTTTGCAGAAAGTTGTTATGATTAAGCTTATATAAGTTTATCTAACCTTAGAAGCAGGGACAAGCAATCTTTCTGCCGCCGAAAGAGAGAGAAGAAAGAGAGAGAGAGAGAGAGAGAAAGAGAGAAGGAGAGAGAGAGAAGACATTCAGTGACACCACAGGACTGGCTAGGACTGAAAATGGTGCAGTTTTTGCATGCATGTACAGTATGTATGTGATTAAATCAAGCTAGGTATATTAAGTATCCTAGACAGAATTAATAACTTTTAGCCTTTTAATTTTAAAAATAGCCCATGATTTTGGCAGTCCTATTTTGTGGGAGGGGGAAGGGAAGAACCCAAATGCCACAAAAAGGGGGACAGAGACAATATGCAGCCTGTATGGTTTATACCAGTGTTTCTCAACCTTGACAACTTTAAGACATGTGGACTTCAACTCCCAGAATTTCCCAGCCAGACAAGTTACTAAGGTTGAGAAACACTGGTTTATACAGTTGTAAAGGGCCTTGTCCTGAATGCAGAGACAAGTGTGCAAGTGCGCCTAATGCAAAATCATTTCTCCATAAAATGCAGTGAAGGCAGACCCACTGCAGTGACAGCAATCTCAAATCCATGAAAGTATCTGCTTTTTAACTGATGTAATTAAAATGGGAACTACTAAATGGGAACAAAGAGTCAGACTTTTTCTGTATCTTTTTGCTGCATGTGGTGGCCGCTTGGATTTTTACAGTCCAGGTATCGTATGCCTAAGAAACTCACTCTGAGATGTGTGACTTACATATATGTGTGTGTAATATGTGAAGACATGCAGAATTTTAGTTCATATAGTTAGAACGTGAGTCATTAATGCTACTTCTGACTTAAGTTATAATGTCATTACAGCTTCTCCAGATCTAAGCATCCTCCAGATATGTGGATTTCAGTTCCCAGAATTCCATAGTCTACACGGTCATTCCTGAGAATTCTAGGAGCTGGTCTACACATTTGGAGGAGGCTCCAGATTGGAGAAGGCTGATGTGACTGAGTAGGTCAAATGCTAACCCTGCTCTGCGATGAGCATGAGATAGTAACACTGGTTACAGTTGCTACAGAAAGAAGGCTTAAAACTGGAGCTTGAAAGTGAGAACGACAGTTGGAGAGCATCACTTAGTAAATGGCAGAAGAGTTAGTGAAGGAGAGTTAGGGATTATTGATTTTGTGACAGAAAGGAGTCATGTGTTAGAAATCTGTGAGAATCTGCTGAGAAAAGATTTAGAGGCCAGGGCTGGTGGCTACAGGAGCAGAAAGCCACGTCGTGAGATGCTGGAGGAGCTTCAGAAGCTAACTTCCAGAATGAAATATGAGCAAAGAGGACTTGAGTGAAAAATGGCCAGTGCAAGAAAGAGGGCTATTTGTTCAGCTTCTGTTCTGGTTAAGATGAATTTCGTGAGTTTGCAAAATCTATTTGGAAAGAAAAGCCACTTAGATCTTATTAGGTGAAGAAATTCCTCTAAAATCTCTGGTTAGATGATGTAAACTCTCTAAACATCCACAACCCAGCATATAAGATCTATGCAAGAACTTTGAAACATATTATTTGAAAACTATTTGCTTTTAAAATAATTCCATTAATGAACATTATCATTCTGTTCAACTACAACATACTGGCTGGGGAATTCTGGGAGCTGATGTCCACACATCTTAAAATTGCCAAGTTTGAAAGACACTGGTCTGCAATAACCTGTAATGGCAACTATGCAAGAATCCCTAAAGAAGCATTTAGAACAGGGGTACCTGCGTGTGGGGGGGGGGGGGCAGCCATGACCACATGATGAAAGCCCCACCCATCATGCTGCCTGTAAAAAAGGGGCGGGGCTTCAGTCACCTGGGTGCAGTCGGCATCTTGGCTTTTTACGTTATCCCCCGAAAATGGGCCTGATTTAGGAGTCTTGAAGTATAGGATGCACCTGAGATTTTATCTAAAGCAGCACACAGAGCCTCAGATGTCCATGCAATAGGGGCATCCACACTGGAAAGCATTTGTAATAATATTTAATTTAATTTAATTATTGCTGTTGAAGTTTTTTTCTCCTCCTTCACTTATATTTCTATATATTTTCCTTGCTTTTCTTGTATATTAAATTCCCCTCTCACCCCTATGGGTGGTGGTCTGCATCTTCCTCAGTCTGGGGTCCTCTACCAGAGGCCTGGGAGTTTGAGGGTTCTGCGCAGGATCTGAGCTGTTCCTAGCACTGCGCTCTTCTGGACAGAGAGCTCGGATGTTGTTCCTGGGATCTGTTGGAAACACACACACACACACACACACACACACACACACATGGATGCATGCATGCATGCATGCATAGGCTTACCAACCATCTTAGGATATACTTCGAGACTGAAAAAAGTGACTTTTTGAATATGTTGTTTAAACTATTATAATGCAATTTACCTATACTATTTTAGGGAAATTGAATTATAACTGTAGTGGTTATTGGCCATGTTCTTTAAGGTTTAAGAGAAGTTTCAACTTGTAAATAAATAGATAATGGATGATGATTACAATGAGGAGTCCATGATTCCTTTTGGAAAAACCCAGAGCAGCTCCAAAGAAGTTTTTTTTTTATTGTATTGAAGTTTTATTTTATTGTATATAATGTCTTCCTTAAAGTATTTACTGGCAAATCCATTGTAGTAAATAGCTCAGGGTAAGACCTTTTTTAAAACAAAAAATAAAACAGATGAGTGAGCAGTGCATAAATCAAGTTAAAGGCTGCATTCTGCAATTGTTGCTTGGAGATGTTAAAGTCAGCTTAAGCTTTTGTGTGAAGATAGATAGAACGGACAAAGCTGGTCCACGATAAAAACAAAAGCAAACATGGGTACGGTTTGATACTGTCCAAGATTAATTTGTCTATGTGCTGAAGCATTTCTAAGATTCAAAATGAATAAAAGAGTCTCTCTGAAACAGATTGCCAACTGCTAGGGAGGATTTCACCCTGCGTCAGAGGCAAACGTACAGTAACACTTCTAATACATCGTCCGTCTGCATCTAATGTAGGTGAATGAGCCATCTACACACGCTGCCATAATAAGAAGCCATAAGATTCATTACATTTTGTGTGACAAAGCACTTCAGTTATTGGTGGGTGGTTTTCAGCAAACAATTTGCCTAATAAATTGTATATAGATTTATTTTCTTTAAAACAAAAAAAGAAAGAAAAGTCAGGGTTCTGCTGAGCTGGTAGGACCCAGCATCTTTGAAAGGACCAGAAAGCGGGTGCTAGGCCTAAGAAAGGACTGTATGCAAAAGATGCTGTTAGGGTGGACCATCTGCTTAAGGTGCAGGATCCTACAACCTAGAAGAGCTCCACATTCAGAGCCTCAGGACCTTAGTTTCTTAAAAAAAAAAAAGCAGGGGTGTTATTCTCCTTTAACTTCTCCTTTCCCAAGAAGACTTCTGCAGAAAGGAACATGCCAGATGTTCAGGAGATCCAGTTTGGGTTCCAAACATCAGAGGTTGCATAGTCCAGGGAGTCCAGTGCTCTCTTTACCACTCTGTGGAATGAACTCTGAACTCTGTTGCCCTTCCTGTTGGCCTGTGTAGTTGCATTCCCCAACGGTTAGATGCTTTAGGGGACTTCATGTGAATTTTGCAGCGCCACCAGAAAGCACTGTTTGTATTCTAACAGTGACTGCAGTGTTGGAGAGCTGATTGATTTGCAACTCAGCCCCAGTTGGGTGAAAGTGCCAAAAAGCTCTGGGTTTTTGTTCTGTTTTGAGACGTTATGGCTCTGTTTCCCTTAGAGGGAAAGCTTGCCTCATTCCGTTTGGGAAATCTGAGTTTCAGGCCCTAGAAGAGAGAGGGATTGCAGTTGAGCCTTCTAATCTTCTGGAAGGCCTCCGAATGTCATGAGTGATGCTACTGGAAGATGAGGATGAAATCTCTGGAAACTCTCCCTTTCTTTTTATCTGGTTTTTTTAGTGGTTTAAGAATGGAATGGGAATAGACATCCTCTGGGAAGCAAGCTGCTTCCACTCATTTCTGCCTTTAAACCCTCACCCCAAAACAGGCTAAATCTTCAGGCAGGTTTTTGGGCTGCTTTTGGGGGGGGTGGGTGTGGCTCAGGAAGGTAAGAGTGAGGATAGAAGAGATGGACCTCCTAGGGCAGCTTCCACTCATTCCCAAGCATTAACTGTAAAAATAAAGCAAAATATGGCACTGTTGAAATTCAGCCATTTTGCCACTGAATTTCAGCAGAACGTTTTCAGGGTGTCAAGCAGTGGGGTGGGGGGTGAGGTGCAAAATGGGACATACAGGGAGATGCTATCAGCTTTTGCAGTTCCACCAAAGTAACCCAAATAGGACTGAGACTCGTTCACAGAGAAGACATGAAAAACACCAAACTACTTTTCCTTCCTTTTTGTGTGAAATTTGGGGCATGGGGATTCTTTTTATTGCCCTAGGAGTGGCAATATCTCAGGCCCTGGCTGTGATTCTTAGCCTTTCGAGCCAGCAGAACTTTCAAAATAATCAGGAATCACCATCAAATTGCGTCTGAGGCTCTGGGAAGTAACATTACTGGAAGTGTCCTTGACATGACCTTGTGAAAGAAATAAGTGAAGCCCATCTTTAGGCTGGCTGAACAATTGGAACCTAAGTCTCCTGACCCAAGAGGTCCTGTTTTTTCATAGCGCAGCATCAAACTGAGCTGGAAAAGGTGATTTTACGTGGCAGTTTTTCTTACAAGACAAAGAAATCCGACAAATACAAAATGGGAGGTGCTGGACGAATGGGAGATGTGTTTTTGTTCCTGATATTGTCTGTTTGCAAGGCACTTTTATTTTTGAAAAACAATCAGTTGTCAGCCCTCCCCTAATAGCTTTTGCTTCTATCGTATAAAATCAATTATGCAATGGTATGTTTTATGAGGTTGTCAAAGCACAGACGTCTCAATAGCACTGCTATGATTCTGGCATGAAATTACTGACTTAATTAAATGCAACAAATAAGAAATTAATAATTCACATAGACTATATAAACACACACACACATACAAATGTTCACCCACCATCCACATCTGAAATGCGGCATTATCTTGCAGAAGATAAGTAATTTGAGTTGGATACCTTCAATTAGAGAGCCAATTTGGTGTCATGGTTAAATTCCAGACTAGAAACTGGGAGACCATAAGTTCTAGTCCTGCCTTAGGCACAAAGTCAGCTGGGTGATCTTGGGCCAGTCCCTCTCTCTCAGCCCTAGGAAGAAGGTAATGGCAAACCACTTCTGAAATCTTGCCAAGAAAACTGGAGGGACTTGTCCAGGCAGTCACCAGGAGTCAACACTGATTCAAAGGCACACACACGCACACACCTCTTCAGTTACTCCCAAGGAGTGTGCACTGGCTCAATTGGAAAATAATTCGAACAATCCTAGTCCAATCTCATTTCTTTTCCTTTTTTTCTCTGGAATTACACAGGCTTTTTGAACGATTTATGCAATTTTAAAAAAGGATAGAGATAAGTCCATTTCCATTTATTGTCTAATTGGGAAGGCACTGTCATAGCCCAGGACTCAAACTCTGACTCTGAAGAAGCTGCTCCAGCTGAACCAGTGGAATGTCAGCCTCAGGAGACACTAAGCCAGGAATCACCTGAGGCTGATCAAACACAGGCACCATCTGAACAGCTGGAGCAGTCAGATGATGATGTATGGCCTCCAAGCCCTTGAACTTGGCAACCAGAGCAGAGAGCAGAACAAAGACGCTCAATGAGGCTCCTTGCCAAGCAAGGGAATAACTCAATTAATGTCACCTGACTGCAGCCTGATTTAAGAGGCAGCCCTGACTGGTGTTTTTCTGTTGGAAACAACCGTCTGATCTCCTGCACTGGCATGTGGTTCCTGTGATACTGCTTGTGATTCCTGAAACCCCAACCTTTGGACTGGTTGATAAACCTGACTTGGCTCTCTGAACTTTAGACTGGATTTGATTTCTGCTTTGCCTGTCCCTACTGAAACTGAAACTACCCAGGCAAACTTTCTTTCCCAGAGACTCCCTTTTGATTTACATTCCTTTTTTTGTCAGCCTTGAGAAAATTGCTATTTTTACCTAGCAACTGAGTGTGTGTGAGTTTGAAACCTCATACAGGACAGGCATATTTTAAGGATTTCTAAAAAAACTTGTAGGAATATTTGTCCTGTTCAGATAGGTATTGTGTTACACTTCATTTAATCTTTTAAAAGCGCTGTATGTAGTCTCTTTGTAGAGAAGCTTCTTCCCTATGGCCATACTTTCTAACCAGTTGTCATGGTCCACTCTGAATCCGATTCAGAATTGGAGGCCGAAGAGCCAGTACTTTCTGAAGCCCAAGTGACTTTGGAACAGGCAGAGGTATTGGATGAACAGCAGGCTGCGCAGTTGAAAGAGGTGGGGTTGGAGAGCGAGCAGCAGCCGGATTCAGTCTCCAATAACAGGGCAGAGAGTGTGAGACCACCTGATGCTCAAGCTAGGCGTGCCAAAAAAAGAGCTCTGCAATGGCATTCAGCGAGGTTGCTCGCGAGGAGGGAATCTCACCCTCAGAAATGAGGAACACCGGCAGTTATTATAAAACAAGACTCAGTAGAGGGGGAGTCTTTGGTAATGACAACCATCTAGTTACCTGCTTGTGTCTCGCTCACATCTTCCTCGTGTCTCGCTCATGTTCCTCTGGGGATTGCTACCCTGTGAACCTTGACTCGCACTACCTACGATCCTGCATCCTGCATTACCTCGGACTGGACTCGACTACTTCTCCTGCCAGGCAAGCTTGTAGCCTCTCGCCTTGTGAAAACCTTGTCCCTGTACTGTATCGGAACACAGACTCCTCTGTGTGTGTGTGCAGGTTCATGACACCAGGTGGCATATCACTTAGGTCTTCCAGGATGTGCCAGAAAAGATGCTTCTGATCTGCAAAGAGCCTGGTGCTGTTGTCAATGCAGCAGGCTTTTTACAGAAAGAGGAAGAGATCCTTCAACCATCTTTTATATCTTAGAAAGTAAGAGCTGCCTTTGCTTTGCACCATAATGTAGTTGGTTGTTACATGGAATTTCTCTCCTGCTGCTGTTCATCTTACCATAGATCCACAAGGAGTCAGTTGCCCAACTTTGTTTCTTGCTAAATCTGTGATGCCATTTTTAAAACTCCCTACCAAGTGCTACTAGAAATGCAGTTGTTTATCTCCCATGTCATCTCAATCCAAAGCAAATAGCATATAGGACTGATTGCTAAAGTTCTTTGTGCCAACTATGTACTATCACTGCAAAACATGAGTGCTAATCTAAAAACATGAGTAGGTTTCAGAATTCATTCTCACAAGGTATTGTTGGCTGTCATTCCATTGGCAATGCTACAGTCAGTTTTACTGTTTCAGTACATGGACTAAATCTGACATTCTCCAGATTCATCCTTCTAACACATGTCTATGAACCATATAAGAAGGTGCAATCTTTCTTTAGTTAAGACTGGTAGGATTATATGCTCAACATTCTTGGCTTGTAGGCTTTACAATTAGTTTTCTTGTTATTCTTACACCAAGATTCCTTGGAAGAAAGAATCACCAATTTTAGCCATAATAAGAGATACCTAAGAGGAATTCTCCAGATTCTACCCGTATAAGATTTCTAGTCTACTAATTTAGCTCAACTTTCTCAGTATGATGGTGCATTTTCTCTCTGCTGAACTGGAATTTTTAGGTTCTTTTCTGAAGGGAATATATACTAGATGAGAAAATATACTGGATGGGAAAGAAAACCTATTTTCCATGGCATGAAAATGGCACATGAGTAATTGATATTTGCATGTATTTTTTCATCCCCACCAATTTGCTTCTTGTTCTTCAGCTGAATTGCTTTTTACAGAATAGATCAATCTAGTTGACGTTCAAAGCAGACACAGCAATGACAAAGGGAGGGGAGGAGAGGACAGGCTGTATGAAACCTCAAGAGAATGAAAAAACAAACAGACATGGATAATCAATACCAAGCAGATGTGTGAATAAGATCAACTCTTGTTGACATCACTGGCCAACAAAGAGAAAAAGGTAACAGTGATAAAAATGATGACTTGGATAACCCAGAGATTCTCACTGAAGGAGCATTCTGATTCAGAAAAAGGAACTGTGAATTTTGTTAAATTTAATTCATTAATTATTTTAATAAACTCTTTGAATTAGTTAAAAGTCTGCTGATTCCTATATTTTGGGAAATCGCTCCCAACTGTGGTCCCAAAGTCTACATTTTGCTGCCCAGGTGGCCAAGCTCTAAAATAATGCTTTTAGAGGACGTTGTGATGATAGAGCAGAAGAAACTATGCAGATTTTAACTAAAACAAATGGTATCCCCAAACTGACATTTAATATGGGACATTGGAAATTGTCTTCTACTAGGTCAAATCACAGTCCATCTAAACAAATATTGTTAACTCTATACCATAATATAGCAGCAAACTTGAGTTTCAGTCAGGAATTTCTCCAACCTTACCTGGAAATTCCAAGGGTTGAACCTAGGACTGGTAGCCAAATGTACTGAAACCTGGGAAGTTTCCCATCACGGTGGTAACATGAGACACAGCCTCCTTGATACTCTGGCTTGAAATTCTCTCCCTCAAAAGGCTGGCCAGGCCCCTTGTTTGATGGCTTAAGGTGGGCAACCAAGGCCATTTTATTAGCCAGGTATTTAACTGGGTTTTAACTGTGTATAGAATGAGCTATTGTTTAAATTTCTGTAACTTTATTATCCCCATTTTTGTGTACTAGAATAGAGTTTTTCTTGTTGCAGACACCTATGTGGGGAGGGGGAGGGGAGGTTTGTGGAGTCCTGAAGGTGGGGAATATAAAAGAAGGTATTTTGTCAAAGTCTTTCTGGCTATTCTCAGTGAGGAGGAAGAGATCAATATTTTCTGTCTGTCTTTGCAATCTGTGATTGTCCTTATGTTTGATACAACCCACATAACTATTTTACCTCTGATTGCTAGCATTATCTGTGGGAGAATTTCAGTGATGATTTGTGGGTTATCCAGGCACCTTTGGAAATTCTCAAGTATGATTTCTTTTTTTGTTGTTGCTGTCATTGTAGACTATATGTCTAAGCATTTTTCAGTAATGCTAAGTATCTTGAGAACCTCTCTTCCAATCACTACAGGGCATTTTTGCTGTTAAAGAAAAGAGGGAAGAGAAAGAGAAGGAGGAGCAGGGGACGAAGAAGAAAATTCAGCAGCCCATGTGTAACAAATTCACATTTTAGGAATGCTGGAGGTCATTCTGTGCCATTGCTGCTAGGCCAAATAGATTCCAGGAGAGTTCCCAGCTTTCTCATTGAATCTCCTGTTTTGATAGAAAAATAACCAGTAATGAATGAAGTGATTCCCATACTGAAAAAGAGTCAGTTTTGCAGAGTCAGGCAGCCAATTTTTTTATTTTTTATTTTTGTGCCTTGAAGAGCAGCTAGGAGGGCAGGAATGGATAATCTGAGCTGCAGGACTTGCCCTGCCCCTGTGGGAAATAGACATAAGCCGTATGTAATCCTTATGGGCGTATCTGCAGGGTATGGTCGAGAAAGTCAAGATGATGGCCCTGATGGTGCAATCAAAGTGCACTGTTGTGGTCACCATCTTACTTTTTGGACCATATCCTGTAGATACCCCTGAATCCTTATCATAGGTTTAATATAATTATAAAATAAAAGCCCCACCAAACAAGAAAACAGTGGGAAATTCAGGCCTGACTCACTTTGATGTGGCCCAGCTTCCTCTGCATATTCATCCAACCCACTGAAGCTTTCAGCCATCTCACAACCCAAAATTTCTCCATTTTGGCCTTACAGGATAGTTTCCATTCTCCGGGCACTTAGAACCTTCTCCTGCAAATGAAGCTGCTGTTACAAACCAAATAGGAAGCCAAGCTGGTCTGGCAACCCTGATTGCAGATGTGACAACATAAACCATCAAGGAGCATTCCAGAGATTTACTGCACAGGTTGGACAATGATCACACATTGAGGAGGTGGGCTGCAATGTTCCCCTGGGTGCTCCTCTGACAGACAAGTTCCTTGACCTCTGGAAGGGGTTGGGTGGCATTCATGCTTTTACTTACCTGCTCATTGTCGCTCGCCCACCATTTCCCATACTCCCTTTTGGAGTGAAACACTCTATTTCCGACTTGTGCTGGGCCAGCTTCCTGCCTTTGTACCTAACAAATCATGACAATGACAGGAGCAACAAAAACAGAAAGAAATGATTGTGGGCTTGGGAGTTCTCCTGTCGTATAGCAAAGGTGCAAGAAAGGGAGGGAGTGGTGCATGCACAGATCATGGTGGACTTCCAAGAACTGCACTAGCCACTGGGGCGCAGTCTGTAGTCTTTTGCCTGAGGCCCTTTAAATTGCAAAGTGGAATGGGAACCAGATGGAGGTGGAAGGAGGGCAACCAGAAGAAAAGTGGAGGGAGAAGAATAAACATGTGGGTGGAAAAGGCACAGCACCTCTGGCCCCTCAAACAAGTGGATTTTCCCATTAGGAGCACATTTGGTTGCACATGCTGGCATGCAGTTGAGAGTCACCACCACAGAATAAAATCATTTATGACAAGAGCTTGGGAATTCACAGGCTTTGCCCTCTTTAAGATTTAA
Organism: Python bivittatus; assembly: GCF_059951505.1. NCBI lineage: Eukaryota > Metazoa > Chordata > Lepidosauria > Squamata > Pythonidae > Python > Python bivittatus. Next base: position 9,990,904 of record NW_028277056.1, read on the forward strand.
AGGAAAAATATAAACCACGGTTGCCAGCATGGTGTCTGTGATGCCTGTAGATGGCATTGGTGGACTTCTAAAATTTAATAACTCTGTTTTTGAAATGGCTGAACATTTGTGAGGTTACCAAATCTCACCAGGCTGCAGCATTCTCACGTGAGATCTTGCAAACCTTTACACAAGAACTCTGAAATGTTGTGGTAACTTGACTGGTCTCGTGAAAGATCTGCAAGCTAAGATCACTAAAATCATGTAGACACCTCATATAATTTGGGGATATTTTTAAAAAATATTTTTGGGGTGGAGGGATGCAGCACCTGAAAAGATGGATGAAGCTGACCTAATGTTTCTCTTCGCATGAAGAGTAACTAAATGACAGAGTGCAATTAACAGACTGTTTCTTTAATGACGTAATTAATGGACAAGGATTGCCAAATTTAATTGAGAACAAAGAGCTGAAAGAGAAGAACATGGGGTGCTGGTGCTGTGTTTTAGGGAAGAAAATTGTGCAGATTCAGGTGGATGACCACCACCCTTCAATGGAGAGACTCACACAGTTATCTAAACCAGTCTGCCCCCACACTCCATTTGTGTTAGGACTCCAGCTCACAGAATTCATGACCAACATGAAGGACACCAAACTGAAAAAGTTTGTGGTAAAGCATCCAAATAGTTGCTTTGCAGCCCAATTCCCTCAGTGATAATAAAATATAAAATAAAAATAAAATATTGCCTTAATAGCAAAATTCAGAATGCATAGACAAGTGACATTAGTGATGAAGCTAAATCTGTTAGGGTAGGGACAGCCAACCCAGTGCCTTTCTAAAGTTTGCTTTACAACCACCCAAATGGGCCATGCTTCTGGGTCTAAAACATCTGGAAGGCACCAGGTTACTGACCCACAGTCTTATAGGGCATTCCTGTTTCCAAAGCAGTGCTCTGTGCAAAGCTGTGATAAAACTGCAAGGTTCTGAATATAAACTATGCAGAATATTAGATATGTATACATACTAAGGCAAGTCAGTTCCTACAATGAAAGGAAAAGCAGAAGTGCTTTGTCTGCAGATGAAACTGCTGAAAGAGACAAAGCGGGTCAGACAGCATCACAAAAATCCTGGTATGCATAAACCTTCACTCAAGTGGTTAGAAAAGAAAGGCATTAAAGGAAGATAGGATTGAGAAATGTTAATCACATCTTCAGGGGAAAGTCAAAAAGTTTTCCATGGTAAGTTTTCCATGAAAAGGTACTGCAACAGGAGATTCATCTAAATCTAGGCTAGGTGCGTATATCAGATATACAGTATGATTGTAACTCAAATTCAGAATTTGGTAACTCATGAAATGGTTCTCCCTTTTGAGAACTTCTGCCATCATGTTCAAAGCCACTAGTTCTGTAGATCCATAAGCTGATAAGAATTTGGATGTGATAGATTTTTTTTTTATAAGCCTATTTGTATACTCTTCAGCAGGTTGCTTAATGGGGATCTATTGGATAGTTTGGAATTCAGTCCATTTCCTGTTCTGAACATGACTCTCACAGAAGAGAATAACTGTAGCTCAGGGTTGAACTGTGGAGTCCTTGGGGCTCTCTGAACTTGGTTGTTTGCTTGTAGACATTCCATTACCCAACTAGGTAATGTCAATATCAACTGATGATGTTACCTAGTTGGGTAATGAAATGTCTGCAAGCAAACAACCAAGCTCAGTGAGCACCAAGAACTCCACAGAACCTGATTCTTTATCAATAAATTTCACTAAAAAATAAAAAAATAATAAAAATATTTTATTTTTATAAATAATTTTTTTTTAAATAACTTTAAATTTGCCATATGTTGCTGTACCAACCATGTTTTCTTGTTCAAAAAGACAGAGTGGATAATCTTTTTTTTTTTTCTGTAGGAGGCAGGATTTACTTGTACTCATTACCAAAGACACTCATATCCATCCATTCACTTTCATCAGCATTCTGGTGCCTTGTGGTAATTAATTTTTTAAAAATCTACTGAATTTCCCCCTTGGTGTTAGAGCATAAAAGGCTACTCTGTCCTTAACTTGATTGGGCTTTTTTTACATTCTCACTCTATGAATGGAGGAGGAATATTGTAGCCCTATCCCTATGACAAGTTCAGATAACAGTGTCATTTCCAGTGATGACCACCTTCAAGATAAATTCAATTTCTGGGATCATGCTTAGAGTTTTCAAATCAGCCACAGTAGACCTGGTTAGTACTTGAATGGGAAACCACTAGTAAATTCCAAGGGGTTAGATCAGTGTTTCTCAACCTCAGCAACTTTAAGATGTATGGACCTCAACTCCCAGAATTCCCCAGCCATGCTGGCTGGGGAATTCTTGGAGTTGAACTCCATACATCTTAAAGTTGCTGAGATTGAGAAACACTGGTTTAGATAGATTGGAAAGTCAAAAAATATCCCAGAAGAAGGCAATGTTGAACTACTTTCATATTGTTTCTAAGAAAACCCCATGCTATTAGGAACTGAACTCAGGTGGTACAAAATTTTCCCGTATCACCATTAATTTCCCATATCTAAAAAAAAGTTAAATGGAAACATGGAGAGATTCCCCCTCTGGTGCATTTCAACAGATTTAGTTTTAACCTAAGCTTACTGTTTCATTATTGAGTAATTTATCTACATCTGTGGGAGTAACCTTTGAAAAATAAAATTATTGTAGCTAGACAATTACATGTAATTGCAGCATTACTTTGCAAAAGTGATTCAAAAAAAAAAAATCTACACACAAAGGTCTATCTAGATACAGAAGAAGAATAAAATGACATCTCGTGTTGGATGCAGAAACACTTGAGGCAAGATTGTTTCTAAGCCTATTCACAACAACTTAGAGAAAATACCACATACCCCAGTTTGAATGGGATTTCTCTGAAACACGCAACTTACAGACATGGGCAAGGGAGGTTTTGCTGTTTAAAACAGCTACAATGAGCCAGTTCAGATGGAAGATCAGATTGTGATCTCCCTGGGACTGGAGAAGGCTCTTGGCTCAAGGGTAGAGCATTTGTGTGGCAGATAACTTGCTCCACACTCATTACACGGACTCATTCCTTCAAAGTACATTTCACTGCAAAGTACATCAGAGATCCATTGGTTTTATTCTTTGTCTTCAAGACAGGAAAATGAATGGATTTAAGTATAATAATTCTAAGAATTATTTCAGCATGTTAGGTTTCCCCACACTCTATTTTCATGGGTCACTGGCTTCAATGGACAAAAATAAATAAAAAAGTGGAGAAAAACAATTAAACCAAAGCAGAATATAGTGAGAAAAAAGTTTGTGGGTTCACAGAATGAAGGAATTCTACAACCCAATCTCCCTTCTGGAGGCTACAATTTATAAACAATTACCTAGCAAAGAATACCAGATCACCTTATTTGTAAAAGCTCCACTTATACACAAACTGAAAGGCATCCGGGGGGTGGGGGGAGTTTTGCGACATGCTTTCTGACTAGACAAGTGTAAAACCTTGATGTTTTGATCCCCCTGCAGATGCCCCAAAGCCAATACAGTGGAACCTCAGGTTACGAATTTAATTCGTTCCGTGACTCTGGTCGCACCCTGAATTGGTCGCAACCCGAAGGAAATTTCCCCATAAGGTTCAATGTAATTACCGTTAATCCGTTCTGGCGTGGAGGACAGGGAGGCGGCTATTGCTTGGAGGGAGAGTCCCCCTCCCTACGACCACGTGTCAGGGGCATAAAATGGCCACGGACCACGTGTTAGGGGTGGAAAAATGGCCGCGGACCACGTGTCAGGGGCGGAAAAATGGCTGCGGACCACGTGTCAGGGGCAGAAAATTGGCCGCGGACCACGTGTCAGGGGTGGAAAATGGCCGCGGACCACGTGTCAGGGGCGGAAAAATGGCCGCGGACCATGTCACGGGAGGGAAAATGGCCACGTATCCTGCTCGTACCCTGAGGCGGAGTTCGCAAACCGAGGTACATTTTTGCAGCCGGAGCTGGTGTTCACCCGAAAAGTTCGTTAACAGAGGTGTTCGTAACCCGAGGTACCACTGTATGGGTGAAAATGCCAATCCTCCCTCTGACTACCTCTTTTGTCCCTTTATGAAACTTGATTTCCTCTCTTCCAAGCAACAGTCCGTTGCCATGTGAAATCTGATGAGAGGGTTCTGAAACTAGGTTGAGGACTCCCTGTGTCCCTGGGTTGTAGGTTGCCAGCTCTCATTCTGTATTCTGACTAAGCTCTAAGAATCCTTTCCTCCCCAGAACCTTTTTTCTGCTGTGGAGACAGTGGCAGAAAGTCCCCACTGATGCCCTTCTTCTTCTCTAAGACTCATTACAGCTGTTTGAGGTCCTGTTTCTCTGTCTCTTTGGGGGAAATAAGGGAGAGAACCCAGAGGGAGAGTTTTAGCATGGTTCTCATGCAAGTTGGTGGACGTTGAAGGCATGACTGAACCACCAGTTAGTTAGGGTCAAGCTACATGTGACCTAACAGTAGCTGGGAGCTAACCCTATCCTAATATAGCCAGTGAGCACATACAAACTCAGAAACACACTTGTTTCTAGTTTTACACAAACATAAACTATCTGGGGCCTTTCAGTTATTTTGGAGCACATGATACTTGACTACTGGACATGTTGTCTTATGAGGTCTGATAGAGTTTCCAGAAGGGGTGTGTATGAAGCAAACTTACCGTTCCCACCAATCCAGCCCTAAGCTTAGAACAAAACTGCCCCGCTCAGAATGTTCCCCTTGGATTGTGTTGAGAGACTATATTCCAATGGAACAGGATTCAAAAGGTTTCAAGTCATCTGGGATGTGGGCCAATGAGAACTAAAAACAAACTTCTGTTCCGTTATTTTTCAGCTTAAGAAAAGAGTAGCTGGGGTGGCTGGTTATGGTGAATGCCTACTGAACCCTCAAAATTCAGAAAAAATGACAAAGGAGATGATTTTTCATTTTTAAAACTTCCCATAGCAAACAGTGGAAACAATAATAAACAATAATTTTGGTAGCTTGCTGAATAATAATTTAATTTTAATCACCCCCTGGGCTATTTTGGACAATGAAGACAACAGCAGCAGCAACAGTTGCAGCAGCACATTTGTTAAAATCCAACAGAAACTCACAAGATACTCAGCAAGCTTTATAAAATTATTCTTCAGGCTGGATATTTATTTATTTGCTTTTTAAAAAGATAACAAAGGTGTTTGGGAATGTCACTAAAAAGCCTCAGTGGGATCAGATGTCCAAGTTCAGAAATACTGAAAAAGTAACTTCCAGAGTTACTGGAAAAACTGGATAGACACAGATAGACTCCAGAGATTGCATTGATGTGAAAGTAGGTTGCCTCCCCAAATCCCAAAGTGGGATAATAATGTAACTGACTGATCTTGAAAAGCTAAATTGGCTCCAGTCCAGTTAGTGCTTAGATAGGAGACCACTTTGAAACATCTGGATCAATCAGAAAAAACATCCTGGGGAAAGACAACGGCCAATCACTTCTTATCCTACTAAGAAAAGATGGATGTTTCCATCTCAGTTATCAAGAATCAGGTTGACTTTAAGGCAACTTTACAGAACCCTGTAGGTTTATAATGAATACGGTTAAAACTAATCATCATAAAGTGCTAACGTACTTCTCATTTTTGTAAATACATCTAATTCTGAACTTGGTTTGGAGACAGCACTGTTTTTTCACACTGACACACAATTTATTTAATCAAATTTAACCCTAACCCTCCCCTAAGAGAATGAGAGCTTTCCATGCAAATTTACACCCACTGTAATCACAGCATATGAGAAGCTCAATTGATTACACAATGGAGAATTTATTTAACAGCAATTCATCAAAATTGTTCAGATCTTATCTCCTTCACGGGGCTTCACAAAGGCATCCCAGCAATTCTTTATGCCACCTTTATAATTTAATTAATCATATCTCCAGTCTTCTTGAGGAAAGTACCTGAATCTAATATGGCCTGTGGTTAAGGAAGATGTACTCCTACATACAGTATCTGGAGGACATTACTGTTAGGAAGAGATCAATTAGGTCACCTAACAATATCCAAACCAAAGATTAGTTAGAAAGACTAGTTAGGAGAAACAATCAAAATAAGCTATGCTGTTGACATTAATAGTAAGCTAGGTTTACACTTGTTAAACCATGCCTACTTGAGTGAGCCACAACTGCCTGGAATGATACATTGTGATATAATCCATTGTTACCAAATCACAATAATTATGATATACATTAAGATGCAAACCGAAAATCAGACAATATTTAGGAGTGGGAGTGAACCCAGCCAAATAATAGGAAAAAGAAAGTTGTGGCTCTGATACATCCTTCATAATATGTACCTACATCAGGTGGGCCCTGACTCAGTTAACTTTTCAGAAAGCAATAAAAACATGTCTGTTTCAGTGGATTCTTAGGGTCTGACGGACTGGTCATTTATCTTCTGTGGGGTTACAGTACATATTCCTATAGGTGTTCCTCAGTTATGCTGTGTTCCTCAGAAAGTTATGCTGTGACATTGTTATGCTTTAGTTTTTAATCTTATTATTGTTTTGGAGGTCTGTAAGCTGCTCAGAGTCAGATGTGATTGAAGTGTCATATAAGCCTAGTAAAATAAAAATGAAATAAACTGTTAACAGATCTCACCCTGAGTACAGTGTCCAGTTCTAGATGACATACTTTAAGATGAGTCAGAGATGCAAAGAAGGGCAGTGAGACTAAACATTGGATTAGAAACTAAGTCCTAAGAAGAAAGGCTGAAGGATCTGAGAGTGCTTAACCCAAGGAAGAGAAGATGGAGGTTGGATAGCATTCTTCAATTGTCTAAAAAGATGTCGCACAGAAAGTCAAGACTTGTTCTCTGCTATTTCAGAGTGCAGGATGTGACATCGTGGATTCAAGTTACAGAAAAACAGATTCTGATTGAAAGTTAGGAAAACAGGGATAGCAGTTGAACTGTAATGACCCAGAGTGGTGATCATTAAAATTGGATGAGTTGAAGCATTTTCTGGTGACCAGAAAGATGGATGATTCCAAGCTGAGGTTGGAGATCCTTCTGTTGCACATCCATTGAGCAAGGGGTTGACCTCAGTAGCTCCCTCATACTCTCAGATTCTATGAGCTAATGACTGAATTCCAGAAAAGCCTTTTCCAGGGTACCAGAAACTAATTATTCCCCATCAATGAAATTGAAATCCTACCTCTGGTCCAAATGCCAATATTGTATAGTAGGGGGTCTCATTCTTCTAAAAAGAATTTATGACCAGGATACTGAGTTGTGCATACAGGACATATTCACCAGAGTAGACTTCCCAACCTTCCTTCTAAATATTTTTGGAACTTCAAGCTGCATAACTCCAAAACTGCTGATTGGGAATTTGATGAGTTCTACTGTATAATGTAAAAACCAAGCTTTGGAAAACGATTGTGGGGAAAATGCAATAGGAATGGAAATCAGCAACGTATTTGTTTTTACATGCTTTTTAGACCATTGCAATCTTGTGATCCTAGGTGGTTTACAAAAATAAAACATCCACAATGTGACAACATAAACTACTAAATCATAACCCCTTCGAATTATCATTAATTTAAAACAAAAACAATTATCCCAGTGACAATCAGCAATCCAAATGGTTCTATGTTAATTAACTAATTTTAAAAGCCCTCTGGAAGGGCTCCATTTTGATCAACTTCCAGAAAGCCAGCAGGGTCCTGTGGAAGGCTATTCCATAAAGCAGGGGCTACAATGGAGAAGCACCTTCTCCTGGCATTGCCCCCAATCCCCCCAGTTTCACAGTAGTGGGTGACTATCAACCATTTTTGTCCATATAGCTTGTATTGGCTGGATTGATTCTGGTTGTAGGAAGCAGAATGTACTTTAAGCTGGAATTATGGCTTTCCTAAAATGCTCCTGGAACCCAATACATTGTTGTGTGAGTTGAACTGTAAAGTGCCATTCAAATTATTTCCTGGGGAGGGGGAGCAGTAATTTAATGGGGGGGGGGGGAAGGCTGGAAGGAGAGCATGTAATGTTAACTACAGCAGGTACAGCAGAAAGTACTCTAAATAACTTTTTCCCCAGCCCCTAATAAGATACAAAGTATTTCACTCTCCCTGCACTGCCAAATTCCTCTCTTTGGGGCAAGGTGTTTGGCAGAGAAGAGAGTCAGTGTGGTGTAGTGGTTAAGGCATCAGGCTAAAAACTGGGAGACTGTGAGTTCTAGTCCCACCTTAGGCACAAAGCCAGCTGGGTGACCTTGGGCTGGTCACTCTCAGGCAATGGCAACCCCCTTCTGAAATCTTGCCAAGAACTTCAGGGACTTGTTGAAGGTCTATCTATCATCTCTCTCTCTCTCTCTCTCTCTCTCTCTCTCTCTCTCTCTCTCTCTCTCTCTCTCTCTCTCTCTCCCCTTCCCCTCTCACTGGGGGAAGGCCAGGCCAAAGCGGTCCCAGTGGTGGTAGGAGCATTTGGGGCTCTGACTCCTAATCTGGGACAGTGGCTCCAACAGGTCCCAGGAACAACATCAGAGCTCTCAGAAAAGCACAGTGCTAGGAACAGCTAAGATACTGTGCAGAACCCTCAAGCTCCCTGGCCTCTGGTAGAGGACTCAAGATTAAGGAAGACACATACCACCCATAGGGGTGAGAGGGGAGATGATAGATAGATAGATAGATAGATAGATAGATAGATAGATAGATAGATAGATAGATAGATAGATAGATAAGAGAGAGAGAGATAGCAGACAAGAGGGCAAGGGAAATTTAGCAGTGCAGAGTAGAGGTTCAGGTGTTGGTTTGGTACGCATCTCCATCTGATATGAAGGTCATTAGATGATCTTTGGTCAGTCATGCTCTTTCCATAACTGTAGCAAACTGCTGTGGTCAGGCAGGATAAAATGAAGGCAGAGCACCTTGAGTTCATCAGGTAGGAGTGAGCCAAGCTTTTGGGCCCAGGGGACATTATTTAATACTGGGAGGGGATCAAGGGTTACAGTGGTTAGAACAACGAACAAATGGAGGACTTCTGATCCACTTCCCTCTGTGATTTTTTTGGAGTGGGTGGTAGAACTCTACCCAGATAGGTATGTTTCATCAATAAGAGCCTAAGCATATCAATTTCTTTGAGTTTTTCGTCAAGTCAGTGGGAAATTGCATGACTAATTTCAGTATTTTAGCCTGGCAATTGGTGATCTGAGTTTGAAGGAGTGGGAGACACAGAAAAAAGGGACTGGGGATATACATGATCTACTGTATCCTGTCCTAGTGGATGGGTAGGATATAAAGATAATAAATGGATAAAATAAGATAAGTTCAGGCAAGAGATGGAGAAAATCAGGGAACAATTTCTCAGCTTTGGAAACCAAAACTATAGCCTTCCTAAGGCTTGCCAATTGCTCTTGGATGTGATGGAAAATGAAAGAAAACTTGAGTCTCTCCACTCCACTAAAATTGCCAGTCAGTCACTTTCAGGTGCAACAGTCTCCAATTTTTTTTTTTAAAAGATAATCAATCCCCCCACAAGGTATTAATTTGCTGCTGATTTAATAAGTTTTTTTTAAAACTAAAAACCTAATATAGCTTAACAAGTTACAGTTATTTCAAATCCATCTTGGGCATGACTACAGCTTCCATCACCCATTGAGGATGATGGGAATTGTAATGAAACAGAGCTTTAGAGTACTGATTTGGGAAAACCTGGGCTTAATTAAGATTCAAGGGGGAGGAAGAGGAGGGCAGGAGAAAGAAATTTGAAATAGGCATTTAAGGTGAACAGTTAAATAAAGGAACTAACTAGCTGGAGGGCTGGTTCCCAGAGGGCCAGGAAGTCCACTCATTTTTCAGGAGACAGAAATGAGAATGTATGCATTAAATTTAATTTCTACCCCTTTGGAGAGCAGCCATGACTTGAGACTGCAGCTGGGCTAATTCAGAGCCTGTAGTGGAATCCTTTAACCAACAGAGGGTATTAGAGTGAAGGAAAATCCAGGAGTTCTCTCATCTCACGATCCTATTTTTATAGGAACCCCTTTGTCCTTCTCCATTAAATGCTTTTAGGCATAGAAGATAATTGCAGAAGTGCTTCTCATTTTATATCCTGTATATAAGCCACCCCATCTATGGCAAATTGTCCTTAATATGCAAAGAAAAAGCAGAGATCAGCAGAGACAATGGGTAATTTTTCTTCCCACCTCTTGCTGAGTGGGAGGTACTCTGTGCAGTCAGGACTGGTCTTGTCTCTTTGTCTTTACACCGTTGAACTGAGTATAGAGGTATTAGTTCTCTGGGAGCAAAATTTGCAAAATCTGCCAGAGTATTTGCACTCCCAGCATGGACATCTGTTCTCCTCTCAACAAAAATCCAGAGTAAAAAGAGAAATGCTTGTGGAACATATGTCCAAAGAAGAATATTTGCTTTGGGAAGTTGTCTACACAGAGGGGTAGTTATACCAAAACTGGAAAGCTTATGTTTGGAAAATATAAGTCTGCATCAAAGAAATAGATGTCACAGTGAACATCAGGAACATTTATCCTAAAAAGGTTCTCAGAGAATTCACATTCACTAACCTAATATGGAAAACTATATACAGAAGCTCTACATATAATGAAAGCTGCAAATGAAAATGGATTTGGCTTTTTTAAGCAGAACATTTATTTTTTGAAAAGAAAAAAAAAACTGTACAAACCTGGTGGATCAGAATATTGATCCTACTGATGTGAACAGTAAAAGAAATGATTGACTGAATCAACAAATTCCTAGAGTCTGAACTCCTGAATACAGTAGTCCCCAGTAGTCAATAGTCAGAATTACTCTCGTTTATTCATACAGATTCCTAAAACATGGCCAGTCTGTCTTTTGATTATTCTCCACACTGGCTGTGTTGGATCTCTGGTAGTCTTCTTGTTTTGGACCTTGGATGGGAGTTTGACTGCCCTTGCTACCTTTTTGCCATTATAAGTGCTTTCTGTGTTCCTGATCTTGGCTTAACAGACTATGTTTTCTGTTTGTACTGTTTGGATAGGGCAAGGGAGTTGTTTGGAAGAATCCACAGTGTCTTTTTCTTGTGCTGTATGGAGAGAAGTTAAGGGGAGAGGGCACCAGGTCCCCTTTTAATGATTCAGTTGGAAGTTGTTTGGAGAGAGAGTTCAAAGCTGACATGCTCAAACAGGTGATAAAAATGCACACCTCCCCTTCAATGACTGAGGGAACTGAAATATATAGCCCATTCTAAGTTGGACCTTGGCTCAGTTTTCCTTAGTGCCCCTCGCCTAGTCTCCAAACTCTTTGGTCCACTGCTGAAGAGATAAGAGATTACAATATGATATTTCCTCAGGAATCTTGGTTTTGGTCTTCCAGGTCTGCAACTCTAGTAATAGCTGATGTAGGACAAAAAGCAACTTTTGCCCCGGGACTTCAGGGGTGAATTGCTTTCTGTCCCATACCAACTATTCCAGGAGATGCAACAGACGTTTGAAACTGCCGACTGAACAGAACACAACAGTGTGCTTTCATCAGAGTCAATGGACACATCCAGTTTTTATTCATCCTTAAGCTTTTGCGAGAGCAGCACAGTAATGCAAACAAGCATCAAATCATTTACAAACGGAAAATGCTGCCGTGGGCTTTCATTGTGCAGTTTTCTCATAATCATGCAGATAGGTGGCTTGGTAGACCCAGGGGCTAATTGCATTTGCTCTGAACCAGTATCAAGCCATTCTGGCTGGCCTAGAACATGTTAGAAGATGCTTGTAGGAAACAGCAACCCACGCAACGCAAGTAAGTAAATATATAACTCTGCACAGGCGTATGCACGTTGTTCTGCTTTTGTTCGCCCTCGCTTTGAAGCTGACAACTGGCAAAGTTTTGTGTGGAGCCCTGGCCTCATCTGTTTGACAATCTTCTGCTGCAGCTTGGCAGTGCCATCAATTAACATCAAAAGAGCACAACGTTAATGATAGGGGGGCCTCTGTGACCTGCTGGTATGACTTAAACAGCAGGTTTCTTTAAGAACTGGCATGACTCACTCCTTTACGACACTCTGTACTATCTATATATAAGCACTTCGTTCCAATTCACATTTTTTCTGCATTGTTTTGTTTTAGCTTCCAGTCACTTCAGTATTGGCTTGAATAGATTCATGAGCCAGCTGCCAAACATAACTTAGAGATATGATTTATCTTTGGGAGAAGTTATTTTCTACCAGTTGATTACAGGATAAAAAACGGGTCTGTGTTCCTAGACTTTACAAGATAACCTATGGTATTTGAATTCAGTGGAAGACTTCATGCTGTTATGGAGACTCTAAGAATTAGTGCTTTTCTCCTTTTCCTGACAGGACTCCAATCTTTGACCACTAGGAATACAATGCAGTGTTTTTTATCCTTGCACCTTGGAAAGATTTTCTGATAGCTGTGTAGGGTTGCTGCTGGGCACCCCCTCCTCCCCGACAAAGTTTTGGGAGATTATATTTCTGATGCCAGCTTTAAGACCAAGCCCAGGATTCAACCCTTGATGCCTCCAAGCCAAAGTTATTCTTGGGGTCCCCAAATTCTTCTTTTTCACAAAGGCTGAACTCTTACAAGATGGCAATCTGAACAATCTTGCAAGATGTTAGTGTTCTTACTTGCGTGAGAAGACTAAAATCTTATAATACCAGATATTTTTTCCACATTTTAGATTTGGGGTAAATGGTGTCACCTGGCCATTGCATGAAATTGTGTGATGATAACCGTTATTCAGAAAGATTCCAACTGCTCTAAGTCAAGTTGGGGGACATTTTCTTCTGCTTCAACTTGCCTTGGGCTCCGTTAATTAGTTCTGTAAAGGAGAGTTGGAGAAAGATGATGGAGACCCTTAATCCAATCATCTGAAGCAAACGGGGGAAGCAGGAATGCCTTGGAGAAATGAGTGTGGTTTGGATAATGCTTGCAGGTTCAGATACAAATATCTAGACATCTAAACTGCCCCACAGATCAGAGATTCAGAGGTGAGCATATTCTTTGCAGCTAGGCTGCCCTTTCTAATTTTTACCAGTATTTTAGCCACTGAGTGCAAGATATAGCAGGTTCAGAATCGAAGGGCAATTTCCATCCTCCATTTGTTTTGCTTTTAGTAAAATGAATGCATTGTCTATTACATGCTTTAGCTGTAGTAAAATAGATGTATTAAATCTTATTTTAAAAAAACAGCAGAAAATTGCACTAGTGATTTCAAGGGTTCAATCTTGGGGCTTGATAGGCCATCAGAAAAGGACTGGAGACTATTTACATTATTTGTGCCATAGGCTGCACACCATTAATCTTAGCAGGGCAAGGAGGCGACATCAAGCTATCAACTGGTTTCCCACAATGCAGATTGTGGGAACTTTAAATGGTTACTAGAAACAGCCTTCTCATACTGTTCAGTGTTATTGTTGCCATACAATGTATTTTGGCCATGGTCCCTTCAGAGCTGAAGGCAGTCTTGGTTTTCAGATTATTTATTTATTTATTTATTTATTTATATATTTATTTATGTATTTCACTGCAACATTTTTGCGATGCAAAATGGACATTCTTTGTACCAACAGAACTGCTTCTGTAGCTGAATTATCAGTTTATGATGGATTCCGTTTGAGCCACCATTCTCTGAGACTTAATGCTATAGCTTTATTTGAGTGCCAAGATATTGCCCAAGGCTTGCATGGTTTGATCACATGGAGAAGGCTATTCTCTGACCATGGTTCCCAATGTTTCACTGCAAGCATTTTCCCTCATAAGCAAATCCCAATTCAACCAATAAGTGTGTCCTCCAACATAATTAATAAGCAATTTTACAAGCAAAGGGTGTCAGCAGCAGCAATGGTTCAGGACCAACATCTTTAAAAGGCTTACATTCCCTTCTGATACTACCACTTTGCATTTTATAAACAATTACATGTCTCATGAAGCTATTCATCTATGCCAAGAATTGGCAATTTATATTCTCCAGATATTTTGGATTATAAGTCCCATAAGCCTCAGGCAGCACAGCCAATGGCCAGGAAATAAGGAAGTTGGAGTTGCAAAAAATCATCATCTTTCTCTTTTTATGTCTACATCTAGTGTTCCCTTACACTTTCATTTTCTGATCATTTCATTATGACTACTCCTGTCAGCCATATTTTAACTCTACCACCTACAGGAAGCAATCCTGTGCTGTCCATCTCCCTGCCATTCCTAACACCAAAAGTACCCTTTGTACTTGACTGTGCCCTGTGTGGTCACATTCCCCTCTCCCTTCAAATCCCATATCTCAGACAGTGTGGCTGAGGTTCCTAAAAAGCAAGTGATGGACTGAGCATTCATAAAGTAGAAGAAGCATGAAAAGCTCGGGGCTCTGGCAGAACAGAAGCTTTCAGGACCTTGGAGAGCTCACAGAGATACAGCGCAGGCTTCATTCACTCTCACAAGTGATGTTATTCTAAGCACTTCTCCGTGGCCGATGGAGGATCTAAGAATACTAACATGACCAGGTCACCCTTCAGGGCTGCCTCTGCATCCATCTGACTAGACTTACCGAATGTGTGGCTTCTTCTGAAGCCATGGAAAATAAGGGGAAAATTGGTATGATGAAAAAAACAAATGAAAGCTAGCTGATTCATACCATTCCCCTAATGAAAGTGTGTTCCCTTGAAATGAATTGGGAGTTTGGTATAATAAAGTTTTGTTTTTTTCTCGCAGCAATTTTACCCCTCTTATTTTCTGTCTATTTGGTTGGTATGTTTCCTCTTGTTGCTCCTTTTCTGAAGCTGTATGTACTCTACTACGACTAAGAAACTGCAGAGGCTATGCAGATAGAATCTACAGATAAGAGAATGGCTACATTCTATAGTTGGAATGCTCTACAATTGCTTCTGAAGGGTTCCCCTAATGGGGATGATCATTCGTCCCTTGCTGGCTAATGACCCTGTCGACATGACAGACCCTTTTTAAATTCATCATTGCTTTTGCTTTAATGCTCTCTGCTTCGTTGACAAAGGTCACAGCATCCAAGCAACTACTGCTGCTGCATTTACTTGCCTTCATTCTTTATTATCCTTGCTTCTCCTTAATTAGGAATAAAGAGGCCACCAATGAATAAGCTTCAGACATTGACACTAGGGTGACGAGTAACAAGCATGGAAGCTGCAGGGCCACGGGAAACAATTGCATCATAGGGATGCTTAAAGTACAGCTGAGAGTAAATTAGCAGAATAAGTAATGGCAGGCAAAGAAAGGAAAGCAAAGAGTAGGCAGGAATGACATATAAAGAGTAAAATTTATAGTAATTGAATCACTTGGAAAACACTCATGGAAATTCCAAAAATAGCAACTAATGATCCTATCTACTGAATGGTGAATGATTAATTTCTAGTTACGAAGCAATTATGTTGTCTCTTCACTGTGCTGAGATATACAGTAAGCCCACAGTGAGTTTGATGATCAGCAGAGAGAAACAAATTTTGGATTAATAGCTTCAAAGGAAAGAGGATGCAATCTGCATTTCTTGTTGTGTCCAGGCTCTTTTCTTTTTTTTCTGGTGTACATGCAGCTGACTCAACTGGTCCGCAAAGGCGTGTGTGTGTGTGTGTGTGTGTGTGTATGAGAGACACTGACATCTTACTGGGACAGCACAAAGGCTATTGTGTTATACATTTTGCTGCACACTTGCTCCTATTGCACGGTAAGATTTTGCTCACAAAGGCTCATTTTATATGCACCCAGATCCCTCTACTTCCAAAGATAAAGGGAAGTTAATCACATGGATTTTTTTTTCTATTGCGTTATAACCCACTCATGGCATATATGAAATGTACATAGTATAGCTGGGAGTGTCTGCATTAGGAGGAAGGGATTCCCACAACACAAGGAAAAGATATACAGGAAGCCTGACAATCAGTTTAAGAAATTGCATATATGCTATGGTAAGTTAAGTATGGTAAGTTGGAAAATGGTCTTCCGATACACCGCTATTGCATTAGCTACTTGAACCAATACCAAACCATTTGCTTCCAATGGGCAGGTCGAGATCCATGACAGGGCTATGGTCTGTCCTAGGATAAGTTGCATCACTTATATGGAGAAAAAAAGAAAGCTTGTCAAAAATAGAAAAGTGGAGAGGGAGAAATGGGAAGAAAAGGAAAAACAGGAGACTAGATTTAGGCCACTTTTCCCTAGTCAGTGCCCTCTGAGTACTGGGATTCCTAAAATTTAGAATACTGCTATCCCAACACATCTGGAGGGTACCAGACTGAATAAGACCATCTGGATCTAGCTAGATAAAATAATAATAAGACTAATTCAGAATATAAATGCTTAAATATTTTTCTCTATTGCAGACCAATGCAAAGAAAGATTCTGAATCTTGAAAGATAGAAGTGTGCTAAATTGTTCTAAATAATATCTGTGAAATGTATGGCACTGTAGAAATACTAATGTTTAAGATCAGCATTTTTCCTCTTCTCTTTCCCCACCTATCACACAAAAATCCACTAAAACACAGATTACCTTAGAGTTTCTCCAGATGATCCCCTTCTTTTCCACAGGTTGACCAAACTGCTTGAACGGCTGGTTGCAGAAGAAGGCTTTCCATCTCCAACATGCATGCGAACCACAGTTGACGTGGTGAATGCACTGCGTACATTCCTCTCTGGCTTGGCAAGAATGATATACACCTTTGGTACAAACATGCAACCGAGTGCCACAGTGGCACTCAGGCTTACTGAAAAGCACATGGTGATAATCTTATAGTTGCTCCCAAAATAAATTGGTACAAAGGCCAGCCAGATGATGCAGGTGGTATACATAGTAAAGGCAATGTATTTGGCCTCATTGAAATTTGCAGGGACATTTCTGGTCTTGAATGCATAAAAGGTACAGCTTAAGATGAGTAAACCATTGTATCCAAGAGGGGTCACAACCCCCAAGTTGGTGGTGTTGCATATCAGGTACACTTCTCGGATACTTGGATAATCGTGCTTTATATCTGGGGGCTCCATAATGAACAGGGCAACGATGATGCCAAGCTGAACACATATCAGGATAAAAGCTATGACCAGCTGGGCACAAGCGCTCATGAACCGTGGCTTCTTGGTGCAGATTTTCTTCTTGCTGCCAGCCAGAATCCTTGCAATGCGGTTTGTTTTCGTCACTAGAGCTGAGTAACTCATAGCCGGGGAGAGACCGATGCCAATCCTTTGAAGGTAACAGTAGATCTGTTGGGGCTTTGCAATGAGGCAGAAGGTACACAGGTAACCCAGAAAGATTCCAGCCAAGATGATGTAACAGAGCTCTCGGCTAGAGGATTTGACAACTGGCGTGTCGCGGTACATGATGAATATGGCAGTGACAAATAAAGTGGCCAGGAGACCCAAGCAGGCGAAAACCACTGCAGCAATGGGTTCTGGATCACCCCATCGTAGATATTCAACTGGGATTAAATCGCAGCCTGGTATGGACAGGAATGAAGAAGACAATATTATTTATTTTTTGAGCAGCAGCTCTGGTTAAGGCAAGTAGACTCCTGTTCCTTGATACAATCACTGCTCCTTCTATTGCAATCTTTCTTCAATCAATCTAGCAGTTAAATATAGGTTTATTGAAATTTGTCTGAGCAGCTGGTAGGATCTGAATGAGGTTACCCGGGCTCAGAATTAAACAGAGTTAAACTTGGTTAATACTTGGTTAGGAGGCCACCAGTAAATACTGAACTAGTAGAATTGACTGGGGAGCTGAGAAAATATCTTGGGAAAAGGCAGTAGCAAACATTTTCTGTACTGTGCCAGGAAAACTACATGGGTTCATTAATGAAATCACTAGGAGTCGATCTGGACTCAAGGGAGACTTTACTTATTTAAATTTGGTCATCATTTCTTAGCCATATTAAAAAGTTGTTCCTAACAGAAGTTCTGATTTTGTTCTGGGTAAAAAATCTTCCTTCCTTCCTTCCTTCCTTCCTTCCTTCCTTCCTTCCTTCCTTCCTTCCTTCCTTCCTTCCTTCCTTCCTTCCTTCCTCCCTCCCTCCCTCCCTCCCTCCCTCCCTCCTTTCTTTCTTTCTTTCTTTCTTTCTTTCTTTCTTTCTTTCTTTCTTTCTTTCTTTCTTTCTTTCTTTCTTTCTTTCTCTCCAATTTGTACTTCATTTATTGCTTTAATTACTGTGTTTTTTATTTTTGTCTTGGCAATTTCTTGCAATAAAAAAGCAATGAAAAAAAACATTATAAAAATCTCTACCAGAAGCTGAGCCTAGGAAACCTGCACCCTCTGAAAATTAGTCCCAAATATATACAGCTGAGGTTTGGAAGCAGATCACCCACTTTCAGTGGCATTATTATATATTTTTTAAAACCTATATTGATGTCTCAGATTGGCATAACATGACTAATTTAAGTTTTTAGGGATGAAGTAAAAAAAGGGTGATGGGGCTAAAATTCTGACCTCAACTCTCTGGGGCCATCACAACATACTCCTGTGGTACCTACAGACCTTTCCCCAAATATAAGTCTATAAAGTCTCTGAGTAGCAACAATCAGCCAGCCTTGATAGAGCTTGGAAGATAAGTAGGATCAGACTTGGTATTTACATGCACTGGGAACCACCTGGGAATACCAGGGCCGTTGGCTTGATTGGGCAGTTCATAGAACAGGGCAAAGGCAAACTACTTCCATACTACTGTCAAGAAAAGAATATGGACATATCCATAAAGTCATCACAAGCAGAACTCAAAATCAAGAGAGGCTTTCTCTTTACAAAGAAAAGAAACCCACTTGTCAGTTCTGACTGCAGAATGGTTGCCCGTTCGTGACTTACAAAAAGGGTTGAGGAAACCTGTAGACGATAGGTCTACAAGACAGATTTTGCCATACTCATCAAAGCTTCATATTCTTAAGGGAATTATTTTAGTAAAGGAGCTGGTTTGGTGTAGTGGTTAAGGCACCAGGCTAGAAATTGGGAGATTGTGAGTTCTGGTCTTGCCTTACACATGATGCCAGTTGGGTGACCTTGGGCCAGTCCCTCTCTCTCAGCCCTAGGAAGACAGCAATGGCAAGGCACTTCTGAAATCTTGCCAAGAAAACTGCAGTCATCAGGAGTCAACACTGACTTGAAGGCACCCCCCAAAAAAGAAAGAAATCAGGACTCTTTGTCTCAATTCCATTTTAGTGGAGGAAGTTCCCACAATAGTATTAGATGACCAGACATTTTTCTAGCCACAGTTCCATTATCCTCCTGACAAATGCCATATTGGAATCATTTACTTCTTCTCTAACCTAATAGAGATCTCCTAGTCCAATAGCCTTCTTCTTGGCTGCTTATCTTCCCAGCCGCTCCTGAGTTGTTACTGATAAGGCTGGCATTTGATGACTCTTTTGAATCTTGTCATTGCCATAATTTTGCCCTCTCAGAGTGCTTTGATGAATCCTGAGAAATTGATTGGTATCTGGTTTTCTCCAAAGTTAATCCATTTTATCGTTTGCCAAACATTAAGCTACCTGAAGAAGTCTTAGGCCCTCACATTCATTTCATTGTATTTTCCTTTGTAATTTATAATGATAGGTCAGCCATCCTTCCTTTTAGTTATAGCCGACACATACTTTGCTAATTAACCTTGTCATAATTACCATATTCCACATTAATATTTAGCTTCCACCCTCTCCTCCTTTGTAGACTTATGGAAAGGATAATCCCTTTAGCTTTCCAGCTGATTAATCAAGCAACTACAGTAATAATATATTTAAATTTTAAAGTCTTCACATATGGCACCAGATGATTTGTTTCTTTCTTCCTAGAATAAACTGTTGACATTTATGCTGTCCTTAAATGTGCCTTGCAATGCAATTTCTCAGATGTTTTCTTTCTTTCAAAGCTTTTGAAAAAGGCTTTGGTTTTTCTACATTATTCTCAGGGCACTTGATAGATGCTTTTGAATTTCCCTTGGTGACGTTTTGGAGTGAACCTGATTGTTGGAAAAGGCAAAGACAGTTAATGCCAACATTGTTTTCTGTTATGTACTACTCTGAAGCTGCTGTAGTTATTCACTTTTCTTAATGTGGAAAACCCCAGTGGCTAGAGGTTCCTCATTATTACTTTCTTTGAGTGTTAATAGGAATATGGGAAGACAGGGAAGATGCAGATGACTGAACAGATGATTGTACAATGAAAGGTAGGGTTCCTATAGACATCTCTTGGCCCCCTTCTATGAGAGCTTGGCAAAGTCAGAAGCAATCAGACAAGCTTATTATGATAAAAAGGGACAGATGGCAATTCCTTTCAAACTGAAAGGTCTTGAGTCATTGCACCATGCAGGTAGGAGAAAGAGGTGTAATAAGTAAACCATAAATTCTGTATCAATAGGGCTTGCATTTAATATCTGGCAGTTGCTGGAATCCTTTCTTTATGGCTTCCTTAGTTGTGATAAAGTTACTTACTTGTCAGAGACCTGCATCCTGGCATCACTGCCTATCAGCCACTAAAAGCATGATATCTTGCAATTAAATGTGCAAGAATTCTACGCTCCACCTTTGAAAACTTCACTGAAATTCTCTTCTGTTTTGAAATACATTTTGAAAGCAAATTCCCTTTCATCAGAATGAGTAAGAAGTGGTAAAGAAATTTATAATAGCTATAAGTTTATAGAAAAGTACAGAACTTTGTAATCCTGCCCCTTCCCCAATGTTTATGGAGACATTTTGGCAACTGTTTTAGGAATAGTTGACCATAAAGCCCACTTCTATCTCTAGGGAAACCCTCTCTAAAATGTATTTATTTATGTAAATGTTGCTACATTTTTAGTCTTTATTCAGAAGGTCTTTAGAAAGCCTTTGGTCTTTCTTTACTTAGAAAATTCTTCTTTAGTCTTTCTGCATACTCCAAAACATTTTGGAAACAAGATCTTCCAAAAGAAATGCAGTAATAATGACTTGACTATGAAGAACAAATAAAACACATTCCAAACTCACAAAACCCCCTGGTAATTCCTTTAGGCCAATGGAAGTTGTATAATTATCACAAATTCTTGAGTTCTCCAGAATTCTTCCTTAGTTAATTGTTTTGGAGATCTTCCACATTCACCTTTAATTTGACTGGAGGTGAAATCCAGTGGCAAGGCAATAAAAACCGAGTTGGCAACTGAACTCACTCACTAGCCTTGGACAAGTCAGCCAAGATAAAAGTTTATTAGTATGCTAAAGGTAGGACTTTGCTGGCTTCCTTTTAGGGAACTTCTTGCTAGCTTTACAGTACTCAAGAGTTGAACTATGTTCCAAGAGAAGGAGGAGAAAAGAAACAGGTGGTGTCCTTATTTCACTCTGTCCAACCAGTTAGGGATTTTCTTTATGGTTATAATAACAAAATAGAGTATACAGTATGTAATCTGGAGGTCCTCCTAGACTCACGACTCCTGTTCGAAGAGCAGGTGGCAGTCGTGGCTAGGAGGGCCTTTGCACAACTTTGTGTTGTGTGTCAGTTACACCCCTTCTTGGATCAGGAAGCCCTCCACGCGAGGGCTCTTGCCCTCGTCACCTCCTGGTTGGATCACTGCAATGCTCTCTATGTGGGTCTACCCTTGAAGAGTATCCGGAAGCTACAGCTGGCACAAAATGCAGCAACGCGGACAGTTTTGAATGCCCCCAGGGAGGGCACATATAACTCCTCTGTTACGTGAGCTGCATTGGTTTCCCCTTTGCTTCCAGGTCCAATTCAAGGTGTTGGTTATTACCTTTAAAGCCCTTCATGGCACAAGACCAGGTTATCTGAGGAGCCATCTCGCCCCTGTTATATCAGCCCGCCCCACTCAGTCCGGCAGAAGGGGCACGTTGCAGACCCCACCAGTCATGGAATTTTGACTGGTGGGATCTAGGAAGAGGGCCTTTCTGCCATGGCCCCAGCTTTGTGGAACAACTTACCACCTGAGGTGTGACGTGCCCCCACTCTCATGGCCTTCAGGAAGAGTATGAAATCTTGGCTATGCCAGGTGGCCTGGGGGCCTGATGGGGGCTTGCATTGTTGGAACTGGTTGATGGGGTAATCAATTCTGCCCCCCCCATCATCTTGAATTGTATATACAGATTGTATAGACAGACCCAGTGCGTAACTTGGGGGTCCTCCTGGATTCACGACTCCTGCTCGAAGAGCAGGTGGCAGCTGTGGCCAGGAGGGCTTTTGCACAGCTTCGGGTTGTGCCCCAGTTACGCCCTTTCCTGGATCGGGATGCCTTGCGAACAGTCACCCATGCCCTCGTTATCTCCCAGATAGACTACTGGAATGCGCTCTACATGGGGCTACCCTTGAAGAATATCCGGAAGCTGCAGCTGGTCCAGAATGCGGCCGCGCAGGCGATTTTTGGGGCCCGAAGAAGGACCCATATAACACTTCTGCTCCGTGAGCTGCATTGGGTGCCAGTTTGCTTCCGGGTCCAATTCAAGGTGTTGGTTATCACCTTTAAAGCCCTACATGGCATGGGGCCAGGCTACCTGAAGGACCGCCTCGCCCCCACGATCTCTACCCGTCCCACCCGATCTCACAGAGAGGGCATGCTCCGGATCCCCGTGGTAAAAGAACTTCGACTAGCGGGGTCCAGAAGGCGGGCCTTCTCTGCTGTGGCCCCTGCCCTTTGGAACATCTTGCCCCCGGAGGTGAGACAGGCCCCCTCACTCCAGGCCTTTCGGAAGGACTTAAAGACATGGCTCTGCTATATGGCCTGGGGCAGGGAGGGAAGAAATCAGAATTGGGGTTGGCTGGCCTCTTAGTGGTATGCTGTGGCCCCAGCGGCCTCTTGGATTTCTTAGCTTTTTATCTTTTTAATGTTTGGTTTTATAACTTTTAACTGTATTCATGTTTTTTAGTATGTTGTAAGCCGCCCAGAGTCCCCCATTGTGGGGAGATGGGCGGGGACAAATTAAATAAATAAATAAAATAAAATAAAATAAATATAGTCTTTTTATATAGTATTATTTTTTTAGCTAATTTAATATGGATATTTATATTTTTACTGTTTGATTTTAATTGTGAGTTGCCCAGAGTCACCCTCTGGGGGAGATGGGCAGCATATAAATTCAATAAATAAATAAATAAATAAATGTTGGGTTATCAGCATTCTGTCCATCCATCCATCCATCCATCCATCCATCATCTGCTTTTCTGTTCTGTCATCTCAAAAATCAAGCCACCAGCGTATCTAAAGGACATTTAATAAGAATTAAAAATGCCTGCCCAGAAGGAAGAGTAATCAAAGGCTGATGAAATTAATAACACTGACTCTCTCCTTGTATTCTTCAAAGCTGCTGAAATTAACAGTTTCTTTTACCTACTGCACTAGTCACAAAGACTGTGAGCTGGCCTTATTTTCCTCCTACAAGAAGAGTTCAAAAATGGTAATAAATCAAGAAAAGAATCAATCAGGAGGAAGAGACAAAAAGAAGGGATAATCAGTATACAGAAAACATTGCCTTCCCAGCAGGTGTGTAATCTTTCTAAATGCAATTTACTATCACTTTTAGCATAAATCTAACTAAAATGATGTTCCTTTGAATGCTTCAGAACCCTAGGAGTGAAGATTTAAAGAAAATGTCCATGAACAATAACATTACTATATATGTAGAATGTAATGGGCATTTATACTCACATTAAAAAAAACAAAAACAAAACCAACTCTGAACATTTACCAGTCTAAATGGGAACAGATGTGGATTATACTTTTTTTTTAAAAAAAAAAAACATATATGAGATGACAAAGGGATCTCTTCCAGTATTTGTTAATGTTTAAAAGCTCAGAGCGCTTATAGCATCACCAGGCTGTTTGCAAAAGAGTTCATCCCTTGTTTATCATTTTCTGGACTGTGTGATCAAGGGATATCATTTCATCTCATGGCATTCCAGGAAAAGCCAAAAAAGAATCTTCTAATCCACAAAGATGGGTAAAGTTACAATAAATATGCTGTTTTTTTAAAAAAAAAAACTGGAAAGAACTTACAGAGGATGCATTCATTAAAGATAGATAGATAGATAGATAGATAGATAGATAGATAGATAGATAGATAGATAGATAGATATAATGAGTTCATCCACTTGTATATTTAGAGGCAAATGCAATATCTCCCACTCCTATGAATGAATGAACAAACGAATGAATGAATGAATATATACATATTCAGGGTGGGGAGTGGGGGTGGGAAAGACCATTGACAGTGAATTTCATTTGTGGGTGGAATTCATTCCACCATAGATACTTCTGAAGTTAAACTGTCAAATCCATTGCCAGAGGAATTTTCCCATCCTTATCCACTTCTTA
This sequence comes from Python bivittatus, assembly GCF_059951505.1. Classification (NCBI taxonomy): domain Eukaryota; kingdom Metazoa; phylum Chordata; class Lepidosauria; order Squamata; family Pythonidae; genus Python; species Python bivittatus. The sequence continues at coordinate 10,015,185 of NW_028277056.1, forward strand.
TAATATTCTTTCAGATACAGAACTGCTGCTAAACCTAAATTGTGATTGATATCTCCCCAAAAATCTTGGGTGAAAGAATACAAATACCCTTTAAAAATGTTTTCTGTTTTGGCAATATTCCAAATTGGATCTTATCTCAATTAATTATTTCCATGCTGCCAGAAATAAGAAAAATCATTTTCGGGGAAGGGAAGGGAAGGGAAGGGAAGGGAAGGGAAGGGAAGGGAAGGGAAGGGAAGGGAAGGGAAGGGAAGGGAAGGGAAGGGAAGGGAAGGGAAGGGAGAGACAGAAGGTGGAGGGAGGGAGGAAGGAAAGGAAAGGAAAAAGAAAGAGAGAATTATACCACACATACATGAGCAAGGAGACCATATTGGTGATACCTTAGCATGGGTGACACACAAATAGGGGTTCTTTTCTGTGCATGTGGTGTCAGTATTTACATATGTGGTCCCCTAGCTGCTGCTTGAAGAAGTATTACCCAATAACAGGTAAACACTGTTGTGGATTCCACTCATCTCCTTTACCTCTAGAAACTTTGACAGAAACAAAAAGTACCAGAATAACATTGTGCTCAATATATGTTCCATGCACGTCCTTGCAGTCTCCAGGACAACTTCCTCTTGTGGCAAACAAGAACAGACTGGCTCTACAGCAATCTGAGATATGAGACATTTCAAGGACACCTGGGTAAGCCTTGTAAGATCCACCATGAAGGGTGTTTTGAATGAGGAAGCGTCTTTATCTCCATTCAGCCGCTAAATAGGGCTAAGAGCTTCCCCTTTTTTCCCAGGGGATAAGAGATGCCTGCTTCAGAGGAAAGAAAGAGAGCCTGGGGGGGGGGGGGAGCAGTGGGGGACAGGTAAGACTTTAAGAGAGGGGGCAGATTTTCCCTAAACTGCTTGCAGGCCAGACTGGAAACTTGTATATGAGGCTTGCAAGGTAGCAATTGCCTTACAGATTGACTTTAAAAGAAGAATGACTTTAAAAGACAGCCTAAGCCTTGATGGCTGATGGAGAGCAATCCGATTTTTATGCATCTTGCAAAGGGTCCCTAAGATCCAACAAATGCTTACACTGGGATCAATTTATCTTTCAAGTGGCATAGGGTTCTTGCCTGTTTTTGAGGCAATAGAAAAATATTGCTAAGCTCTATGGATTGCAGCAAAATCCCACAGGTTGCTTCAGAAGAAACAGAAAGCTGGCATTCATTTTTCAAAGGCTTGCCGTTGGATGAGAAAGAGAGCAGAGCAAAATTTAGGGAATACTAAAGGAACAGGATGCTGGAAATTTTACTCCTTTCTTAATCAGTCATCACGTGGAGGGGAATGGGAGAAAAGCTTTAAACGTGGGATTTGGGGACATGCTGAAGATGTCCTACCTCTCATGGTAGAAATCAAAGGATCTGCACTGCCACAATTAAATCTTAATATCTGTATACTAGTAACAGTCTCCTTTTAGGGTCAACAATTATGCAAACCCATTCACTGCTAGCAACAGGACCCAGTGAATGGGATCCAGTGAATCTCAGAGTTTCCCTAAATAAACTTTGAAGGTATCAAGAAAGTTGTAAGGGGGTGGAGAAACTCCAAAACAGCTAAATAAAAGCAAAAATGCCAGATAGGGTATTCTGGAAAAGGGCCTATGCCATTCCTTTCTTCTTCTCTCACCTCACCCCCATCAGCATACATAATTATGGGAAGGCTTCCCATAATTATGTATGCTGATGAGGATGGGTGAGGAGAAGAAGAAAAGGGAATGCACAGGCCTTTTTCCAGAATACCCTATCTGGCTAAATAGAAATCTTCGAATATTCAACATTTTATTGCCGTTCCTATTTGTAAGACAATGTTCTGTTATTCTTTACGTACCAGTGAGGTCATGGTTGGGCCAAGAGCCCAGCTCACAGGCCCTGCATGTATATTCATCAAAGACAAACTCATTCTCTTTGCATCGGGTGCAGGTCCAACAGCAGCTGACTTCTCCCTTGCGGATAACCTGAGAAGAACACCCAACACATTTTTAAATGCCTTTTGTTTTCTAAAACTCATGATTTGTTATCTTTAAAAAAATGATTCCAGCTTTGTGCCATTTTATCACATCCATCTATTTTTACAAAACCACTGAAGTTGTTAAAGATCCCTTCTACATGAAGGGCTAGGGCTCTTGGCCCCTTTTCCAGATGAGTGTTCAGGTTCTGCCAAACTTGGGGGTGAGTTTTGGATCCCTCCTCACCTCAGGATGTTCTGTTCATCATGGCTATTTCCAGGCATGGTCATTTCAAATCTGCAGCTCAGTTCCTACCTTGGTGTTGGGGGAAAGAATGGACATTCTGCTGAACTCTACAGTTGTATAGTTGACTCTATTGTTTTAATTATATAACTACGTCCATGTATATGTTGGTCACAAGGTTAAGACACTGGCTCTGAAAAGTTGGGAGCTTAGCCTGGAAAACTGTTAGTGCTGTCATCATTAACTCTGGAGCACAGTCTGCCAGGAACCATGGGAAATTGTGTGTGTGTGTGTGTGTGTGTGTGTGTGTGAGAGAGAGAGAGAGAGAGAGAGAGAGAGAGTAGTAAGTCTCTCTCTCTCTCTCTCTCTCTCTGATGCTGTCATAGGCTGGGCCATGGAATCAGCTGGATCAGCAATTCCAAACCACATCGATTTACCTTAATCTCTCCTTTCTCACAAGGTTCACTGCATACAGATCTGATGACAGAACTTTTCTTTGACCAAATTTCACCATCATCCATCTTCAGTTCACCATTGTCCCAACTTCCGACATTGATGTAATCATAACGATCCTTCCCCATTTTCTTAAAATTCATGATCTCATACCTTTCAAACAAAAAAAGAGAAATCACTCCATTTTGCTTAAACCCAGAATTAAGGACAGGGTCACCATGAGAAAAGAGGTGCAAAGTAAGGCAACAATCAGCGTTTTTTCATTGGGCTGTTAAAGTCATATCCAACATTAATCCCATTGATTTCAGTTCAATCCAGATTCAACCCAGAGTGTAAATATGAGTTACATATGGGGGTGTATTCATAAGATTGGATGTTAAAATATTCCAAATAACAAATAAACGTTGCTTTAAGTATGTAGCCATCATTTGAAAAATGAATGTATGAATTAGGCTGGACATAGTTTTATTCAGCTGTAAAAAAATATTTGACCTTCCGTCATATGTTACTGCTAATGGAGAACAACTAAAGAGTTAGAATAAGGGACAGAGACCAAAACCAGCACAAAAATATAATATATAAAATATTGCACTGTATCTTCAGACATAATCAAAATATGCAAATGCAAACATAAATTCCAACAGAACAATGGGTGTCCAGCCGATGTTTGAACTACAGCTCCCATCATCTCCGTTCATTGGTTGCAAGGCATCTGGAGGTTAGAGAAAGCTTTCTTGGAGCATAAGGGTAAAAATAACTAAAATATATTTCCTGATATTCTTTGGAGTTGCCAGTGTATAAGTTAGGTGCTGTTGACTTCAGGTAGGCTAATGTGTGTCCTTCAGCTCCCATAGTTCTCAGCAAGAAGTTATGGAAGTTGAAATCAAATCCATATAGAGAGCACCAAATTGGACAGGGCTGCCCATACTAATATTGGAAATTCTTGACCTTATGCAGATATTCTGGACATTCTGGACCATATAATCATTTATGGTTGAGATGGGGGTTCAGCTCTACCATTAGCCAGAATGAGAAGCAACAGTATTTATTCTCCTGCTGTTCCTCTTGAGTAACCGGCCCTTGTTTGAGGACAGACTGTGTATGTCACACAGCCTGCCCTGTGCTAGCTTGTCTTAAATACAGTTAGGGATGCTACTGTGTCACTAGTGTTAAAGTAAGATTCCAGTGGTGCTTTGGAGTGCAGTAGATATGTTCCTATAGCACCTGTCTGCAACTCCTTAAAATAGCTTCATCTTTTCCCACTATCCACAGTTGCATTATGATCCCAGGAAAATACATGTTTAGTGTAAGGAATTGCAGCCATTCCTATACTCTCTGAAGCAACTTTTGCCTTTGAATTTGAAATGCTGCAGTTTCAGATTTACCTGTCCATCCAGATGGCCTCTACTCAAGGCATAGCAGTGGCAAGACCCCATATTGTTGGTGTTCAATTCTACTCTGATCCAAGCAGCCTGACTACATTCTTGACTAAGAGCCACTGCAATTTTTTTGGGCCAGTGTGAATCTGTGAGACCAGAGTGTTTTAAAAGAGATTTATAGATTCTAATTGGAATGCATGAATATTCCAGATAATTTGGTGGTTAACATGCCTGTTGATAGGGCCATGATTTACCAATTGCTGGCATCACGGACTGACAAAGGCCTGGGACATTATATCATATCTGTTGCATTTGGAAGACATCATTATCCCTTTTCCTCACTGAAGATGAGGTAGGAATATACTGTATGTGATGACTGAATATTTAAAAGAATATATGTGGTTTGAAATGTATTTTTCCTGCTTGGAATAGTACGTTATGAATGACATCTTTTCCTAGGCATTAGGAGAGAAAACAAAACAGACACAAAGAGAAAATGCTTTTGACTGCCAAGGAAAATGCTAAATGCTTTTGATGTCCTCTTAAAATGATTTGAAGCATTTACTGGCAGTGGTTCTGCCAACTGGCCAATTCTTATTCAAAATCCAAAATAGTGAAGTATGATTTAAATGTCAGCATGAATTTCAGAAAAGCCAACTGGTCCATGGTATCTCCAAGAAGCAGCTTGTGTGAACATTTAATTCATTTTGGGAAGCAAACTGCTTCAGTCTGTTGGAGTGCCTATTTGTGGTCTAAGCACGTGGTAAAGGAATCCTACTAAACCTATCTTACCATCCTTTAGAACTTGGACTAAAGAAATCCTATTTAAGCCCATTTTATGATCCTTTAAAATTGGGGTCCCTACTGTGGTGCCCGTGGGCTCCAAAGTACCTGCAGTGTATGAGTTGGCAGAAAATTATGCTGGCATAAATTGCCCTGACCTCATTGCTGTTTCCTCTGCTGCCTTAATAATGAGGCTGGCAAGTGTACTGCTCTGGACTGTTTTAATACAAGATAAGTTAAGAAATGCAATTTGGTGAATCCCCCAGGCTTCATTTGCAAGATTCTGTTACTGTAACTTTATAATAAAGTAGTATTAGCATTCATAACTTTGGCATCCTAGTCTGGTCTACCTTGAAGGGCTGATATCAATCTTGCAAGTATGAATGTGCTTCCCCTCTCCCTCCCTTTATCTTCTTGAGAACCAGGGAGGGTCATGTCTGAGACACTTTCTCAAATTACATTTCTGCCTCGGGCTCAGATTTCTTTTATCTGACTGTTGCCTTGTTTGTGGCTCTTCCTCCTGTTCGTCAAGGTTATTTCTACTGCCTGTTACAGGGGGAGACAAGCTTGCTGAAGTCTGAAGTAACCAAGAGAAGAAGGGCAAATCCCAATGCTTGACTACTTCAGCAACCACACTGCTGATAATTGCTAGTTTGGTTCACAGCAAAAATTATGATGGAAGAAGGAAAACATTATTTTACAGCTGACCTTCCTTAAGGTGCCTCATCTGAGGACATTAAAAAATAATTCTGGGTTTGGCTACAGTTAGGAGGAAGTGAAGATGAGCCCTTAGTTAGGAAGATGTAGGTCTACTTAGACAGACTGACTGAAACCATTGACTTAGTTTAGTCATGATTAAGTCCCACACTACAGTGGGTTAATTTTAAGGATGATAAAATCTGGGCCCATTTCAGGAATTCCAATTGCTGTGATTAAAAAATGGAGTACTTAGCAAGTCAAGGCATTCTATATTTTCTAAATGGTTGAATATGTACAGTACCGTCCTGGTGAGTCTCCGTTTTCATCAAATGAGATCATATCTCCAGAAACCCCAGTGAAGTTGGACTTCATCAGAGAATCCAGAAGTTTCCGTCCATCGATTGGCTTCATAGCATCACAAAGACCCGCATAGCCTGGACACAGTGCCATTTGCATGTTATGGAGGCCATATGCCATGGAATATATTGCATTAATCACGAACCCCATCTTGGAGTCTTGCACATGTTGTGTTTCTAAGGTCAAATTACCTGTCGTGAAAAGAACATGTAATAATTGCCACAGTTTTCAGATTAACAAAATACACTTTATTAATTTTCTGTTTGCTGAAAGGTTTTCTCTTTCTCCCTCTTCGAAATCTAGAATAAATGAAAATATCTGTGTTTAGGTTCTCTTTAACACCAGGTCTGACTCTCAGCTCTTCAACTAGGTCAGCCAGAAGTTATTTTCACGGAAGTCATCCCACGAGTTCTTTCGGTAAGTGGCTCCAAACCAAGGGTCTGGCATCTCAACAAAGATGCTTGCTAAAAAGAACAGTTGGAAGAAAATGTTCCTGGCATGTGAGCTGGGAAAAACCAAGAAATTTCTCTACCACCAAAAATATTGCCATGACGACGAAATAGTGTGAGATTGCTGAAGTGGCATGCCAATGTCAAAGCACGTGTTTGCAAAGCCTCCTTGTGCCGCGGCTTGAAAAATGTTGGGTACAAACCATTTCTGTTAAAAACAGTGGGAGCCACTGAGTACAGAAGGACCTTCTAGGGACAACAGCCATTATAAATAATTCCAAGTGGAGCTTTACCCACACCTTCCACTGGAAGTTAATGAATACTATTCATCTGCAAAGGAAAGTGTTGTGTTGTATTTTGCCAAAGAAACTATTCATGTCCTACAGTTATCTCAAAAAAAGAAGGGAACCCCCCCCCCCCCGCTTTATATAAGCTTACATTAGCCTATGTAATATTCTTATGTGCTCCTGCTATTCTATTAACAGAAATGCTCTTCTCCATGACAAGCAAGTATCCTTTGTCATCATATGGTTCTCAGTTTCTACCACTTTTTCAAGGTCAGCTTCCTTTCTGGGTTCTTTAGACCTTAGATCTTAGAATGAGAGGGGGATACTACTACATCATCATCATCTTCATCATCATCCTCATCCTCATCTCCATTTCTGATGTAAGATTTCTTTCACTTGCGGAAATAGGAATCATTATGTTATTTCTCTGTGAAAGAGAGGCATAGTAGTTCCAAAGTTGCAAGTGTACAAAAATATTAAAATGGGTAACCCCAATCTGACACAGTGAGGAATCACTAGCCATGGAATTTTGACTAAAAAATAAGAACAAAACTGACAGCTGGATAGTAAAGAGAAGAATGGTTGAAGCAAGAGGATGGTGAAATAAGGTAGAAAGATCCATTTCACTGGAAGAATAAGTCATTTCCTTATGACCTTATGACCAAGAACCTTATGTAGTTAATTGAACGCCCCTATTCTTTCATTTGCTCAATTTATATTAAATAATAAATGTAATGAATGTTCATTTTAAGGCACTGAGAAACCCTAGAGCAGAATGTTCTTTTGGGTTCTCCCACTCTGTTTTCTTCTCACTGTGTACTTTATCAGTGCAGGTTTCTGCCATTTATTTTGTCCACTGAAGAGAGCAGCCCAGCACAAGGAGTATGGAGGAAGCTTTCTGAGTTACATTTTAAATGCTTAGTTGACTCCTTTGAGTGTCAATTAACAATCCATTTGATCATGCCAATTCTGAATGTTACAGATCCACCCCCCAAAACATGTTGAGGCCAGGTAATTGATAGAATCATGGAGGTGGAAAAGATCTTAGAAGTGATCTGGTCCAACTCCTTACTTACTGCAGAATCTCCAACAAACAGCCCTTCAGCTATTATCTGAAGACCTCTAGTGAAGGATTATGCACCACACATGCACCAACATCTTGAGGTCTATCCTGAATGTCTTTTCATGTTATTCTAATACACTGGTTATGGTTCTGCCTCAGGGGCAATCAAGAGTAAGTCCCCTTCTTTCCTGGATGACAATTTTACATCTATTTGAAAACTGCTATCATATCTCCACTCAGCAATCTTTTCTAGATGCTAAACCATTTCTTGTAGGGTTTTTTCCCCCTCACTCCCTTCACTTTCTTGGTAGACCTCCTCTCAAGTTCTTCCAATTTTTAAATGTCATTTCTGTGGTGCACAGAATTTGATACAAAGATCCAGATTAATCTGACCAGGGCATATTAGAAGAGGACAAATTCTTCTGGAAATAATTTCTGCTCCCCACACCCAGCCCCATCACCAAGATCCTGAATTTGTCCCATCTTTTCATTCACATATGTGCAAGGAAATGTCCAACACTTAGCCCCATATTTTCATCCACACAAGTTCAAGAAAGAGCCCAAGGCCAGCAAGAAGCTGGAACAGAGCAGATGCATATCCATCCTGAACAAAACATAGATTGGGGGGCAGATGGAGAGAACAAGAGAGCCCATTTAAAAAATGAGCCCAGTGACAAACAAGAAAGGATCAGAACAGTGTTCATTAGAAAAAGAAATGAGAAATAAAGAAGAGGGTGGGGTGTAGGGGAATGAAGTAAAATAACATAGAGGGAGAGTGAAAAAATGACAAATCTCATCCTTTTTCTCAGAAAAATGCCTTCTAAGAACTTCTGGTTCAGCTCTGATTTAAAGTCTAATCTCCCATTAGCTCAAAAGATGCAGAGCAGGAGCAGGTAATCCCTGGATTCCAGTGGTCTTCATGCAGCTAGCTGCTGATGTCTTCTCCACCCATGCTTTCTGGCAGCCCACCAATCAACTACTGGCAAGTAGCCAGGAAGTCCTATTTCCCCAGTGTCATCATGGCCCTCAGCAGCCTGCCAAACAGCTGGTAACAGGCTGTTGGAATTGCTCTTCTGTTTCAGAGCTCTGGGTTCCTGCTATTACTTGCATCAAAAACTAACCAGGGATCTTCAGTAGCATCATGGAATTCTAGAGCTGGAAGGGGCCATTTAAGATATTGAGTCCCAACCCCCTGCACAGTGCAGAAATTAAAGCATCCCCAACAGATGGCTGTGAGTGGCATCATGGGGGGCTGGGTGAACATGCTTTGGCCTTCCCTGCCAGGCACTCTGCTGAATATCTGAAGCAGGATCACCGGGAAGTGAAATGAGGGAGCATACACACCCTCTGCAATTTTGCTCAAGATTTTTAGTTCTCTTTACTCTCCATCAGGAAGCAGGAATGTTAACTTGGTTACTGAGGGCAGCTAAAGCCTCATTCCCCTTCCTTTGCCCTTGAGGAGGGTTAAGTTGCATCTTATGTGTACATGGGAACATGTGTACATGTGCCTCCAACTCCCAACTAAGCATAAAATGCAGCTTTCTGGATCTAAAAAGGTTGCCTTTCCCTTGGTGAAAAGGGATAAATCCATTCATACTAGGAGTTCAGTGATGTTCTCTGTACTTATCCTACTCTGAAAGATGAGTTTCTACTACATTTCCTTGAATATGAGTAGGTGATCTGAGCCTCTGAAATACAGCAGTAAAATTAAATTGATCTAATTCTTCTGAATGGGAGAAGCTGCACTCCGGGGTGTCTGCAGGGTATGGTCAAAAAAGGCAAGGTGGTGGGCATGGCAGTGCAATTGAAGCACCATCTGTTCTTTTTGTATGTTGTGCTACTGTGGCTGCATCTTGAATTTTTTGACCATACCCTGAAGACACCTCTGGCTGCATTTACGAAGAACAGTAGCATAAAATTGGCAAGTGCAGCTAAAAGCGTTTACAGAAATAAGTTGGCTTTTTGAAAAAGAAAATTCAGGAGAAGGGATTAGTAAGCTGCTTCAAAATCCACTAGGAAGCATTTCCAATCCTTAAAACATCAGCAATGGGCTACATTTCAAGTATGCATGTAATGATTACTATGATTCAAAGGTACTTTGCCCAGAAATATTAACCAGGGTACAGATAATCTATTCTATCTGTGCAAATGTGTTGCAGGAACACTAACTGATACATCAGGTCTTCTTGTTGTTATATTCACATTATTGATTTTCTATATTTTAATTTTATGTTGATATTCATAAACTGCTTGGAGTCTTCAGAAATGGAGCAGCCGGTAAGCCATATCAATCAATCAGTCAATCAATGCAAAGAAATTACACATCTGGATATGATTCACACCATCATTATATTCATTACTCTTATGGTCATTATTATTATCATTATTCTGCCCCCTCAGGTCCTGCTATGCTCCTCATCGTGGTGGGAGAAGAAAGTGTTCTTAAAGGTGAAGAATGTTGGGAATGTAAGCCAAGAGTATATACATCCAAGGTATGAAGGTCATCCCAGCTGCCCAGTTAAAGCAAGCAGACCCCTTTGCCTCACGACCTACTTTCAGTTTGATGGACAAATATACCAACAAATCAGAGGAACACCCTTGGGATCACCACCCTCAGGACTCATAGCAGAGACTATGTTGCAGCATCTAGAAGCTACAGCACTCCCACAGGTACAATCAAAAGTATGGATCCATTATGTAGATGACACCCTCATCATAATAAAAAAGGAACAACTAGAGAAGACATGAGATATGAGATGATCAACAATATCCTGAAAGGAATAAAATTCACAAGGGAAGAAGAAAACAGCACACTACGCTTTCTGGATATTCTCATCAGGAGAGGAAACTACAGCAACTTAGAAACCCAAGTCTATCAGAAAACAACCCACACTAATCAAGTACTACATTACCAAAGTAACAACCCAACCTCCCACAAGAGGAGCTGTGTAAGGACCTTATTCAAATGAGCTCAGACACACTGCAGCAACCTGGAATGCCAGAAAGAGGAAAGAGACCACTTATATAACATCTCTCAACAAAATGAATATCCACACAACTTTATCAAAAAGTACGTGACCCCACAACCCACACCAGTACAACCAGTACAATCCATGAAAAGGATAACACTCCCATATATCAAAAACATCTCAGAAACAACCAACAGACTACTACAACCATTCGGCATCTCTGTAGCACACAAACCAACTAAAGCCCAACAAAACATCTTAATCAAACCAAAAGTCCCAGTAGCCTAAGAAGAAAAACAGAAGTCCTCTACAACATACAATGCAAGGACTGTAACAGTCACTATGTAGGACAGACAGGCAGAGCACATCCACAAACACCAACAGTCCGAAGACATGATGAAAACGCCTTAATCTCACAATACATGGACACAATCAATGACAGTTTCAACTGGAAAACTATTAGCATTTTAGATCAAGCCAAATCCAAAAATACTAGGCAATTCCTGGAAGCCTGGCATTCAGTCAAATCAACCATCAATAGACACATAGAGATAAACCACATTTACAGACCATTCAAAAGAGACAATAAATAAACCTAGGAAGGAAAAAAAGACTAGAACACATCCCCTTCAGCAGCCAACACCTAGATAACTAGGGATTAACACCAGACAAACAAGCAGAAAACAATACTCTAATCAAGGAACCACCAAGGAGGAAACTACACCCAACCAAAACTGGCAGGGAAAGCTACTACAGTATATATAAACAGACAGCAAACCCCATAGTCACTCGTACTGATAATGATTACCTAGTTGGGTAATGAAATATCTGCAAGCAAACAACCAAGAACTCCAAGACTCCTGAGAATACCATGGATAGCCAAGAAAACAAACAAATGGATCATAGAACAAATCAATTCAGAGTTCTCACTTTGAGACACAAATGACCAGACTCAAATCATCAAATTTTGGGCCCATTACATGAGAAATCCATGATGCTGGGAAAGGTGGAAGGAAAGAGAAGAAGATGACAAGCAGCAGCAAGCTAGATGGAATTGATTACGGCGATGATGGGTGCACTGTTGGAAGATTTGAACAGCCAGGCTGGGAAAGGAATAAGTCATCCTGGAGAAGGCCGATTTATGTGGTTGCTAAGAGTCAATACCGACCCGATCATTCATAATCAACCAGTCAACCAATCAATCATTATTGTGATCCCATGGATTATGACTCTGATTCATTCCAGCCACTGATATTTATGTTCCTATTGGCAAGCACATTTTACCTACTCAACGATTTATCCAGTCCAATCTCTGTTGTGGTAGTTTGCACAGCATACAATCATATAAACTGGGACAAAGTCTCCTTATTTTTGGAAGACAAAATACTCATGCACTCTATGAAAGCCAGGACAGTACTGGCAAAGCCTCATCATATCTCTAATAATTTCTTCATTAGCCAGGCAGGAACCAGAAGGTGTGACCTGGGCACTATCCAAGTTGGGGAAAGGTGAGCTGTGCTGCAACAATTAGAGAGCAAGTTCCATAATGGAGAGCCCTGCTTTTTCACTTCAAATCTCCAGACCTTTCTGTAAGACTGAAGGGCAGAGTTTGGAAACACACATATGTGATTTGGTTATAGTATCTGCAGTCCACAGTCGACTAGGTGAAGGCAGTTTAATTGAAAACAAACTTGGAGCTGTTTTAATTTAAAACGAACCCCCTCCTAACCCACTGTTGTAAAAAGGATGAAAAAAAAAAAAGATTAAAACCCCTTGGAACACTACATCAAATAATAAAATTTACCTTCCCCCTGCTGGATAATTTTACCTTTTCTACTAACAAAGAGTCTAACAGAAGTATGTAGGCAATAACATATCGCTACATGTGCATGTGTGCATCTGTGTGCCAGATTGGTGCACAAAGCCTATAAAGAATGTATAGCAATTAAAACATCTGCTACACACAGACACACTCATGCACATGATTAAGAATGCAAGGGGCATCAATTCAAAAACCTTTTGGTCCTAAGGTCAACCTCCCTTAGTCAACAGACATGTTTTTAATTTTGGTCTACTGTTCTACAGTGTAGGGCCTAATTACATTGCCAGTGTAATCAAAATTACACTGGAGTAGTTTTGATTATAAAATGACAATGGGCTTGGGAAGATAGCTGAACTCAAACTGTATTTTCTAAGATTTCATAAAGTGGTATAATTTCCCTTTGGAGTGCAATCTGGGATCTTCCATCATTATCACCACACCCGTCTTATTATTTTCCCTCCTACATATACATTTCCTCTGTTGCTGTCAAGTTCATTATTACACATTCTGCATTATTTGATCTTTTAATGTTCAGAATGTATTTCTTGCTTGGTGGTGCTAATCACTTAGGGGCATACATTCTGTTATCTTCCAAGACCATGCAATTCCCATTGTGTCTTGCTTTGTTCCTTCTGCATCTCTTGCTCAGTATTTTCTGCTGTTGTCCAGGAATTTGGCTTGTTAAATATCTGTGATTTCCTCTCCATCTTGATCTGCAACCATCATAATAAATGTGGTAAGGAATCCTGGAGATAATAGCATTGCAAACCTTGAATGTATTCTTCTATTCCAGGACAGCAGTGACAGACAGTGGAGAATTTTTAAAATGGGGAAGATTCACTCTACATCTGTTGAAACTAAGCTTGGATTCAGACAACATACTGAGCCCTAAGGTAGTTTGTTTGATTTTAATTCAATATATAGTATGAACTCAGCTGTTGTTTAATTACTAGATGAATACAGCCAATATTGATTTACAGGTATCTACCAAATCATGGTTTAGGGTAGAGTGCAAACACCCTAAATGTCAGGAACTTCAGGACTGATAAACATTGGCTTTGAACTGCTGATGATAATGCCAGGCCCATTTGTAATAAGATAATGTTAATCCAAGAACTGGTAATGGATGAATGACCAGACTTGGCATATATTATCAATCAGCTTGGGTGAGGGTGGTAATGTTGCCTTCTTGGCTATTTGCCTTTCAGAGTTTTGGTCCTTCAGGAGTCTTGACTGTTTTATGGAATTGCTACCTTTTAAGGCCAACTTAGCAGCTACCCACTTTCCTGAGGTTGGTGACAACTGAGTTCTTCAGCATTTGGTGGATGATGGCTGCTGCCATTGGGCGTTATATTTTCTATATTTTGTTTGATTGATGAAAACTGCTGGAAGCCCACATGGATTGCTTTGTATACAAACTAATTAACTGGTGAAATAAATGAATTACTTTTTAAAAATTCTTTCATACAACCCAGAAGTATGAATTTGCTCCCATCAGACGGAGTGATAGTTACCAGTTTAGATGATTTTAAAAGGGGAATGGAAAAATTCATGAAGAATCAGGCATTCAGTAGCTACTGATTTTAACAGTTATTTGCTACCCCTGGAATTACAGGCAGAAAATCTTAAATACTAGCTTCAAGGAAGCAGTAAGGGCCATGGTGTGAAACCAAATGATGCCTTAGATGGACTTTGGGCTTGATCATGAGGACATAAAAATAGCCATTCTGGATCAGGCCAAGGACGATCTTAATCCAGTATTTTGTTTCTCACACTGGTCAAACAGTCAACCCTGGGCTGCTTACAAAGACAAACAAAAAGCCCACTGTTGTCCTGCCATCAATGTTGGCCAGCCCAAAGTGAGTCTTCAAGACTAATAGCTCTTGATAGCCCTGTTCTCCATAAATATATGCTGCATCTCTTTTGAAGGCCATCCAAGTCATCACTAGATTTTGTGGGAGTTAATTCCATATGTTAATCATGTAATTCAACGTGGCTCGTCTTACATTTTTAGATGGCACCATCCAGTTAGGCTAAGAAGCAGTTAGGGGCCTAGCAACAATAACAAGAAAAGAAAAAAGTCATTTGAGGGAACTGGAAACACTGAGGTACATGACAAGAGAGGCATTGAAATTATTTTTTTAATGTTTGCTCCCAGCTTGGATAAACTACACAGGATCTGCCCCACTCTTTTATTCTGGGGAGATGCAAAACTTCTGTGGCACACAGAGCCTTTGTTCTGTTTGGAGCTCTTTGCAGAAGGCCATATTGTTCACCCAAGAACCTTTATAAGTAAAGAACAGAAGGGGGGGGGGTGTGAGGGAAGGAAGGATGTCCATTATGGGTACATTTTATGAAAGACTACAAAGAGTGATTTTGCTGCAGTACTTTTTCAGACTCACAAATTGTCAGTGGCTGAGTGTGTATTTGCAGTTGCTCTGTAATGGGAAACCAGCTTGAACAGAGAGAAGTCACCATGGCATCTGTGTAAAACCTGGCAATTTAAATCAGGATATTTTCATTTCTATAGAAGCATTCTAAGTATTGCAATGTTCCACCACTGTACTCCTTCCCAAAGTTCTGCTGGAGCTAAAACAGTGGTATAAAATGGTGCCTGTATCATATTTCCTGCCCATCACACAGCAAATAAAAAAAAGTACAGAATCACCGAGGTAGAGAATGTTTTGTTGATCATTTAACCCAACCCCTCTTCATGAAGGAAATCTACAAAGCTAGAGCAGTTTGCTGACCGATCTGTCCCCAGAGACTTCCAACAAAGGATAATCCACTCATTATCAAAGTCTTAAAGTGTTTCCTATTTCAGCCCTGGGGGAGTTGAAGTAATCACATCAAGAGTGTGCCCAGGCTGGGGAAGACACCAGCAAAGAACATCTCCTGTTGGGAGGCCTGCCCTTGAGAAATTGTTGGAAAAATTTCCCTGGAGAAATGATGCACCAAATATCCCTGATCACAAGTTGAATGGAGAATCCTAAAAAGATTATTTGTGTCCAGCTTCAGTTCTTACTAACTAGCCTGGTCTTTTAAACCAAATGCCAAATTCTTCGGCTTTGGGTGAGAAAAGACCATTTCATAATTTGCAGGTGCCTTTGGCAAGACATCTACAATGGTCTCCTCTCCCTTGGTGCCTAGCTTCTTACTACACTGTCACCAACTGGTGCTTAGCATCCCTGTAGTTGCCAACAGAGACCCACTGTATGAGTAGTTACTACTCTTATATTTTAATATTAATACCCCACCTTTCTTCCAGCAGCTTAAGGCAATAGACACATTTTACAACAATCCTGTGTGATAGGTTAAGTTGAGAAATAGTAACAGACACAGACTTACTCCTTGAACTTCTTCCTAACAGCCTTTTCTTGTTATTGTCTACAAAAGAAGTTGAGTTGTCTCCTGAATTTCAGAGTGCACTCTTAGAGGGCTCTTTATGTCACAGTTATCGGGTGGGAGCCTCATGTAACCATGGCCCATAGGTCATCCCCACCAACCACTATACCACACTGGCTTTCCATTGCTCCTCCTTCATTGATTACACTGGAGCTAGAGGAAACTCCAAGAGTCAAGAGGAGTGGGGTGTAAGCCCCCAGTGATGCTGACCCTTGGCTCTATTCCTGGATTCCGTGCCACAAAACGTCTTTGCATTCCTTTGCTAAATGACTTAAAGGATGCCTATCTCAGAAGAATCAGAATCCCAGTCTGCTTTTCATAAAGCCTTAAAGACCAAGCTTTTTCCCAGAAGCTGGGTCAGGAGCTTTTATAATCCCATCCAATATGTTCCTTTGTTTGTTGGATTGCCCCCGCAATAGGTTTGCATTACTTTTTCACCTATTTTATATCTTATGACAGTTTATTCTTGTTCTCTCTGTTTTTTATTAATTGTACACCATCCTCTGTCATTTTGAGGGGGAGGCTGTATAAATCAAATACATACATACATAAATACATACATACTTACATAGTAGTAAAAAGCAACAACAACAGGGGGATGCAAAGGGAACAGCTATACTATCCTACTCAAGTAATATCTCTTTCTAATTAAATATAATAAGCACAATAGCTTTGAGAAAGGATTGCCCACAAAATGCATTTTAATTGAAATTAAGTGGAACACTGAGCAGCAGACGATGTTGCAATATGCAAAACTTTAGCAAAGTATTCATCCTCAAAATTAAGTGTGCATGCACTGTGCAATTAATTACACTAGTCATTTAACAGCAATTGGAGTTGCTCCAGCAACAACTCTGATGTGTGTAATCATAATAATCAGTCCGTTTTAGGATGAATAGTGTTCTTTTAGATTCCTTTCAAAGGTAGGATAAGTCCTGATCTATCAGGATTTGAGCTGTCTTATTTGGCAAGTGGTTTGTTGATAATATTCTCTGTAGACAAATCTGGATCAAATAGGTTCACAAAAGCTACCTGATAAAAACAGGATGAGATTTATTGGGACTATACCTCTGTTTTGTTTTTTTTTAAACTAGTCAGCCCATACCAACTGAATAACAAGAAAAGAAATATAGATTGAAGAATTTATGGATTAGGATTTGATTGAAGATTGCCCCATGTGCTACTTGGATATTCTGCTTCTAATTTAATTACTCCAAAGGGCTAGAAAAGGGGTCAATCTTCTCAGGTATGCCAAAAATTAAATTTAACTCGTCTCCTCTCTCATCTCATCCACCTTCCTATCTACCTACTTAACTAAAACTCTCTCTTTCTCTACCAAAATCTTGCAAGTCTTTAAATGCTCTCATCTAAGGTGGGAATGCTGAAAATTCATGCATTCTTACCTGAAATCTTGCAAGATAAGACAAACTCATGCAATTTATGGCATTTTAAATCCTTCCATGATGATTGAATTTTATGGCTCCATAATTCTGTTAGAGATTGTGAAGCCCAAGGGCGATGCTTTGACATTGCCTAAAGAGGTCCAGATTACACTGGGTGGTCCCGTGCATAAAGATATTTCTAACCAAAGTGCTCTGTAGTCCAATTGCAAAATATTTTGTAAAAACCACAGTGAGGGAGGAATAAGACAATAGTTAGCAACTGAAAAGCAACCTGAGAACCTGGTCAAGATCTTACCAGCTTTGGTATTAATACCTATATTAAAATTGAAATTATGTATACAGTTTAAATTAGAGGAGCTGTTTCTACCTTGGCTACTCTACAAATAATTAGCAGATGCTAATTTATCTGTTAATTTGAGGGCAGCACCACCACCATGAGGATAGTGATGATACCAGTTGTATGTCACCAACCCAGGCTGGATCAGGAAAGCCATCTGAACCCTGTCCCAATACTTGGAGGCAGTGAGTAATGAGCCAAAACAAGCTCAGATTAAATCCCTGCAAGACAGGTCTATTGTCCATGGTAATCAATCTGGCTTGATTCCACTTCCAAAAGAAAGCAGCTCGGTGATTGTGGGGCCTGCCTGGGTGTTCAGTTCTTGTGAGAACAGCAGATGGAGGTCATGGCCAAGGGAATCTTTTCCCACCCTTGCTGGTACACCAACCATGAGTGTTTCTGGACCATGAGGCTCTGACATCAGTGGCTCATTATAATGCATTCTACACACAACTGCTTTTAAAGACATATTGGGAGCTACAACTGATTCAAAACGTGGTGGCCCATCTACTAACTGAGCACTGATATTACTAAAGCTACATTGCTACACTGGTTTCCAGTTTGCTTCCAGGTTCAATTCAAAGTATCTTCAAAGCCCTACATGGCTGAGTCCCAGGAACTCAAAGAACCATCCTTCTCAGCAAGATTTGTCCCCCCCTCTCCCCCGCATGTTGTCTCTTTGTATGTTATCGCAAAGTGAAAGGGGGGGAATCCCAATGATGCAGTGGCTGTTTCCATACTCTAAAACACCTTCCTTCCTGAGATAAGGAATGTCCTAACCTTTTGGTCTTTAAAAAAAGAATTGAATATCTTACTTTTCTGTAGAGCTTTTGCATTGGTCGTAGAAGGGCTGCCTTAACTTACATAGTTTAAGAACTACTTGTGTGTTTATGTTTTGTTGTAAAACTTTCTTGAATCTCAGGAATCTCAGGTGAAATACTGTATCAAATTTTGAATCAATCAATCAATCAATCAATCAGCTAAATTGTGCCCCCAATTATCCACTTTTCAATGATGCATTTCCTTTTTTAGGGGGGCAATATTTTTGTGGCCATCTTAGCTACAGAGTCCTTAAGAAATAGCCTTGCGTATTCTTGCAGAATTTGGCTGTTACTGATTGATAAATTTTGCTGTTATTGATTGATGAAGCAAAAAATATTTGGCACCAATCTTTTAACTATTTGTGAATGTGTGTTGCTGAAAGAACATTGTTATAAATGCAGACTCCTGAATGTAATCATGTCTTCCAGAGGCAAACAATGTTTACAAAATCATTTCCATAAACAAAAGCTATTGATTCTATTTCACCCAAATCCTCAATCTTACTGATTGGCTTTCATTACGATGGTGAAATCTGCAGCCTCTGAACAGGAATGAGTAAGTCAGTTTTCAGTGCAAGTCAGCTCCACATATGTTCATTCATAAATCCATTCCATTCTGTTCCTGCATTAATCTATGCATGAATTTGTCAAAACCTTGTTTAAACATGGATTTGAGGATCTTTGATCATCTTTCCCTTCACATATGCAGATTTAATTAATTGTTCTCGAAAGTAGATAATATTTTAGTACACGGTCTATTGATCTCTACAAGCAAAAAATATCTAGAAAATTAATTGAAAGAATGTATTGATGTATTCACAGATTTCTTTTCAAAACATGGTGCACTTGTAACACCAACTCATATACACTTCTGTGTAAAATAAATAGAAAATATACATGCATCATTGAACTTCTACAATGTACTTCTCATACTCACAAATGCAGAAGTATGCATTTATTGATCAAAGATTATACTTTGCCAATGTTATGATGCATTCTGCAACAGAAAATATGTATAAGATGCATGCATTGAAAGAAATATGCCTGCAGAAAATCTTACAAATGTTACTGCCAATTATTTTAAAAATTGCAAGGTGATGCAGAGACCGGGTAGAATAAAAGAGAGAGGGAGAGAGAAGAAACTGAGAGAAGCTGAACTTTATGTTTGACTAAAATTTCTTGAGAAGCTCCTGAATGAATTAAAACCATAAAATTGTAATAATACAATATAATCTGACATTGCATTTATCACAAATGCTCTAGGTAACTACAAAGATTCGTAGGTATAGAAACAAGAACAATTCTGCAGATTTTGTGCATTTTCCATTAGCACATCTTGATTTGGTTTAGGAAATGAATCAACCAGCTATATTTAATGTATAAATCACCATTTGAAATGGTCACTTTCATTTGCCCCAACTCACTGAGACAGAGAATATTTAAAAGCAGGACAATTATTTTCATCCAGATAGCCTTTTTCTAATATTCTTAGTCCTAGATATAATAAACCATTTGGACAACATTGCTTTTAATTACATAAAGATGTACAGGTCAGAAGACTTACTGGTGCAGGTCTTGTTGAATTTGGGGTTCTCCTGAGGGGACCCATTCAGCCGGCACTGGAACCGGTGTTGCCAAAATTCCTGAAACCATGGATTTCGCAGATTGGTTTCTGGATGAAGTTGTAGGTAATAATCATCAAACCATTTCACATCAGGGGACTGGAGCTTGATTGTTATTCCACCAGCAGCTTCACGCTGGTAGCCATCTGTCACATCATACCTGTCTGCCCAGCCATCACTGCAGAGATAAAATAAAAGGAGAAAACCTTTTGGGTGGTGGTGACTTTTTGAACCATGAAAGAAAATTACTGGAAAGTATCCTTGGGATAACAAGGGGATCTGAAGCTAACAAGGGCTACAGAGCAGACAAGGAAGACACAGGAGGCAAATTTCATTCTTCTTACACCTATGGGCATGCAACAGTCTTTGGTTTCCTTCAGGTTTAATCAGTTTACGTCCTCACTGGAAGTGAGTTGAGATTTGGCCTCAATCCTGGACAACAGCTCATATTCCAATTCAGAGGAAGAGTCACCAGGCAGATGAGATCAACCAGTGGCATCAGCTGGAAAGCATCAGACTGGAAATCTGGGCCTACCTAGAATTGTTTGGGACCTGCATCAGTCAAACATCTCATACATGCCGAGGTCTCATGCTTCTCAGCAATTATTCCCCAGCTGAGGCTACAAAGCTAGAATGAATTAAAAGAAGAATTTGAAATGTTAGACACCAGGCTAGAAGAGTGTTCTTTTAAGGCACAGTGGCTAATCCATGAGCTACGTTTGTTATCTTATTGGTTCTGGATGGTTCCCAGAACAGCGATTATGATTTCTGCTGGGATTTAGCATTACGACTGTACAATTTAATATTTTGCAAGAGTTTAGCTCCAGTGTCACTGAACACTTCTATGTAATTGCTTACTGGGGTTAGGGTTTATTTATTCACTTTGAAATTTTTGACCTAATGCCACCCACTTTTTTGATTTCATTAACTTCTGGGAATGTGGGCCCATTATACCACTAAAAGAAGCATATCTGTTTCTCAGCCCAAGAAATGTTGTCTATCTCTGCTTTAATAGTAAATTTACCAAGTGGATGAAACCTGAGTGTGCAATCTTGTCAGAGCTAATGGTGTGTCTGGAGCTATCCAAGTTTCTACCGTGCTAAACATCTGCTGTAGAACTGGCTGAAGCCACTTTGAGATGTCTGTGTTACCTAGTATATTCTCACAAAAAGTCTGGTTTTATGGATGGATCCATATGACTTCTGGATTTGGCTAGTTTCTCTTTTTCCTAATATGAAACTCATGTTGGCCTTTTCCCCACATCAGTTTGTAAATTTGTGAAATAATCTGTATAGATAAATTGCCTTGGAATATTATAAGGTCGCATGTTAAGCTGCTCTTGAAAACTCCTTTGGAAGCTGAAAATTGCAGCAGTGGAGAATGTCTATAGCTCAGGTTGAATTGTTGGGTTCTTGGTGAGCTTCTTCTTCTCCTTACAGACATTTCATTTCCAGGCTAGATAACAACATCATGCAAGCTCCATATAGCCAGAATTTTAACAGGGGTGGCTTGATGAACTACGATCAATATACTTTTATTCAAACCATGTCCCTAGTTTTAACATAAAAACATTGGTTACTGATTAACTTTGGAGCCAGATCAAGGTTTTGGTTTTGAGCTACAATGTTTTTCATATTTTAAGTTATTATTAAGGACTGTCCTCCTGTAGTAACCTGTCTGAATGTTAAGATTATTCAATGAAAGGAAAGGACCGTTTATGTGGAGCACTTTAGCTGTGGAATTGTCTCCTGGAAAAGACACTCTTCCTCTATCATACTAGTCTCCTCCAAAGTTCCAGCTTTCAGATGTATTGAAATTGTAACTGCCAGAATTTCCAGCCCATCTGGCCACCACTCAGTTATTAGTGGAAGATGTTTTGCTTTATTTCATTGGAAGAATACCACATTTAAAACACTATTGTTTAACTGAATCTATATTGTCTTAATTCTTTATTGGATTTAAATGTATTTTGGGGTACTTTTCTATTGCTTTGTTTTAACCTGCATTGCAGATCGCCTTTGGATTAATATTAGTAAGGGTATGGGAGGAAAAGGGAAGGTCATGGCAGAGAGAAAGTAAGAGAGAGGCAGAGGGAGGGAGGGAAGGGAGGGAGGGAGGGAAGGGAGGGAGGGAGGGAGGGTCAGAAAAAAAGAGCTAGAGAGAGAGGAACAGAGGGAGGGAGGAGGAGAAGGAGAAAGAGAATAGAGAAAAAATATGGCTTTTAAATATTTCTGCCTTTGGCCTTATTCACCACCTTATTCACCGGCTTTTCTCAAATTGTCACAAAGGTGTGTGGGTCCTAAAAAGGCAGGCAGGCAGGCAGGCAGGCAGGCAGGCAGGCAGGCAGGCAGGCAGGCAGGCATGAAAGAAAGAAAGAAAGAAAGAAAGAAAGAAAGAAAGAAAGAAAGAAAGAAAGAAAGAAAGAAAGAAAGAAAGAAAGAAAGAAAGAAAGAAAGAAAGAAAGAAAGAAGATTGGTTCCCAGGTCTGATTTAGTAGTTGCTCCTTCAATTTGTTCCTAATGTACCTCCTTACTGACACATACCATTCTTTTTACAGATATATTACTGCTAAATTTTAGTGAGCTTCAGGTGAAGCCTCTGCAGCTGATCCATCATTGAAATTCTTGGCTGATCCCCCACACAAATCACGCAGAACGAGGGATTACTTCACCCACCAGTGAGAAATCCTGGAAATTACTGGAAGACGATTTTGTCCAATAAAGCAACATGTTTATTGCATGATGAAAATAATATAACAGAGCAACTATTTGTCTAAACCTCTGACAGTTTATTGGGCCTTAAAACCGATGGAAGGAAATTACCTGCATCAGTTCCAAAGTCTATCTGGAGGCTGTGGTTGGAGGGATGAGGGAATTTTGGATTCTATGGGTATGAGAAAACATAGGACACTTTTGGTGTAATGTGGAGAACCTGCAACCGTAGCTGGGTTTCTTGAGGTTTTCTGCCTATACAGAATGTTTGGGACCCTGGCCGCCTTTGTTTTTGTTATTTAAAAAGCTTTGAACTGAATGAAAAGACTCAGCTTTCTCTTGAACATTAGAATAAGTAGGCATTATTAGATGTTGTGCTTCATGGGAACACGGCCACCACCCTGGGTATTCTATTCTGTCCTGTCCTGTCCTGTCCTGTCCTGTCCTGTCCTGTCCTGTCCTGTCCTGTCCTGTCCTGTCCTATCCTATCCTATCCTATCCTATCCTATCCAATCCTATCCTATTTTTACACAATGACTCTGGGTGGCATATTTTAACCATAAGCTGAGCATGTTTGTAAAATCTACACTGATCCCTATACAAAGCCTGGCAGAACTATTAGACCATGACTCAAGTTGGCGAAAACTGTGATCTTGAAGAAACCCGACTGGCATATATAGGATCAAGGAGGACTACCTTATACAGAATGCATGTAAGAAACTGAAGATGAGGATGACCATGAAGATGAAGATGGAGTTGATGAGTGAAGGCCAGGATGAGGATGATTACTACAGCTTGTTCCAGTTGTGTACGTTGATTCTTCCAGGGATCACTGTAGTACAAAAAAATAGCATTTCAACACAAGTACTGTCAAAACCATGTCACAATGAGGTTCCATATGGGTAGAGTCAAAACTTCTATTAATGTAACCTACCCCCAACCTGGCAGCCTCCAGATGTGCTGGGAAAGTTAAGGTGGGTAAGTTAAGGTTAGTAATTCCAGCTAGGATTTATGATTCTAACACATCTGGTGGTTCCCAGGTTGGGTTATGCTGTAGTAATTGCTCATTCATATGGTGACACTTCTATGGCATGAAATTACACTTGAATAGAACACAAATGGACTCACCAAATTGTACACTCTCTTTTTGGGCAGAAAATGAAGGGAGGGAGTACAGTAGATGTTTGCATTAGGTTTTTTCTTTTTTAAAGGAAGAGAAGAAATTCTCCAGCTGTTTCTTGGGAGTGGGGTTCATCATTTAAAATGGTAGTAAATCAATTGTTTCCCCTCTATTTTTTTCCCTTGTTGCCAGTGTAACAATAGAAAAGAAGCATTTCCATTCTCCACAGAGCTACAAACAAAGTGTCATTCTCGGATATTGTAGGGAAAAACTAGAATCCATCAGAAAAAGATGATAGAGAGTAAAAAGAGAGCCTTAAGTGGTCTTCTTTTGGGGGCGATGAGGAGGAGAAAGATAAACATTTCAGACCTTTTTCAAAGTGAAAGGGTAAAAAGAAGAAAAAAGCAATTGTAACTCAGCTCTGACTGTGGAGAATGTCAGATGCAGAGACAGGGAAATTGAAGAGAATCACTAATGGAACTGAATAGGAATTCTTTGATAGCTCCTTAGGGATGAGATGTTACTTATTAAAATACTGATAGATTAACAGATTAATGGATTGACTGATAAGGTAGGTATGATTTTTAATGGAGTGTTCATGGTAACTAAGCAGCATTGAATTAAATCATGACAATGAACTAACATTGTCAACCATAGAATGCTAAAAACAATAGCTGGCAGTGATGTTGTAATGATCAAAATTGTGCTAATAACTACAATATTGAGAACTTTCTTCCTACTTCAGTCAACTGGACTAGTGTAGCATATTTTGGATCAGAATTATAGTGGAGACAAATAATTAAATCCTCCCCCATGCTGAACTCCTGATTTGGTTGCCTCCAACTATCTATTTGTGTTTATTTGTTGTGCATGTTATTAAGACAACCAGGCAATGATTTGAAGTCTGCCAATATCAAGTCCAGCAATAACAAGAAAAACGCAATGT
The DNA here is from genome assembly GCF_059951505.1 of Python bivittatus. Classification (NCBI taxonomy): domain Eukaryota; kingdom Metazoa; phylum Chordata; class Lepidosauria; order Squamata; family Pythonidae; genus Python; species Python bivittatus. The sequence goes on from NW_028277056.1 coordinate 10,040,040, forward strand.
TTTCAGACCATTAGTGCTGGATCTTTGTTTCAAAATCTCAAAATTCAAATAACAATACCTCAAATAATGGAAAATATGGAGGTCCTCTTCTTCATCACACCTAAGTATAAAGGTCTTCCTTTCCTTTATTTTGTTATTTGTGTCTTTAAACCATCATCATCATCATCATCATCATCATCATCATCATCATCATCATCATCATCATCATCATCTACTTGACTTTCCTGTACTATAAAAACATCACTACTTGTGACAGATAATATGAACTATGCAATGTGCAATATGTTATGTATCTGTGACTAAGTGCTATTAAACTCAGTGGGATATAGTTTGGGGTGGATTGTTGGTTCCTGTGCAATTGTTATGCTTCTCACTGAGGGCTGCAGTTTTTGTTTCATTTCTCTTTCATTTTGATCATAAGCAAAAGCATAAGCCCTTATACTTGAATGGAATTAATGCAATTAAATTAATCATTTGAATTTAGATTAACAATAGTACAACTGAGACCTTTCAGAGAAAAATGGGAGGGCAGAAAACATTTAAGGCAACCTTTCCTATTATATACAGCCTCCAGATGTGTGGGCTTCAGTTCCCAGCACTTTCTGTCATAGTCATGCTGGCTGGTGAATTCTGGGCACAGAAGTCCACACATCTGGAAAGCATGGGCTTCTGTCAGCAAATGACAATGTCTGCACAATGATGTCATCATGCAAATTCTGCCACTTATATATGTGCATTAGACATCAGGACACAAGTACCTAGTGACAGCCTTTGTGTGATGATGTCATCATGCACATACCATGAGTTGGACATCATCACGATTTGCTGCAGTTGCCATTGTTGGAGATTACCTGTGTTGGGAATGGCTGCACTAAACTGGTTAATAAAAAAGGATCCTGCTGATGTATTAGCCAGGAAAAAATAATGGGTGAATTAAGGGAAATGCAAAATCCCCCTAAATGTAAATTTGCTTCTCCATTGGCTGCTTGCAAGTGCCCTAGTCAAATTATCTGTCTCTCTGCTGTTCCAGCATGATATGCCTTCTCCATTACTATGCAATATCATACTATCAAGATTGACACATCAATTCTACATATGGTGGTAAATAGACAACCTGTTTCTTTGAATGAAATGAAAGCTAAAGATCCATGGCTCACAACACACTTTGTATGCAGGAAATCTCCCATTTATTTCCAGGAACATTATCTTACAAAGGAATAGTTTGCAAGTTCAGTGGAGATCTGTCTGAGGTCTGGAAGGTCCTGCCAGCTAGAATGAACCTGCTACAGAGGATTCTGGCAGGGGGAGGGGGGTGGGAAGGGCAGGACAATCATACAATAAGAGCAGGATTTGGGATATCTAGCAATGCTGTGCAAAACAATTAAAAAAATTCTCTGGGGGATTTATTTCAAATGTCTCTTGGTGTTTTGATAGAGATAGTGGAAGCTGTTACTATTTCCTATTAAACCTCTTTCCATCCCTCAGAAGGATCTCTGGTTGCCCATGCTTCTGAATACCTGAAGAAGCCCCACCTGAGAAGTTTTTCCCTTGGGAGGAAATGCAAGACTGGGATGTGGGGAGTTGGCAGACGGCTGGGGGGAGAATTGTCCAAGGTTAGATAAAAAGATCACAATTAGCCTGTGGTTACCCATCAGTAAGAATCACCATTTCTCTGAAATTTCTCTCTTCCTATGAAAGACAAGGCATTCGCTAACACACGTACATATACACACAACACACACTGACCATCTTGTCACCATGTAAATTCCAGAACACATTCTACCCAGGAGAATTAAACTGATTTTTTCCTCCTTTGCAAGAAATTTCAGAAGCTAGTTCTCTTTCATCAAATTGGGAAGAAAAGAAATGCAGATATATTTTTTTTTTGTCCTAGAGTTAATTGCAAAGAAGGAATTGTGTACATTGTTTGGTTTTCCTTTAGCCTTTCTAATGGCTTAGGTTCTGCTTTGCTTTCCACCCCATATCATGGGAAATGTAGTTTGTTGTTAAATTTTGGTTGGCCTCATTCAGACTGTCCAGAGGGCACAATAAAAGGGTTAGGAGGTACATGTGGCTTGCAAGTTATGGTCATGGAGTAATCAATGCAGGACTCAGGGTGTTACTCGTATCTGAATACTGGGAAGTTGTCCAGGCACTCACAACTTAAGGGTCTCTTATTTACCACAAAACATATTTTTAAATAATCAGTAGGTATTTTGTCCTCCTCTCAATTTTGGCTTGTTGGAAAACACAATTACGGTTTGGCTCTACAGCACTTACAAACTTTTTTTTAAGTCAAAAGGAAAAAATAATAAATGTGTAAAAAACCACTACCTGTTAAACATGTGCATAGAGACAGAAGCAGGAATCTAGGGGAGAGCAATTAGAAATGGACCACTGGGAGGTGTGTGCGAGGGGGTCTGAGCAATGCCACTGGTTATAAATTGATGTTATAGTCATTGGTGACCCTAGCTGATGAAAGATCCAGTGGAGCTGTCAATTGTATTGTGATCATTTACACTGCTAATCCTGCTACTAATGATTATGGACCATCAGTATTAAACATGTATGATTTTTGTATTCAGAAGCTCTCACTGAGTTCAGTGATGTTTAATGAGGAAAGGTGAACAAGGAAGAGGCTGTCGTGTCAAGTAGCTCAACAGTCTGCAAGAACAAGAAGAAGCCTTGATTCCATCTCAGCTGGCTAGATCAACCCCACTGGGATGCCCTCCTGATGGGTGGACTTTATCTCTCCAAATTCCCAGTCAGTGTATCCATTGCTGAGAATTTGGGGGATTAAAACACACATATCTGGAAGGTCCCCAGGGTGAGGAAAATAGGGCTAGATGGACAAACATTGGGATCTGGTATAGATTAGCTTCTTAGAGAACTGGAATTCCAGAAAGCTATGAGTTAACAATGACTATAGGTACAGTAGTTTGTGATTTTCTAGATGTTAAATTAGAGTGCCCATCATCTCTGCCTTTACAATGTGTAGCCCACATTTGTCCATGGGGACCGAGTGAGAAAACACGCATCATGACAAACTCTGACCCTTATGCATTCGTGTGTGATGTCACAACATTGTGATGCATTGTGATGCAAATATGAAAGGGCAGCACTTACGTTGTGATGCCACAAGGCAGATTTTATTTTGTCATAGCTAGCTGTGGATGCCTCGGCCAATGCATCTGGTAAGCATTTGGTTGAGGGAGAAAGGGTCAGAAGAGAAAGATCTGGACTTGAACTAGAGGAATGCTAAATTCAGAGATACCCGTTGGATGGATGAGGACCAGTTAGAAACCTTCTACACAATCTTCCTTTCAGGATTGTTATGAAAATAAAATGAAAGGGAAGCTACATACACCATTCTGTTTTACATCTGTTTTTAAAAAGAAGGCTTGGGGGGTCACCAGAAAAAAGATCATGCCACTTTTAAATCACTGCCTCTTGCAGCCCTGACACACATTTTACAAGCATATGACGCAGTTATTTTACTGACCTGAAATGAAGACAAGGTTTTCCCCCAGATAGTTTACCTTTGGAATGGGAGAGACATTTTAGATTTGTTGACTGAGATGAGGATCATTGAAGCAGAGAAGTTTTTCCCATTGAATCTTCCTTTTGGAGAGGGATTATCTTAAATTTAGTGTTGGCTTCTTTGTGGGGTAAATGCATAAATCAAGAAGCTATGGCAATTAAGTGAATTTGGGTACACATCTGTATGATCTCGGTAGCTTTTTCACAGTTACTGTAAAAAAGGGTTAAATCTGAAATGCTTTATATTACATATTATACAACATACACACACACACACACACACACAGAGCTCTGCATTCTCTGAGCTTGCCACCTTTTTGCACACTGCTCAGAAATAATGTGTTAATTAACATTACATAAGAACCTCTGACTGGGAAGCATGCCAGTCATTGGAGTCCATTTCAGTGCAGCTTTATTTCCTCTTCTATCCATCTAGGTTAGATTAAGGGCCTTTAGCACACAATAGAAAAAAAAGAGGAGTGTAACCAAACCCAGAGGCCTTTTAATTGCAGGAAATGCCACTCCGTGAGCAGAGTGATTAGAAATGGAGAGGTGACGAGGTCCGTCTTGATCTTTTCCTAGCCGTTCACCACCTCTCCAATTCAAGCTGTGTCTGCTGTGCTGCGTCTCCTATCCCCGCAGGGTTTCTAACAAAAGTATTACTTAGAGAAAGCACGTTCGGCGGGTAGTGAAACTGGTGGTGACCTGTGGTTGAGTGGAGAAACAGCAGGAAAGAATGAGATAAAGCATGCCATCGCCCATGGCTGCATCTCTACATAGGTAAACCCTGCCTCCCAAAATAACCTTCCATCAGGGTTTGATTTGTTCCATAACACGTAAGTTGGCCTTAGTATTCTGTATTGCACCATGGGCAAGCAGAGGCAACCAAGAAACCCATCAAGTGGACTTATGCGTTGCTCTCCAACATATGCCTTTGATTTTGGACATAGTATATAACCAAGAAGAATAGTAGCCATTAACAGCCCTATCCTCTATCCCAGTTCCTTTTCATATTATCTAAACCAGAGATATGAAATTGCAGTTTCCGAGTGGTGTTTAAAGGCAGCCCCTATAAAGTGCAGTGCAATTGTCCAACTGCGCTAATCCAACTGGTGATGAGAACATTGCAAGATCCTCTTGCTCCAAGTAAGGCCATAACTGGTGCATCTACTGAAGCTGGGCAAAAGTCCTCTTGGCCCTGACCTCCACCTGCCCATCAAATAGTAGAGGACCTTCATGTCATGGCCCCATTCCTTCAGGACAGCACCATTCCTTTGAGAGACCACACAGGTGCCCAGAATGTCTTAATGGACAAACACCAACTCTGTCTTGCAATCTATGAGTGCCTGAGACAGAATACGGTACAAAGCCAGCAAATGAGTTACTTCAGTAGCCACGTTAAAAGTGTTATGTGAAAGCCCTGAGTGGCCGTTGGTTTCCTTAATTTCAGACCTTTTTTCTTATGCTTATTTGCAGAACTTAGGGTTTCATCCAGGATTTTTGCAAAGTGTGTGTTTTCTTGTAGGCCCACATGCTTCCCACAGTATGGAGGTCCCTAGAGCTCCCATAAGTATTATGTCCAATTAAAGATACTTTTCTGAAAGCCTGCAAGTATCTCTTGCCTTGTGAGGAAAGTGATGAGGGATTCATTTCCCTCCACCTCACCCTGTCACTACATGCCAATCTGCCCAGATGTGAAGGTTAATGAGTTTATTTATTAGCCAGACTTTCAGTCCTTTCTCTTTTACTAAAAGCTGTTTACAGCCCACGTAATTAGGAATAAAAGCTGCTGTTTATTCTATGTCCTGTTGCCAGAAGCCTGATTGACAGCCCTTTAGCAGATATTCTGTGTTTTATGACTGACCAATTGTTTCTCCTATTCCTTTCATTATACTGCATTTGTTTTCAGGCTTCATACCTGCCACCCACCAGAACTTCAAGTGTCCACAATATGGCTAAGTCTGCAATCACTTCTACATCTACATAAATGTAAATCCTATCCATATAGTTAAGTTTTCATGATAATTCTAATTATTTTCTGATTCTGTCTCCATTAAACATTATGCGGAATGCTCAGTTTTTACAATGTAGATATTTTCACAAAGGACCAGATTAAAATGGGATGGGGAATTTGTGAACTGTGGAATCCAGCCATCAACTCAGCATCTGGTGTGAATCAAGTCATTGTATGAAACCATAATATAATTTATTTGTTTCAGCTTAGCACGTTATGAGAGCATAGCATTTGCAGTTTTGAACATGGATTTAGCATTTGCAGTGTTATGTGAACCCACCTTATCTGCGATAACACTTAAATTCTGATTCTGAAGTGTTGGGTGAAGCTGATAAGAATTATGACTTCTTTCCACCAATGCTTAAGTATGGTGAACCAGGATGGTTTAGTGGTTAAGGGCTTGGACTAGGATGTAGGAAACTCAGGTTCAAGTCCATATTTAGCTAAGGAAACTTTCTGGGAAGTTTTGAGCCAGTTTCTATCTCCCTATCTAAGCTACCCCACAGGCTTCTTGTGGGGAAGTTTTGGAGGTAGGAACACTCAGTATGACACTTTGAACTCTTGGAGAAAGGCAAGATAAGAACCTAAGAAATAAACCAGTATAACTGCCGTTATGGCAGAAGCACAGCAGAGTACTCGTGAAGAAAACCATGGTGTGTTTTCCATTTAAAATCTGAAGGCATCTACTGTAAGAAGTTGGAAAGGTAAAAGGCCTCCAAGTCAGGCTTGACTCCTGGTGACTTCTTTGCAAAAAGAAAACTAAGGGAAATGCTTCTCCATTTGCTTTCTTCTAAGACATTTTTCAACTTCTCAACCTAACCTATAACCCTGGAATTTCCTGGTAGTCTCCCATGTAAGTTCAAACCAGGTGTAATCCTGTTTAGCTTCTACATCTTGACAAAATCAGTCAGATTCTAATACCTGCTGAGTCCTAGTTGAGATACAAAAAGGCTGAGAACCTTGAAAGCATACAAAGAAAAATGCAAATGGAATTAATGATGGAAAAGACATCTGTGGCAAAGTCAAAAATCTACACCCCCCCATCCAAACAGCAAAAAGGTTCTACTGAAAATGGAAACTCTGAATATTCCTCTGTGAATTGATAAGCCTTTTAAAATTTTCTACCCAATTTGGGGGCAGAGAAATTGGGTGGACCATTTCTCTGAATTTCTCCAGGAGACCTTATCTCCATCCATTTCTCAAGGAAAGACTTCTCCTTAGTGGTGATAGTAGGATGGCTATTGAAAATGTCATGGAAGGAGTTCCCTTCTTCAATGGAGATGTAGGAAACCAGAGAGGCCACACACTGCTGGAGAGAAGACTGTGCAATGAAAGGTGGGACATCCACATGCATTCCTCATCTGTTCACATCACTAAATAACAACTTGGTCCACTCATGAGAATGCCATCAAAATTGCCTCCTCTTGGAAAGAAATCTCAAATTCATCAATCTGTCTGAGAACTGGTAGGAAAAAATGGCAAGAGAAGTTTTTTGCTTAGTGCTATTGAACAGGCTACCAGTGAAAAACAATCAGGTGAAAGAAATTAAGTAATATACTTCATAACAATTGATCTGTCCAGATAAATTTTCTGTCTAAGACAGTTGTGATAGTGATGTACTAACATAGAAAATAATTCTGTTGATAACCAATCCCTTTAAGCACTCAAGGATGGACAACCCAGAAAAGAGTCTTCTTACAAAATTATTTTAGCTGACAGGCAGGTTCATATGAAACAAGATGGATATTTAGAGATGAAGATCCAGGCCTTCTGAAGTTTTGCAGATAAAGCTCAACATTCTGACACATTGGATATAGCAACATGGTGCTGGTCTAAGATGATGGCAGTTTCAGAGGGAACTGGGATATCAAATGTATCCCAGATATTCCATTCAAAGTATTCCACTAATACACCCATGATAAGAAAATGATGCTCAGGGAACCCCCCCAACCAAACAGGAAGTTCTTTTTGCTTTGTTACATCTGATGGCCAACCAAGATAGGAGAATACATAAAAGCAAGGAAGAGTCTCTAAACCCTGGCCTGGTAAAGTACTACATGGGGCAGCTGTTAAATAGCAGGGAAATCTCCTGTATATGGACTCCATGATTCCCACTTAAATTGCTCCAAAACAGAAGTGTCATTACTCCTTCACACACCAGAGAACCCAATTTGTTTCATTTTCCCGTGACACGTCCATAACTGTATCTTTGGTGCTATTTTTCTAGCACTGATTAACTTTACATCTGCTTGAGTGATAGGATGGTCTGCCAGGAAGCTGGGGGGAGGTGGGAGAAGAGTGTGAACATTTAATTGGTTTTTGTTGTTGTTGTTGTTGTTGTTGTTGTTGTTGGCTTGAAGATTTACAGCAGCTGCCATCTGCGGAATGATTTTCCATTAGATAGCCAAACATAGTTCTGATAGATAAAATCGAGGACTTTAAGCCATTCATTTCTGAGTATTTACTATAATAAAGAGATACCAAGGACAGCCCCGAATTAGAACAGGATGAGTAGCATGAAACAGAGGGCTGTTCAACCAAACAATGAATTTGTTTGTTGGCTGCATCAAAGGCACATCAGACATTGACTTTGGAACAACGGGATGTGTAAAAAATTGGATTAACAGCATTCCTTGCCAGACCATTGCAGTAAACTGTTCTGCACAGGGAAATTTTGCAGGGCATGTCTTCCCATCCACCACAAATATCAGGACAGAAATATGGCCTATATCCATGCTTCTTTCCATGTGAGGATCAGCTCTCGCTTAAAAGAAGATCTGGTACATACCTAACTTTTACATTTACAAATATCGTTTGAGTTCTGAATCTCACTCCTAATACCTGATGCAAGTGTGATGGTCAATAGGGTTGAATCCTCAAGAAGGAACCTGAGGAACAGTGAAAAGCACCGATGTGTTTGGGGTAACCCTGGGATGCTACCCTTAACAAAGAATTTCAAAAGTGAAAAAAAATGAAACATTATTAGATCAAAATCTCAGACCCAACATGGACAAGAATATGCTCAGTAATTACGAGGTCATATGTATTCCTCACAAAGAAATACATGGCTTGTGCACACTGAGGTCATGTTCACACAGCATAACCATCAATGGTAGAGATCTAGGAGATGTTTCATACTATATAATAAGCATGATTAGCATTAACAGGGAGTAGGGCTTTTTGGGATTTATCCTATTTGCAAACTCAATCCATTTGGTGAGTTTACTGTTCAAAGGAGGGTAGTCCAGACAAGAAGCACAACGAGGAGTACTAGCTCTATCTTTATTATAAGGTTACATTAACAGAATCTTGCAAGACTGAAAGTATTTCTCCCCTCCTTTCCTTTTACTCTTCAGAAAACTAGGAAGGACCCCTTCTGAAACATTTCTCATGCCTTTCCTCCCTCTGTGGGCTGAGATACCTCTTACATGGTGGTTGTCCAGTCTGTGGCTCTTCCCCATGTCTCCCAAGGTCATTCCCACATAATATTACAGTATTGCTTGACTCCAGAAAATGAGTATCATAGAATTTTCTGAGCCTGGGAATGATAATGAACATTTCCAAAATATTGCAGAACAAGAATAGGTGGACATTCCTTTCACATCTGTTAAATGGGTAGCAAACTCCCTCCTGAGTGAAGAGACAGAAAGCTGACCAAAGGCATCAAGGAGTCCCTGGCATTACATACCCATCAATCAATGGGTGCTACAGTACACATATCCAGTTTCCAAGATTATGTATCCTAATCCTTTTTTCTTCCAATAAACCAGACTAAGGACGCTTTGTGAGAATCTAGCTTTCTTGGCTGTGAGCTGCTCTTACAGGCTTGACATTGGTCAATTCAATAAACCATGTATATCCAGCCCCTGAGAGGCAGGAGAGCAAGCTGGGAACAGAAAACCCAAGTATCTGAATGAAAACTTGAGTCCCAAATAAGAGTAATTCCATTTGGAAGCAAGGATGCAACATCTGATATGTGAGCTCATGTGCAATCAATGCATTCAAAATACTCTGCAGAAATGCAACATTAGCTTCCTGTGTTTGACTCAGATTCAGTCAGACAATAGGATCATCAAAATTCAATTTGGCAAGCATCTCCAGGAGAAAAAAAATGGGTTGCCAGCATGGATTTGTTAAGAGAAGTCCGTGCCAAAACCATTTAGTTTCTTTTCTTGACAGTGGTTGAGTGTTACAGTCAGGGAAGCAACAGAGAAGAGGTAGGATGACCATATGTCCTAGTCTGCTAAGAAGTGTCAGTGCAAAGCCTTCTTCTGTCTGAAGAGCTGCCTAGCCCAAGTGTAGGAGGAGGATTCTAAGGCTGTCCCCATTTGCACCCAACCTGAGCAACATCTTTGTTCTGCACTGTTGCCATGGCATTGACATCATCGTTTTCCCAGCCAGAGATTAGCTCATCCTTTTGCTGTACTGTTGTAGCATTTCCCCCTTATTCCAACCCCATCCAAGAGTATCCTCAGGTGTGTAATATTTGTTAGGCCTTGTCACCCATTATTTTGGAGGGCAGTGATTGGGAAGAGACACAGGATGGGAATCAGCTATATGAAAAGCAGATTTCATGTCAATATAGTTTTCTGCTAGGTCTAGGATGGGTGGAGAGCACTTCAGCTGAGCAGGTGGAAAAGGCCCACTAAAGACACTAAACAGCATTTGGCAGCTACTGTAGTAGTAATGGGTCATATGGTTACACTTTTCCCCATTACCTTTACCATACTTTTATTTAGATCAGTGTTTCTCAACCTCAGTGACTTTAAGATGTATGGACTACAATTCCCAGAATCCCCCAACTAGCATTTAGTCTAAGAGTAGGCAGGCCCAGATTCTAGTCCACCCTCAGCCATGTGAGTATCTTGAGTAGCTTTGGGCCAGTGCCTCTTTCTCAGTCCCAGAGCCAGTATGGGGTAGTGATTAAGGTGCTGGATTAGGAGGGGGGTCCCAGGTTCTAGATCCTTCTTTAGCCATGGAAGTTCTCTGGGGGATCTTGGGCAAGCCCCACCCTCTCAGTCCAAGAGCCAGTGTGAGGTAATGATAAGAGTGTTGGCTAGGTGTGGGAAGACCCAATTCCTCCTCCTCCACAGAAGGTCACTGGATGACTGGCCAAGCTATTCTCTCTCAGCCCAATGTATCTCATAGGGTTGGCTTTTATTTTTATTTGTTGTTCTTTTATATAGCTTTTAAATTGTTATTAGCCACCCAGAGACATGCATTTGAGATAGGTAGCCATATAAATTAAAATTAATTCATTAACTGTTGGGATAAAACAGGAAGAGAGGATGCTATGGATGCCACCATGAGCTCCTGAAGAAAGGCAAGATGTAGACAGATGTGCAAGATGGAATAAAAATGGGTAGAAAAAAATATACAGGGGAATTTCTCTGGGGCAACCCCAAATTGGGAAAGGATAGAAAATCCTATATGCTTGGTGTATGAGGGACACTGCCCCCCTTGCCCTTCGCATGCACCATTTTGGCCCTCAGGCACCTAAAAGTATCAGGTACAGATGCCTCATCTCCCAAAAGGGAGGCTATCACCTATCCAGAACTGACATGGAAGCTTAGTTTCAAACATATTACATTACAGGCTAGGAGAGCAGAGCTTTGCCATGGTAAATTTAGAAAATTAGGGAGCATGAGGGATAAAACCTCCCAGAGAATACGAGTCCCTCTCCATAAGGAGCACTGAAAGATTTTGTGAAGTGGGAATAAACAGATTACTTTTTTTCTCTTCAGCAACTTGCATGCTTCTGCCCGTGTTCTTGACAAGCTGGAACATGAATGCATTTGTTTTTCGCAGCTTGCAAGGCTGCAAAGTATACACCTAGAAATCTGATTTCCAGCCTCAGACATATCATTGGTGTAGCCATAGTGGAAGCTGGTATGTTTGCCCATCCTTTTTTAAACAGATGCAAAAGAAGCTCATTGTGTAAAAAAACACACTCTTTCTTTGGAAGAGGCCTCAGGCTTTTCCCCAGGAGCATCCCCAGGAACTCTCTGCCCCCCTATGCTTTTTTTTCGTGAGACATTTTGCTGTTTGAACAATGGACATCCTTGGCTAAATCAACACATACAATCTCTTTGTCCTATCAAGCTCTACTGATATTTGGGACTACAGATCACAGCACTCCTTTTTCACTTTCTTAGTGAAAGCGCTTTCAGGGTTGTGAGGAAAGGTATTGTTTTCTTTACTTATTATGAGCATCTCCCCTTTGCTGTATGTTTTAATGGAAGCCCCGCGTATGCATTCCTCTGTACATGCCACTACTTCATGATGCAGAGAACTAAGATGAAAGAATTAAAACAACATAGTCTATACAAAATGAGAAAAGGATGGAAAAGAGAAAGGGAAGGAAGAAAGGGGAAAGGAGGAGAATCCATGAAACGAGGGAATTAAAAAAAGTCAAGATGATGGCTTTGATCATGCAGTCATGGCTGCCATCTTGATTTTCTTGACTCTCCTATCTTAGTTGATGCCCCTTGGGGAAAGTTAAAGAAAAAGAAAAGCAAAATATAGCTGCAAAAAATTTTTTAAAAAATCATAGAGCATTTTGTTGTTAAGTAATAAATATTATGATAGGGGATAATCTTACTACTACAAGGCTGATGATCCTCCAGGAAAGCGTTGATGTTGCCATTCAGTAATGTTCCACATTGTTATTTTGCAGAACTATTTTCCTACTACATCTCTCCCAAAAGCCAATTTGAGAAATAAATGATACACATTTGGCAGACAGAAAGATGCCATCTACAAAGGAAAACCGATGCTGTAAAACCTGGGGTCTAATTCCCTTTACTCGTGTGTTTGACTTTCATTGTTATTTTTATTCCTTAGTGATTCTAAAATACCATCCATTTTCTGCACTGAGAACTTGATAAGACAAACTGCCGTATTGACAACTCATCTCTCTGCTGCATGGTTTTATTCAAACTGAACTTCGGTGATGAGGATGAGGATGAGATCAACAATATACACAAACACATCTGCATACCACTTTCATATCACTCCCCAGGATAATCTGAATCGATAGGCACAATCTCATTGGATGATGCTAAATCATTCATTAACGTGCACCTGGGGTTCCTTCTCCAGCAGCACAGCAGCACAAAAAATGCTTTACAGAGGAATTATATGGGTCACAAGGCCAGCTTTTAATCACTTTCTCTACAAAGCAGCAGGCTTTGTGATTCAGAGCTGAAATGCTCCTGTCTCCAACCCCCTCCCACACCCAATTTGCAGAGGAGATGTAAATCAAATTCAGAGGGCATGGTTTGCATCTTCAGGCAGAGCTGGTCAGAAACCCCTGAGAACAAATTGGCAATCAGTACGGACCTGGGATATAATGAAGTTCCCTACTTAGCTTAATGGTAAAAACTTGCATTAAATGCTTATTGTCATTGTTTTAATATATCAGTGAGTTGGAATGTTCTACGTGTTTCTGAACAGCACTGGGGAATAATTGGATTATCAGGCTGTCCTGCACTTCAGTTTTCATTTCCAAAAGGTGCTTTGGAGCATTCAGAGTGCCAAGAAAAGGCATTGATGGTTTAAGGTTTGCAGGCAGGTGCCATGTTCATATTCTTGTGCACTCTGAAGCACCTTCTGGATCTGAAGCACTCCACAAACCTACTGAACACCCCAATGCCTTAGCCTATGAAGAGTAAGGAGATATTTTGGGATGTTCAGGAATATCTTTTGTGGTTCCTTTTGGGAGGAAGAATGAAATTTTCCCCCAGAAACAACCACTCAGGACCCCCTTCCCACGCTCAACCATAGGCTGAGTCAATCGGAGAACAGCCAAACAGGATGTTTGAATGAACTGCCAAAGAGAGGATATGTCCATCATTAGGGGCAAAGAGCCACTAGCACTGGAATTGTGCAAAAGGGTGGGAGTGAAAGAACGTTCACAAGCAGTTGGCACTCAGCAGTACATATGGTTTGTGATCAGGGATGTCTTCAAGGGAAATTTTTAAAAAGTCAAGATAGAGGCTGCAGTTGCACAGCTGAAACTCCACTCCATTCTTCTGTGCACCGCTATACTCTCACTACAAAGACAGACCTTTACCAGGGTGGGGTTGGCATCAAAAGAGAACTGTTTTAACATCTGCTTCTTCCAATATGTTTTTTCACTTCCCAGATAGCCTGGTGATTTTCTGGTGATCTCCCATCCAACTGCTGACCAAGACTAATCTATTTAGCCTTTCAAGATCAGCTGAGTTGGTTAGATGCTACCACCTAGCTGGAAAAGCATTGGAGATGGACAAATGTGTACAATCTTTTCTGGAGATGCGCTACTTCTCAGGACTGTCCAGAGGATGCAATCAAATATGCACATATTAATTTCTGCCTTTGAGAGAGGACCAGAAGGACAGAACAATCTTCATAAAGGAGAGGATGGCAGTAACAACAGACCAACCTACATGGATCAGATCTTTTAAGGCTGTAGAAATAAAGCACTGAATACACCTTCCATGGCCATAAAGGAAATGAATAGATGATTACAACTATTAGCTGCTTTTCTTTCAGCACTGTTAAGAGGGGCGACTGGTTTATACATCTTACATGCTTGTTAGTTGCATTAATGAATCATGCAAGATCTCCAAGCCCATGGCCACCATTCTTTTCAAGTGCCCAGATTTTGCTCATCGGTATTGAAATATTGTACAACATAAAACATCACAAAAGGAGAAAGAGGTTGCTAGGATATTGTTGCCACCAACACAAAACCAAGTTATAATCAATCTAATTGAAGGATTCAAGAACATATTCTCTCCTCCCCCCCCCCCAAGAAAAATAGGAGGGAAAAGAAGAAATGAGATTGAATTGATGCTGAAATCTGTCCTCCAAAATCTTGGCTAAATCCTTCTTCTATGAAAGAAGGATCTGATTTTAAGTCCCAGGGTAGTTTTAAATTTCTTTTGATTATTTTGTAGTGATTTCTTGGAGTTTCTTTGATTATTGCAAGAAGGTGGATGTGAAACATTTAGTTTCTTACAGTTTCACAGTTTCCTTGCTTCTCGATTTGAAAACAAACCAACCAATCAAACTTACAGGAAGAGTTGCTATGTGACCTCTTCCCTTTGGACTGAATGGAATGGTGGGAAACTAGCCTGGGCATCTGTGGGGTGGTCCAAGAAGTCAAAATGGTGGCCGCAACTATGCAGTTGAAACCTGAATGCTTTCAATGTGCTTTGCATGTGTGTTGAATGCAGAGAAGTGGGTCTTTTATTACGCAGCCCATTGCTACCCACTTGGCCATGATACCTGTGGGAGACTATAAAGCATCAGAGACAGGATTTCCTCTGCAGTGAAAGAGAAGTCATTTACACATATTCTTGGGCCTTTCTTTCACTGGCGTAAGGATGAGAATTCTCCATCCCCATCAAAGAGAATGACACCTAAACTTTGATCTCCTTTGGAAAAAGACTGTTACTACCATATCTTCTCCATGAAATCGAAGGAAAATGGTTGCAAAAAATATCGCAGATGAAATTGACACCGACAGAAATAACAGGCAATTTTAACTCCGTGACAATGAGACACAATTGTCTATTATGTTTCTTCCTTTCCTGGTTACCATCCTATGATGTGACAATCTGCAGATAGGGTGGAAATGACAAGTTTGGGAATGAAAGCAAAAAGCCTGCGTCCCTCTGCAATGCTACAATGAACAGAGTCCTTGTTGAAGCTCGACACACACAGCACTGTAAACTAGATTGTATAGATCAGTTGTTCATCATTGTTATTCACACAACCCCCATGGAAGAGAGTTGAATCAGATTCTCAAAGAGAAAATGAGCAGGAAACCATTTGCTACGTCCTAAAGAATATTAACAGCCCCGGTATGCTTTAAATAGTGATAGCACACATGTTGCGTAGGGTGTAGAAAGTGCCTAAATTTATATTTGTTTGAATTCCAGTTTGACAATAAGAGCAGTTTGACAGAAAAACCAACTACCTAGAGAGGTGATGGGCTCCCCTTCACTAAATATGTTCAAACACAGGCTGGACAACCATCTGTTGAGATGTTCTAAATTTGGATTCCTGCACTGATTAAGGGGTTGGATTTAATGACTCAGTGGACCTTTCTACCTTCCTTAATTCTTCTGCTGTGCAGGGCAGAGGGAATATGCTGGGTTTTGCTCTCTTTCTTAAGAACCTGATAAATCCCTTAAATGCACCTAAATTTACTTCACTTATTTTTTAATGTATTTATTCTTTTTAATTGTTGTATGCCACACAGAGTCACTTTTATGTGAGATGGGTGGCTATGTAAATACGTCAAATAAATAAATAAATAAAAATTAACATTTCATTTAAAATCTGACTAGAGATGAGCAAGCAGCCTTGGGCCTACACAATCCCAATTAGCTGGGCACTTTAGATATTTTAGTGGGATGTCCATAAAATTTCAGTTGTTCTTTTGGTTATTCAGAGTATTTGAAAGGAAATCTAAAGTGGCTAGAAGGTTGACAGCCATTGCATTTGACAGCTAAGTTCACATGCTATATTACATCATGGTTTCAATATGATTTTTTAAAAGTGACTCAGAAAGCATGCTAAGACATACTGTATTAGACATGGCTTGCAAAACACCATGGCCTGGTTCACTGATCATAGCAAGCCAACATCAAACAAACCACAGTATGATTTAGGGTGAAATGTGAAGTCATGTCTTACTTCCTGAAGGTAGCTTATTTATTTTTCAGGTCACCTCCTTTAAATGTTGTCATCTGATAGGACCTCAGAGGCACGTCTTCTTGTTGGCTGCCCCAGTCCTTTGGAATAGCCTCAGACCTGAGATCCAAGAGATCCCTGCCCTTTAGCCTTCCAGAAGACTGTGAAGACCTGGCTTTTCCTCCAAGCATTGGGCTAGGATTGGGGTTAAGCTGAGAGGCTCTTTGGTCTGGTGCCTGGGGGAAGGGTACTTTTGTTTTTACTGTTGTTTTTATGGATTATTGTGAGCCATCTAGAATCATTATATGAGATAGATGGCAAAATAAGTCCTGTACATACATAAATCCATACATACCAAGAGCCCTAAGGCTATAGGAAGATCCATGATGGATCAGGCCAAATACCTATCTAGTCTAGGACTGTGTTTCTGGCACAGCCAGTAAGATGTCCAAGGGAAGCCCATGAGCAGGACATCAAGTCAACAGCATCCTCCAATTCCTGGGGGTAGAATATATTAGCACCATCCAGATCTTCAAAGGGTTGAAGCTCTGATCAAATGTTCCTCAAAGAAAAGCTTCAGTGTGGTACTCGACTTTTTGATGTTGTGGTGGAATGGCATGTTGCTTCACTCCAAAGTCTAATCACGATATTTCTAGGGGTTAATCATAGCAGTGCTATGGCTTCTTTTTATGCCAACTGAGCATATCTATCTATCATCTATCATCTATCATCTATCATCTATCATCTATCATCTATCTATCTATCTATCTATCTATCTATCTATCTATCTATCTATCATCATCATCATCTCTGTGGGTCTGTGTTTATTTCTGCGTGCAATCCAAAGAATAGTTCCATTCCTGAAGAAATGAAGCATCTGTTCCTGATGCTACCCGCACACGCACACCCTCCCCACCCATATGGGTCACCAGGTTGACTCACTTCCTGCCACCATCTGTTTTCCTAGATGCTTTGCTTGTTCTAATTTTACACTGATTGTAACATCACATCATGGAAGGCCATTCAAATGCATCTGAGATAAGCTACATGAAGAAAAAAGAGGAGAGGAGAAGAGAAGAGATGCTAAATCCCTCTTTCCTTTTGACCAGTGGGTTATGGTTGAAATGGGCACACCCAAGGCAAGTTCAGCTAAGTATTAGTTAAAATAATCCATGAAAGTTCAGTTAATCTGGTTAAGTGCAACAGTCTAAGTTTCTTGAAAATATGATGTCCTTGAAGATATGTGATAAAACAAAGGTAAAATATATGATAAGTGTTTTTAGACTGTAAATACAGAGATTCAATACCTTATTGTTTTGTTTAAAGATTTACAACCTGTCTTATCCCTTATTCAAGGCAGGAGATGATTCAGAAAATGAACAAATGACCGTATTGCCCTAAAATAAAATAATCATAAGCACTGAGAGTCAACTGAAGAGATACCTGCTCATCTAGGCAGGCTTCTGGCTGAATTTATGTTTATGTTTATTTTATTTATTTATTCATTCATCATATTTATATAGCTGCCCATCACACAAACATGACTCTGGGTGATGGACAATAAAAAACAAGCCATAAAATGAACAACACTAAAACATTCCACAATTTTTTTTAAAAAAACCCTATATTATTAAAAGATTAGAAGAGAGCATATTCAATGTTACTGGGTACAGTATATTGGTAGGACAGTGATGTGATCCAGTTTTGAAGGGGAAAAAGTGATTCAATATGCATGGTATCATCTGTCAACAACTCCTTAAAGAAGCTGCTGCTTTCCATGGCTTGGATGGCTGCTCTTGGCTGTTGATCCAATGCCATTCCCAGGGAAAGGTCTATTTGGTTAAGGACGTCCAAGAGATGGCACATACAGTATGTGTCCCCATGCTCTCCAGATTACCTTTTCCTCTTCAGATGATTGCACAGCCTTATGATTTAGTTTGTTTGACATCATGGATCTGATTTGATTTTGAACTTAGATCAGTTTTTAACACCTTGATATTTTGTATTACTTTAGAAAAAGTGAATTTTGTATAGTTGGCTGGGCTGGTTTAGGGCATTCTGCTTTGGGATGACTTTTTATTAAAAGTGAGCAAAGAAGAATATGTGATTGTTAGAAATAAAAAATGATTATGGGTACATGCAGTTATGATTATCTTCTGGTGAAAAGAGTTTTTTTGGGGGGAGGGGTTGGTGCCTTCAAGTCAAGCTTGACTCCTGGCAACTACATGGATGAATCCATGTAACTTTCTGGGCGACATTTTCAGAAGTGGTTTGCCCTTGTCTTCTTCTTCCTAGGGCTGAGAGAGAGGGAGGAAGGGAGGAAGAAGGCTCACCTGTTGACCACTGGTGCCCCCTAGCCAGCCCTACCTTGCCAACAGGCACCCAGGTTGTGTCCTCATCCTTCCCTCAATGCCCACTGCTATTAAGAGATTTCAAATTTCTGCCTCATTTCTAAAGCAGCCAATTGCCATTTGCCTGTTGGGCCTTGCTGCCAGCCAATTGGGTGCAGGGGACAGAGGGAGGCGGGAAAGAAGTTGGGGATACACCCATGCTGATGACATGGCCTGGGTTGATTGCAGTGGCATGGCAGCACAGCAGTGCTGAAGCAGCCACAAATTTCCCAAATTTCAATCCCACGGGAATCATGGGTCCCAGATTTTGGACGCATTCTATAAGTTAGCCCATTTGAGATACCTTGGTTCAAAAACTGTTGCTCTATGACGCATCGTTTTACTTAGTGAAGGTTACAGACATGAGAGTTTTAGTAGTATATAGATGGTTTTCATATACACAATTAAGAGAGAGATTTAATATGGATAAAAAGGAAACTGGAATCGAACAACATAAGACGGAATTTGAAACTGAATTAGGATGAACATGTGATTGCAAAAACGTACAAACTTTTGTTGAGATTTGAAATAGAAGAAGAACAAAGTAAAGATTTCATGATAAAATGGGCTAAGAACTTTGGTTATAACATACAGATGGATGAATGGAAAGAAACGTGCATAAAAGGACTGAAATTTACATTCTGTTACAATTTAAGAGAGAATTTTTATAAAATTATGTACTGTTGGTATATGACACCAGAGAAACTATCTCAGATGTATAAAGGTCAGTGATGGAAATGCGAAAAACGTGAAGGGTCATTTTACCATGCATGGGGGACTTGCAAAAAAGCGAAAGAAAAAAGAAAAAAGAAGTGGACACAAATACATATGATGATGCAGAGAATTTTAAAGATTAATATTAGGATGAAACAAGAGTTTTTTTTAATTGGGACTTATGGATAATCCATTAGAAAAGACTTATGGAAGCATGATTTTATATATGGTAACTGCAGCAAGATTATTATACACATAATGATGGAGAAATACTGAAATACCCACATGGAGGAATGGTTTGTAAAGATGGCAGAACTAGCAGAAATGGCAAAACTGACCTGTTTGGTCAGGGATTACACAATAAGTACTTTTTCAAAGGACTGGAAACCTTTTATGGACTTTTTGCTGAAAATGGAGGAGTGAGATGGTGATTTCTGGATTTGCTAATTGAAAAAAGAGTTGAATATGGGATAGAAGGAATTTTTGTAATGTAATTTCTGCAATGTAATCAGAGAGGGAGGAGGGGTATTTATCTGTAACTGCTGCAAAAAAGATCAGAAGGCACTTCTTTAATTATCTTTTTTTCTTTTTCTATTGCGTTTTGCACTTTTTAAATGTTTCTCTTTTTTCTAATTTCTCTTTATATTTTTTCATTTTTATCTTTTATGTATGCAAAAATCTTAGAGAAAATATATATATATATATATATATATATATATATATATATATATATATATATATATAAATTAATGTTCATGTTTTGGAATTATTCTGAAAAAGATCTCAGGTTTAAAAATAAAAACAGAAAACTGCATTTAAAAAGGGGTATTTTGGAAGTCAATCTAAAAAGGTACATTTTGAAAGAACATTGCATTAGATCATAGTAAATACACAATTTTCATGCTGATTTTTCTTTTTTAAAGACCTCAAAGATGAAAGAGGAAATGGTGGACTTAATAAGGTAAAAATTGAAAAGTTGTCCTTTCCTAGGATCTATATCTTGCTTCTAATAGAATGAAAGGTAGGTGGTTGGAGGCATCATTTTATAGGAATTCATTGAAAAATCCAAGAAGGGCCAACAAACACAAAAAGTCTTGCTGCTATGTGCTTTCACTGCCAAATCTTCAGGCAAAAATTGATGTGTTGGATTCAAACCAGTACACAGAATTGCATTTGCTTTTAACACTATTTTAGTGGTAAAATAAAGGACAATTTGTAACTCAGCAAAGTTATGGGTCTGGCTCTCCATCTGAATTTCCAACCTGGATTTTAGATTGAGCTGTACCGTCACCCAGTTTCTTCCTTGGATGGCTGTATTACTTTTCCTTCTGGGATCTTCTCCATCTCTCTTGATCTTCAGAATCTCCTGAATTCAATACAATACAGATACTGTATTGTATCTCTCAGAGCCCCAAATTCTTGGGGGCAATTTGAGGAATGTATTGGGTTAGCTTGTTTATAACAAGCTGAAAGCATCAGTGGCTAGAGAACTGTGGTGGCAACTTTCTTTTGGCTAAGAGTAATCCATATGTGAATGGATGGGCTAAAATGAACACACACACACACTGTATTACTTTAAGAACCTGTGACACTCTATGGAAGCAAAAGTGAAACGCGGGATGGGAAGAGTATTGAAACCTTTGAACTTTGGTGTTGGAGGAGACTCCTGACGCAACCCAGAATTCTCACCCGAGGCACAAATGACCAGGCTCAAATTATCCTACTTCAGGGACATTATGCAAAGACCCAGCTCTCTGGAGAAGCCTATAATGTTGGGAAAGGTGGAAGGAAAGAGAAGAAGAGGATGACCATCAGTAAGATGGATGGACTCAGTTACAGAAATGAGGAGTGTACTGTTGGAAGACTAGGTTAGGGACAGATCATCATGGAGAAAATCTGTCTATGTGGTTGCTAGGAGTTGAAAACGACTTGATGGCACATAATCAATCAATCCATCAATACTTTAAAAGCTTTAGGTTTATGTGGTTGGTGACATTGTAACATTGTCAGAGAAGGTGGGCAAAATTTTCATTGCTTTTGTTTTTCTGGGAGTTGGGAAAGTTAGAGGCTAAAATGCAAACAGAATTTCTCCACCCCTCACTAATTATGTGTGAGAAAGCAAGAGGGAGCAGAGACAGAGAGAGAGGGGGAGAGAGTAGCAAAACCATTTATTAAGTTGGAAAAAAATGTGATGCTGCAAAACTATTTGCAAATACTAATTTGACCCTATTTTGTGTCCTGTATCTGTCAGGCTGTTTATTGAGTCCCCTTTGGCCCTGGTCATCTTATCATCTTCCTGCAACTCCTGTCTGGTTTTTGCTGACTGATTTTATAACTTGAAGGCTTCTTTAAATCAAAACCTTTCACAATTTTTTGGTTAGATATGAAAATGTTTCATTTGTGAAATATGAAATTGAAAACATCTTTCTTTTAAAAAAAATCCCATAAAAAAGAAAGTCATTATTTCTAACACAAATTGACTGGAGGTTTGTTTCTCACCCCTATCTGAAGGGGTCCTCATAAATTCTCTGTACTCCTGGTTATGCCGTTGACAGCTTGCTCAAGAAATAAATGAGATTTCCAAACATTCATTAGCTCATGAGCTGCAGAAAAAAACACTGATATAATGCCACTGTACACGAGTTTCTAACTGAAAGAAGCAAAAGCCCTTCTTTTCTTCCCTTTTAATCTGAAGAAAAACTGCAGTGAGCTGACAAATTGATTAGAATGCTTAACGTTTATTAACAAAAGGGACAAAATCTGAAATGCAAAAAAAAAAAAGAAACTTTAAAAAATCAGAATAAGGTATGAAATTATGTTTGCCAGAGTAACTAGAATACATGTAAGGTATGGATTTTGTGGCTATAATTTATTTGTATTTATAGTTTGCAGATTTATTGATTTTTACAAATTTAGATGCCACCTGTTCCTAAATGGCTTCGGACAGTTTACAATGTATCAGCATTCTGTCTTATGTTCTGAGTCAAATGAAAATTTCATTTTACATCAGGAATGCAGGATTTGAGGCTCCAGGACTGCTGCTTGAGCATCCTCCAAAAGATACAGGTGCAATCTTTAGAACCTCTCCAAAATTATAATTTTTCATGTGACAGAAGCAGGAAAGCATAAATCCATGGGGATAAATCTTACTAATGTACCGAATTAATTAACTTTTAAGTTACATTTCACGGCACATTAAATTAAATCCGATGTTGTTTTCCTGGTCCTTCCCGTGTCTTCCTTTTGGCTCTTATCATTCATTTCCTTGTTCTGGACGTGCCCAATTCTTTTTACTCTGCAGTTGTTAAAACTTTTCTGGAACTGCCCCATTTCTTATTCTAATTCCACCCTCTTCTTCTGGTCCTGCATATTCCTCTGTAGAGCTGTAGTTACATTTTGGAATGCAATCCGCAGTTTAACCATTCAAAGCCTAGGTGCTACTGTCATCCCGGCATTACATGAATGGAAGGACAGAAAATTCCAGTTCTGCAGCCATTTGTTCCTTTTGGAAATCTTCAGTGGAAGAACCCCCAATCTACTCCAACAGATTTTTGGTAGTGCAAGCAGCTGCAGGACAAAATGGAACCCACATTTGCTTTCTCTGAGGTCAATGGGAATGTTCCTCAAGCAGACTTTGGAAAGCTCTGAAGTTGGATTCAAATCATGTTAAAAACGAAGTAATAAGCAAGCTAGATTTTGATATGCTCCCAGAATCCATCAGTGATTTGGACACAAAAGACTAAATTGTTCTTTGATATATTTATATGCTATAAATGTAGGCTCATGCTTTTAAAACAGTACTTTGTCTTAGCAAGCCCAAAATAAAGACGCTGAATGGTAACAGATGTGAGTGGATTGTAGCAAATCTGCATGAGACTTTACATAAGGAAAAGAGTGGTGATTGTGATGGAAACAACCACCCCATCCTGCAGGCATTGCTCCCCTTATCTTACATTGGATGGTTTTGATAACTCAAGACAGATTTGGAGGCCTCTTTTAAAAAATATCTCTTCAAAATAACAGAACATACTTCTTCAGTGTTATGTAAATACATTTTAACAAAGCACATACAATTACATTTATTTATAATTATTACCATATTCCTGAGTGAATCATGTTATCCACCAGTATCTTAATGATCTAGACCAGTGTTGTCCAAACTTGGCCACTTTAAGATGAGTGGACTTCAACTCCCAAAATTCCCCAGCCAGCAAAATTCCCCAGCCAACTCCCAATTCTGGGAGTTGAAGTCCACTCATCTTAAAGTGGCCAAGTTTGTACAACACTGATCTAAACTATCCATCTACATGCTCTTATCAGAAAATGTGTCACAATCCCATGTCGATCATCTAGTTATAAGTGCAGGGGTATGTGTATAAAATCAGACAAGATGTTACAGAAAAAAAGTGTGTGCCTTCCCTGTATTCTCCTCACCAACACCTGTTTACATATTGTGTAAATTGTCAGTTCCTCACACACTCCGTCTGTCAGCTTAGCATCTAATCCAGAAACAGCCACCTGAATGAAACTATCTAAGAAGCTGGTAGAATCATTGGAAAGTAACAAAAGAATTAATGCCATATTAGCTGTGTATCCTCTTTCCTCTGTTCTACAGAAAGCCATGCTGATATTTGCCCTGCAAGTTTTCAAATTTCTTTTCTTTCTGTTCAAAAGGGCTTCTGATTTATTTATCATATTCTCAGGTTGCTTGAGAATATCTTCTCCTGAAATTCTCTGGGTGGTGTTTTTGAGCTTAATGCATGGAAGTGGAAGAAGGTCTAACTGTGGGAATTGTTGTTTACAATGACAGATCATTTTACTCTCCATCAATCTTCTCTAGATGCTCACAGTTCCAAATGTGAAAGGGTCCCATAATAGGAATTCTTTCCTTATGATTTCCGTTGGGATTTCATGGAAAAGTGGGAAGTCAGCAAGGCTGGAGGTTGTACAGTGAAGGAAAGGAGATATTTACTGGTCCATTTGCCTACAGAAACATAATGCTGCCCTTGAGAGAATATCTCTGAGATTCACTTTTCATTGAAAGAACTTTAAAGCAAATTCTCTTTTATTAAAGGGAATGAAAACTGGTAAGAATAATTCAGCATTTATCTGTGCCAATCTGGTTTTTAAGCATGCTAATCATTTTCTACATTGGGAAGAAAAAGAGAGAGAGTGAGAGAGAGATCTATCTTGCTGATTTCATGAGCTATTTCTGCACAAATTGAAGATGATTCTATTTTCAGAAGTTCCTCTAACTTTCCTGAAGCTCTTTAACTGTTTCAGATTTCAGTTTAAACCATCTTGCTCTAATTCTAATCAGAGCATATCTAATCAAATCTGCATTCAAAATAATTGCTGTAATATAAATCAGGCCTACTGTATCTGGGCTGTGACAATCTGCATGACCACTAGATGAACACAAAGAGTCTCCCTAAACCCAGGGCCTTCTAGTTGTCATCAAGAGCCAGTTTGTTTGTAGTGGTTAAACCATCAGGCTAGAAACAAGAAGACCCTGAATTCTGGTCCCACCTTGGGCACAAAGTCAGTTGGGTGACCTTGGGCCAGTCCCTCTCGCTCAGCCCAAGGAATAAGAAAGCAATGGCAAGCCACTTCTGAAATCTTGCCAAGAAAACTGCAAGGATTTGTCCAGGTGCCAGGAGTCAACACTGACTTGAAGGCACCCAAAAAAAAAAAAAAGGTCAACTGTATTTTTGCAGCCCAGATACGGCAGACTTCTATTAAGAAGATACAATATCTGTTTGCACAACATGCTTAATGAGGACAAGAGGGAGCAAGAAGGATCAGTGCTTTGTGGAAACCAGAAAGGATGAATTGACCAAATCATCCAAAAAATTAAACTAACTCTACCCAGTCAGTTGTGATGTGGAAACAGCTAATTTGATTTTTTTTTTTCATAACCAGTCTTCCAAAACTCTGGCGAGAAAGTGTTCTAAAATAGTAAGCCTCTTTATTGCAGAATTCATTACCAAGACTTGGCACCTCGGAACACACCTCCCAAATGCTAATGTACTGTAGCATCCAAGCTTTGAACATTGCTGCCTTCCTGGACATGGCAAGGAGGTAGAAATGCCATGATGTTTTACTGGCATTCTCTCAGTCCAAAAACTCAAACGGGGTATGAGGTCCTTCCTGGAGAAATTGAACTGGAATTCTGTATTCCCAAAATGGTATTTTGTGACCCGGTTACTTTCCTCATGTGGTCACAACAGCTGATAAAGAGATTTGAGTGGTTTAGCCTTAGTGGTTAAGGCTGCTGGAAAACGCCAAAGCACTAGCCTTATCATATCTAGCCTGTGAAAATCCAGATGACTGCTAGGTGGCAGTAAGAGCGTTCCATAGTTCTTTGCTGCCATTTAGTGGTTCTTCTGGCTTTTGCAGCCAAGATATGGTAGGCCTACAATATACCACCTTAGAGAGGGAAAGACTGGCCAGCAGTATGGTGAGTCAGTCTGCAATTCAGGTGTAATGTAATAAGAGATAGCTGCTCTCCATTCTTCTTAACCTTAAACCTCCAAATAGAAGATTCTATACTGAACTTCTGTAGTGGCTAAGCGTTAGACAAGGGTGGGGAGACCAGGATCCTAGACCATCCTTAGCCATGGAAGCTTACTGGATCTTCAGACCAGTCCTCTCTCAGGCCAAAGCCAGTGTGATGTAGTGGTGAAGTTGCTGGACTGGGAGAACCTGGAAGAACCAGGTTCACATCCCCCTCAGCCATGGAAGCTCCATGGGTGACTGTCACTATTTTCAACCCAACCTATCTCATTGTTATTGTGGGGAAAAATAAGGATGGAGTACTATGTACACAGCCCTGGACTTCAGAATGGAATGCAGGCTATCAATATGATAGAGATAAAGATAGATAGATAGATAGATAGATAGATAGATAGATAGATAGATAGATAGATAGATAGATTCCTGAAAAGATGGCCATGCTTCCTAGTTTTTCTCTCTTTACATTTGCTAACCACCCTTCCCTACTACTATCCTACTATTAGTGGGCAAGCACTAGAATTCATTTAAACTAGAAATAGGCAATATGATGCCTATGAAAACCAGTGTGATCTGGAATGCTTCTTTTAGTGTCAACCCAAAATAACGTCACTTCCTCACCAGGCTCCCTGCCTCTCCTGAGCTTGCTAAAAAATGATTTTAAGAACAAGAGAAGCTGACCCAGTGCAAACAAAGCACTGGCTTTTATTTCCAACAAGGCCTTTAGATCCCACACAAGTCCTAGCATCTGGGGGAAATGTTAGCTTCTGGTAAATGGGCAAGTTCTGACTGGTCCTGTCTGCAGTGGCCACCATTTGATGAAGAGGCAAGTCAGTTGTGGTAGCCATTTTATGAGGGTAACCCTCAAAACTCCTTTGTGATTCCAGAATGAAGGTTGTGTTCAGAGAAATTCCTGAGCTTTCTTAAAACTGATAAACAGAGTATAGACATAAAAGAAAAACCATGATCTTCCACACCTACAGAGTTTCCCTCTTCCTGTCCTCTATCTTTCAGCCGGGCTCAAGTATTCAGGCTGCAGAGGATTCCAGCTAAGAACCAGAAAGCCCCAGTGAAAGAGCTGGAGCTGAAAGACTAGGTTTGTTTTCTGTTGGCACACGAACAGGCACACGTCTCACTTTGCTTGGTCTCCTTGGAACACTCCTGCTTGCATATCAATAAGGGAGCTGGCTGTGCCCACTCCATCAGCTGCTTCCAAGCTAGGTAAAGAAAATCTTTTTGCATGAAGGGGGGCTCTTGGGAAGGAAAAGTTTTACCAAAACCACCCATTACATATAATTAAGGCATCTATACATCAGGGAAAGGAAGCCCCTGACGCTGCTCTGAAAGCACTTTTCAGATGTTGCTGGGGATCTTATTATTCAACATCATACGATCTGCTGATATTCTGCTGCATTCCCCAGACTCTACTGGGCTTACATTACAGATCAAAAATACTAAAGCATAATGAATTAAAATGATTGCAGATAACGTGAACAGTAATTTTAATATTAAAATGAGTGAAAAACAGCCAATGAAGAAGTGCTTGAACACCAAAGCCCAGTGAAACAGGATAGGCTCTGACTGGAGTGGTCCATAAACTTTGTAAAATAAATATAATAAGTAATTGATCAGAGAAAGGGAGTTTTGCAGTAAAGCTGCTCCCCTCCTGCTCAGGTATTGACTGGGTTTGCAGGTTCATAGAACACACTTCCTCCATCAGTAAAGTATATTGCATAAACCCAGCCACAGAATACTGTAATTCTAAAAGTCAAGAGCAGATAGTCTGGCTAAAAGGAGAGCTGTCCAACAGAGAGATAATGCTTCAGCGGTGGAAAGGATACAACCAAGCAGTTGTTAAAACATCATTTCTGCTCCATGTTTTCCTACAGGGTCATTAGGAACATGATACAGATCTTGTTACTTCCTTGTGGATATTGCAACCTGCCAGATGGACACTGGATTTCTGATTGTAGGCTTCTGGATATCATCTATCTTTCAAGAGTTTTAGAGATGACCATAGTGGTTTGGAGGAATATGGAACCAGTCAGCAAACTTTAGTATTTCCAGTGCAGTGATCATTTTCAGGGCTATTAGCATTCTTTAACTTGCTCTTACTGTCAGAGGCATAAGGCCAGTAACCTCTTGTTCCATAGAGGTTTATTCAGTTCTGAACATACTAGGATAACTAGGATGATGGACAGACCCCCATGCTTCTGAACACCTAAGATGTCAGAGATTAAAATTTAAGAAGCCCTTGATATTAAATGAAGTCAGGGTAAGAATGCAGCAAGGAATTGAAAGGCATAGAGGGAACCTTGCTGGAATGGGAGTACTACAGACATAGACTGTGTCTGCAGGCAGCATCAGTAGTAGTTTTTATAGCAGTATCCTAGATCAGGTCATTGCCATCTTTACCTTCAAGACTGGGAAACATGCAAGAATTATTTCTGAAGCGAATTTGCTCTCTTTGGCAGTCCAAAGATAATCCAGAATGAGATAGGTCAGGGGAAATGTGCCTCGTTCATTCTTTGTTTATTTATAAATGTTTCTATCGTTAAAATGTAATGAATTCTTTGTGCTGTTGCGATGGCCTTGTCCAATTCATTCTAACATAGTTCTTTCAGCTGTAGCATCCCAGCAAAATTGGTCTCTGGAGAACATCATTTTCACTTTTACCTTTTTTCATGGCTAATGAAATTAGGTATTGCAAACAGCAGCTGCCTGGAAAGCCAAGTTACTCATTCTTTTGTTGCAGGTTTTTTTTTAAAACAATATTAATAGATATCAACATGTATTCACTAGCAAGCTAATTACATTAAAGAGAAACATGAATGCCTTGAATGCATTGCGTAGAATTAATTCTAATGGATTTAGTATAAATGATACATTGTATTCAAGGTGAGTTCCCAAATAGGAATTGCGAGAAAGATGTCTTAAACATCTTGTGATTTTCCATAAGTCTGCAAATGAAACACAGTTGCGACAATTATTCAAGCTATATTAGCCACCTCAATCAGCCACACTGTCTTGATCGATGGAGCTGCAGCGCACGTGCCATTCATGTGCAGAAGCCTAGTCGAAGTAGTGTGACTGCCCCTTTCCAACATTTGGATCAGGGATGAAGGAACTGCTTCCCTTCATCAAAGAACTTCACAGAGTGCTTTCATCAGCATGGCCCTTTGGAGCTCCACACAGCTTTTCATTCTTGACAGCAAGTTGAGTTTGGGGGAAAAAAAGCATTAAGAAGGGGCTTCCCAGAGCATCTTGGCATGAATGAAGTACTTCTTCTCATAGCACTAAAACAGCCACATTCTTTGGAAGACTGCTGCAGCTGGTTCAACAGCTGTCTCCAGTAGCACCAGCATCCCGACAACAGTTCTGCTGCAACCGTCAGTGAAGCAAAGCAGCTGTGCATGCATGCATTCACACAGCCACCTTCTGAAGCAGCCATGCCAATCATCCTAAAATCATGGCTGCTTTAACTTTGCTCGTGTTAGTACACTTTGCAGAGAAGCACCTTCAAAAGCTTTGCCCAGTGGAAATATATATTTCCAGGGTATCCGGTTCCCAGAGAACAGCTACCACACCATATCTGCAGAATCTGAACCTTGTCAGAATGATGAAATGTGCACTGTGGTGTCACAATGCAAGCCCTGCCCTTACCTAAGAGCGTGCAACATTGCAATGTATGTACAAAAGGGGTGGAGTTTGTGTTGCAATGTTGTGACGCATGTTTCATCATTTGCTTCCACATCATCCCCTCTCTGACTGTTTGGGCATCTTCCCTAAACCTTAAAACCACTCCTTCTCAAACACCGACACATTTGAACACTTTCCATCATACCGTTGGTCTGCAGGAAATAGCTACGCTAAAGAAGAAATGGGTTCTAATGGGATTCTTACAGGAAGTAATGGGATTCTAATGGGAAAACAATCATTGATCATACAGTTCTGCGTGGGAGGATATGATATGTAACCCCCTAATGTTATTATTAGAGTTTGTCAACTGCTTTGTGCAAGGCAACACTTTTCTTTCAAGTCTCCACAAAGGGGCTTCAACAGTATTAGCTTACAAAACTGACTGAACAGCAAAGGGCAGATGTGAGAATTATGGTGCCCTTGGAGTGCTTTAAAA
This sequence comes from Python bivittatus, assembly GCF_059951505.1. NCBI lineage: Eukaryota > Metazoa > Chordata > Lepidosauria > Squamata > Pythonidae > Python > Python bivittatus. Next base: position 10,070,032 of record NW_028277056.1, read on the forward strand.
ATAACAAGCTAAATCATAAAAAGAAAACATAGTTAAATGGGACACTCACCCAGCTGTCCTCCAAGCAAAATCTAGACATATTTGTGGTATTTAAGAACTGTCGTTCAGTTTAAAGCCCACAGCATCAGACAGGCACGCAAACAAAACGTTGATCACTAATGTTGCAATGAAAGGACTAGAAATGAGGACTGTGTAAATCCTTTGAAGGAGGTACTGTGGCGTGCCCAGCCGTGCATTGAAAGCCTCTCTTTTTCAGATTGTGAAACAGCTGCCTCTTTTCTCCAAACTCGTGCAGCTACTTCAGAAGCTGTTCCTGGCTGTGTCTACATGTGTGCTAATGCCCCACGAGTTTGCTTTGGACATCAGAATATGAACATAGGAACACTTTTGCTCCATCGCAGTGAAAACCTTTCTGAGCCAGGAATGTGCAATGCATATCTGCAGTCCAGAGGTTGCTGAACTAAATTTCCCAAAATGAATGGCAAAGCAAAGCATCAAATTCTCTAATGTCGCTTAGTGTTTTAACCATAAACAATGTAACCAAAATAATTCAGTATTAACACTTTGTAACTATGTATTTTGGTTTACAACACTCCCTTCAACCAGACCTTTTAAGTAGAAGCCTTTTCAGTGATTAGTTGATTTTTTTCCCCACTCTGTAAATCTTTGTTTAGTGGTTTCTAAGTCAGAGCAAAATTTACTCTAATAAAAAAGCAGTACTTCCTTTATGGATCTCAGTATAAAAACATCAACATTTTAATGCCGCATCTCCATCAGTAGTTTTAAAAAACAGCAGTTTCTCTCATGAATGTCCACTGGGGTCGGTGGAGTGCAAGTTACATCATGCACTTCATGACATCATAATTTGTGTGATGACATCATGACATCTGTGACATTGTGGCTTCTACTGGATGCCTTTGATTTTTCTCCAAATTTTGAAATACGAATATTACTCTTGTAGTTTCACTGTAACATATCTCATGATATATCACCTGTTCTAAACTCATTATTCCTGAATTTCATTCAAAACTCACTTTGGAAGGGGGGCATAGCAATTGGAGAAAGGAAAGGAAAGGAAAGGGAAGGGAAGGGAAGGGAAGGGAAGGGAAGGGAAGGGAAGGAAAGGAAAGGAAAGGAAAGGAAAGGAAAGGAAAGGAAAGGAAAGGAAAGGAAAGGAAAGGAAAGGAAAGGAAAGGAAAGGAAAGGAAAGGAAAGGAAAGGAAAGGAAAGAAAAGAAAAGAAAAGAAAAGAAAAGAAAAGAAAAGATAAGAAAAGAAAAGAAAAAAGACTTCTGGTGGTACCAGATTGCAGAAGATTGTCGTCTTCTGAGAAACATTGTTCTAAGGACAGCAGTGCTAGGAAAGTGAAATCACTTTCAACATCCCTTTTCTTAAGCGTCTGTTCTCCATTACATCATTGGATGGCCTTTGGTTCAGGAGACTGAGTTGTACTTTCTGACCTGATAGAAGTTGCTGACTCTTCATGGATATTGGGTGTGTGTGTGTGTGTGTGTGAGGGAAGCAAGAGGGAATATCAAAAAGTGTTGCAATGTTGTGTTGAAAACGTCAGTCTTTATATACTTGCGACATCACAACACAATACAAAAAGGCAGGGTTTACATAGTGATGTCCCTACGGCAGCTGTGTCATTGTGGTGTCATTGTGGCAAGCGACAGACACCTATATCACCTTTTCTTAGCATGGTTATCCCAGTCATCATATGGCAGTCCCTCCTATCTCAGCTTCTTGAGTGTGTTGGATCCTACTCCCCATCCAGGTCTTATCAATCATATCTGGAGAGTCCCAGTTCCTTACCAGTGGTCTAAACAATAAAATAGGCAGCATATTCCCAGGTTATGCATAGTCTGTTGGAAATAAGTCTCACAAAACTACTACAACCTCCACAAAATATGAATCAACCATTGTATTATACAGAGAGATTAAAAAAAAGACTATTGCCCTACACATATTTTTGGGAATACTGTAAGTCCCGTTGAACTTTAGAGTCATAATCTAGGAAAGCACTATCAACCCTTCCAAACACAAGGGATCCTAGTAATTTACTGCTCTGCTTGTGAAAAGAAACCAAGGGAAATAATTTGATGCCATTTCTACCACCCAGTCCATAAATCTTCCAAATCTCTCGGTTCCCAGGAATATCTATTAGTCACAACCTTAGGGCTGCACCCATAAACCTCATGTATTGATTTTCACATCAACTGCAACTTCACTTCTCTAAAAAATTTGAAGTTCTTATGAAGGCTCTCAGTAAATGGAGCTGTGTGTTGTATTCTAGAGAAGTCTCAGGAGGGGAGCAGTCATAACCTATAAATACTTTCAACTAAGATGGCCATATAAAATGCAAGGATGGGGGTTATTTGAAATTGGAAGAGAGAACATCAAATGAGGAGAAGAGCAAATCTGCGTGATGACTGACCTTGATCATTTTGAAAGGTCAGAGGGGGAAATCCAGGCCAAAAAATGAATAAAGTTACAATTCAGTGACTGGATTCACACATACCTTTCTAAGCCATTGCGTGGTTGGTTTGGTTTGGGCTTAACATTCTTTGTTAATCATTGCTTATTGTGACGTGTGAACCAGATAAATAAATGCATTGGATAATGTATATATTTTTTTGTTTTGGTTTTTGGTACCTTCAAGTCTATATTGACTCATGGGCAATATAGACAAGTCCCTGCAGTTTTCTTGGCAAGATTTCAGAACTGGTTTGCCTTTGCCCCCTTCCTAGGGCTGAGAGAGAGTGACTGACCCAAAGTCAACCAGCTGGCTTTCTGACTAAGGTGGGACTAGAACTCATGGTTTCTAGCCTGGTGCCTTAATCGCTACACCAAACTGACTCTCCCTAATGTGTCATTATCTGAATGTATATAAACTGGTTACTGAATTAATCCATTTTCAGGAATTGTACAATATACTGATCCATAAACTAATCAAAGGGGTTGCATTCAGGGGCATTTGTAGGAGGGCTAAAGGAAGTCAAGAAGGCAGCTGTGACTGTGCAGTCAAAATCCCACCTCTTTTTTCTGTGTATCAAGTGTGCAACACATGTAAAAAGTGTTGATTGTGTGATTAGGGATGCTGTTTTGACTTTTTTACCCCTTTCCCCACCCTGCACAGACGCCACTGGCTGCATTTTCAAAACATGGTAAGCCACAAAAACAAAACTGAGGTTTAATCTAATGAATTTGGCATATTATGCAAATACACCCTCTGTTTGTAACTGATTTGATTACTTATATTTTGTAAGTCTAGCTAGTGTGTGTACGTGTGTAGCATTCTGATGCACTCCAAATATAAAAAATATTCCAGTGGCCAGAATCCCACGTTAATATGGCCTTCTTCATTGGGCTATATTGTATCAATATTGGTCATGAACACAAACATCACTCCTTTTTTTTCCCTGTGTAACCTTACAATAAGCCAAATACTTGTAAACTTTGTGTGGGTATTTATTCTTTATTAGTTTCTTTAAAATCAGCTACTTTTAATAATTTTAATTATTATGAAAATAATAGTGAGAGATTCTTGCTCAATTTTGGAGACTGTCAGCTGGCCAGATCAGATGGTTTTGATTGATTAATTATATGCCACCAAGTTGGTGTCAACACTAAGCACCCTTTGGGGAGCAGGGGTGGGGGCGGGAATTATCTGTTCTAAACCTGATTGTTCAGGTCTACCCAAAAATGCATCTATTGCCACTGTAACTGAGTCAATCCACCCTGCTGCTGGTCATCCTCTTCTTCTCTTTCCTTCTACCTTTCCCAGCATTAGAGTCTTGTCTAGGGAGCTGGGTCTTTGCATAATGTGTCTGAAATAGGACAATTCAAGGCTGGTCATTTGTGCCTCAAGTGAGAACTCTGGGTTGATTTGTTTGATGTTCTATTGATTTATTTTCTGGGCTGTCCACGTATTCTCAGGAGTCTTCTCCAACATCAAAGTTGGAAAAATGTCTTTTCTATCCTGCTTCTTCAAACTCACTTTCATGGAGTGTGACAGGAAATACCACAGCTAGCATGATTCTGATATTTGTAGGTATAGACACATCATGGCATTTGAGTATCTTTTCCAAGGCCTTCATAGCTGCTCTACCAAGTGCTAGTCTGCGGAGTATTTCTTGACTTCTTGTTCCTTTGCTGTTGATGGTTGGTCCTAAAAGGCAGAAACTATCCACCACTTTGGCATCTTCATTGTCGGTTCTAAGGCTGGTTGCTGTTCTTGTCATGAGTATTTAATCATTTTTTCACAGTGCTCCTTGCCCTTCCTTACGAGAACTTGCCAGTCCTTTGCATTTTCATCAGAGGGTAGAACTGAAATATTTTTTAAAACCTCTTCTAGTCTGGATCTTTGTACTTTCAGATCCATTCCAGCACCAGTTCCAACTGGAAAGAAATTTATTACAGCAGCACCTTTGATTGAATGAACCACTCTTTAGAGGCAGGACTTTGTGATTCAGAATAGGTGGGTCTGGGCTCGTCTGATCCACTTCACAGGTAGATTTCTAATCTGGATTTTTTTTTCCCTCCCAGATTTTTATCTGGAAGTAAAAAATACTGGGATGGTGGTGGTATTGGGATGGCTATTGCTACTGGACTTATTTTTGCAAATATACATGGTGGCCAAAGGACCAGAATTTTCCTTTATTTTAAAAGCAAAAACACTGTGTGCATTCATAACAGTCCAGAATCCTCTGAATAAAGAACACGCCAGAGAAGCAACTTCTATAGACAGAACCCTACTGCTACGAATGTATTAGCTATTTTTGCTGTAAAAAGAAAAGATGCTGTCCTGATCACCTTGTATATGTCCAAAAGTAGGCCAGATTTCTCTTTCTTTAAGACAAAGACTGGCTAGACAGACTTTCCTGCGGCTAGAATTGATACGTACTTGGGCCCTCTGGAAGCATAACACTCATATTTTCTCTCTTTTTTAAAAATGATTTTATTAAAGAAGTTTTCAACAGAATAAGAACAATACAAATTTTGAATTGAAGAGAAGAAGAATAGGGAAACATAATAAAGAAGTGACTTCCGATCTTCTTAACAGCAGTTATAAGTACATTTATATTTTACTCTCTGTCTCTAAGATTACATTATAATTTCCTTCTCTCCATAATCTACCCTTTCTAATCATCAGATCCATAAATCACCAGCAACACTCACATTTTCTCTTGACAGAATTGGTTTACATCCCTATTTGGGATCATTGCCATTGCTGAAAAGGCTCCTGGTGGTAGGACCACATTTGAGTTCACACCCACTTTTGCTACAACAGCTTCTCTATGCACCAGGCTAACCCAGATCATCCCACCAATCTGAGATTTGGGATTACATAGTAAATAAGGGTGACCAGATCTGGGGTGAAGACATTCAGACATTCATTAGATAGCAGCAAAGAGATATAGAAAACTCTGACTCACTGATGCCTTCTGCTGGTCCTTTGCTTCCTACAGTCCAAATCTGGTAGCCCTCCACTAAATTTCTTAATTAAATGGATCATTTATTTATTTTTTTAAAACGTTGCCTTTCACACTATCACCCAGATTGTAATGCCATCATTTGCAACGTTTAGCAGATATTTAGATCCTCCAAGTGTGAAGCTTTGAATCTTAGCATTTAAAAAAAAAAGGGGGGGGGACAAAGTCATTTAAATAAGTCTGCTGTAAATTTTCAAAATAAGTTTGTGCCCCTTGCAAAGCTAGGAAAGTTTATTTAGTCACTGTACATAAATAAACCCAAACAAAATACGTATTCTTTTTGGTGTGGCAGCAATTAATTATGAATCATGTAACACTAAACTAGAAAGATTTTTTTAGTAATAATTAAATCAGTTGTGCAAGTGGCAATAAACAGATGTTATCACACATAATTACAAATATCACAGTTTTACAGCATTTTCCAATAACATTTTAGCAAAAGAAATAAGAGAATGGAGGGGAAAATCCACCCTATCCCACCCAGCATGACGAATCTGCTAAAGTGTTAATGGTTTCCTCGTGTTTTCCATTCCAATCCAGATGGGTTGCTAAACTCAGTCAAGATGCATACATTCTTATTTATCAGATTCTTTTCCTTCCACTAATGGACACTGCTGAAATTCCTCTCCAGTCTCTCCCCCACTCCAATGTAAACTACATTACACCTCCTTTTCTATGTAGAGAGATGCAAAATGAAGTATGATGAGGAAGTCATCTGAGAAGGTCTATCTATGTGGTCGCTAAGAGTTGACACTGACTTAATGGCACACAATCAATCAATCAATGATGAAGAAGAGAAAAATAAATCAGAGTACCTTCCAATAATATGTTTGGAAGGTGTGATTGTGTATGTCAGCGTTATCCAAACTTGGCCACTTTAAAATGAGTGGACATGCTGGCTGTGGAATTCTGGGAGTTGAAGTCCACTCATCTTAAAGTGGCCAAGTTTGGACAACACTGGTGTACGTTAATAAAATGCAACTCTTCTTGTCTATTCTACCAAATAGTGGGTGAGGTTGAACTCTCTAGATACTACTGATATTATTTCTACTGCAGTCCATTGGGTGAAATGATGGAGATTGGCTGTAAAAGAAATGCAATTATTATTGCTCTCCTGCTACATATGAATGGTAGAGCATGTGGTAGGAAGGGTTTAGGAAGGGATGTTGGTGGGGGGCAGTGAACTGAAGAACAAAACCTTTGAATTTCTCAAAGGAAGAATGTGTAATCCCAGAACAATACAAAAATATTCAGCAACATGTTTGTCATTATTCAGGATTGTACTAAATCACATTACCTTATTAAATGCCTTTTTTTCTGAAATATTCTAATTAATAGATTATTCAGTCAATTAGATTTGACCTGGTTACCTAATTAAGCCATGTTCTGGATTTACACAATTCATTGAACCTTAAGCAAACCAAACCAAGTCTTCTCAGGGCAGCTTCCAACATTTTAAATACAGGGAGAAAAAGAATAATAACTCACATATAAAATAAATATGATAATTAAAGTATGCAACAGGCAGTAAAATACACACAATAATTAGAATACAAATAAACTAAATGACAGAAGCAATGGGCAGAGCTGTTAAGTGGTGGTGCAATATATAAAATGGACCTATTAAAATGCTTTTGCCTGGGACTAGAAGAATAATAAAGTTGGTGCCAGGCATACCACTTTGCAGAGGGCATTCAGAGCCAGGGAAACCACTGAAAAGGACTTATTGTATACCTTTAGCATAGGAGGGTACCTGGAGCATGCCCTTTTAGGATTATTTTAGGAGGACACATGACGTGTCTGTAGTGGGATGAGGGGGGTTAAAAAGAGGCAAGATGGCAATTGTCACATCATAACTAAAGCCCCCTCTTTTTTAAGTGTGTTGACATCACACCCATATACAAAAGGGCAGGACTCCACTGTGATGCCACAACCATCATCATCCCTGTTTTCACAACATCTCTACAACAGATGCTGCTGCTTCACATAATATGGTTTGAAGCTGTGAAGTATTTTATAAGCTTATTTACTGATATCATTGATATACCTCCATAATTTACTCAAGACTCCAGAAGGTTTTTAACAGTATATGTAATTAAAATGTCCATGGTAGTTAGACATCCACAATAAAGGACTAAATAGGTTATACATTAATTAAAAATCCATAACCAACTTCAGTCCAATTCCCCCAAAGTCTACACATTCAGCTTAGATGGTATCATCTCAGTCTGTAAATACTCTTTGAAAGAGCTTGGACTTAGGCATGTTTATAAATGATATCAAGGTTTGGGGAAGTCTAATATTGACTATTCCAGAGAACAGATGGTGTCATTGAGAAGAAACATCTCTTAGCTTCAGCTGTCCTCACTTCCTGGAAGTGGGGTACTACCAACAGTTTCTCCTGGAATCAGCCAGATTAATTCTAGATTGATTCTGTGGTCCTGGAGCTTTCTAGATGCCAAGCTACATAATACAAGCAACTTGAATTGGGACCAATTAACAGGGAACTAGGGAAGGCTGTAAATCTTACAATTGAAAGTGTCAGTCAGTTTGGCTCTCAGGTGTTCATCCTTCATGCTACTCAGACCTGGTCAGCCTGTTACCTGAGATGGTAGATTTCAAAGCAGTATTTTATTATTTTTCTCTTTTCATCCTCTATGATCTTGCTTTTTTTGGTAGATAACAAAGCGTAATTGTGGCAATGCTTTTACATATGTAAATAGCCACCTCATGCAGAAATGATGGTATGTTGGACATGCAGGTGTGTGTTTGGATCACAAGAAGTCCAGTCTAAATCTGCTTTTTCCAGCAAGCAGATGCATCTGGAGGGCTAATTTTAGCTATGATCTCAAATTTATGGCTGATCCAGAATTGAACAAAAAGGATCCAAAGAAAGGATTGTTTCTAAATTTATTTATTTATTTATGTTTCAAATTTGTCACCACCTCTCTCACTGAAGAGTGACTCTGGGCAGTTTACAGTAAAAACAGAATAAACATTAATTAAATAGATAAATATTAATTAATTAATTAAAATATGATACATCCAAGAGGTTGATGTTAATTAGGTGTTAATCAACTCAGACAGCATTGTCAAGGCACCAGCCGACCCCAGGGTCAATTGTATCTTTCCTCGCCCCACACAAGTTGGCAGAGCCAAGTCTTCAATTCCCTGTGAGAAATTGGGAAGGTAGGGGCCCACTTCATCTCTGGGGGGAGAGTATTCCATAGGGCAGGGGCAAATACCAAATGATCTGAAGGGCACATTTGTTTTAACATTCAAGCAATACTTGAAAGATAAACAAAAAGACAGGTAAGTAGGACAGGTCAACCGCAGCATTCAGATTTCTGGAGCAACGTCATGTAATATTTTGATCCCAAAGAATTCCAAAGTGCTTTTAACATATTTACATTTTATACCCTTTAGAGCTTAAAACCTAATGCACAAACAACGTGGATCACAAACACACCCAAACACACACACACACACACACACACACACCAGGAAGTATCAAAGAAACCAAGAGGGCAGCTGCCACAGTACAATCAAAGTCCTGCCCCATTTTTACATATATTGTCCATGTAACACATGTAAAAAAAGGATAGAGCTCCAATCACATGGTTGTGGCCACCATCTTGACTTTTTGGAACTCCACTCCTTCCATGAACACTCCGATACACATACTGGAAACTGTGGGAGTCTTGAGTTCTGCTTCCAACAAGAAGCTAATTCCAGTGCTTCTTTACTCTGGGGAATGACCTGGGTCTGGTGAGACCATGCCAAACTGTTGATGCCAACTCCTTTAGCACAGGGGAGGAAGGCAGTTCTTCCCTTGGTCACCCTGAATCGATTCTCGGCTTTCCTCAGAATGCAAAGATAAAATGAAATAACATTGTGACCTAATAAAATTGAAGTCTACAGCACAGGCCTCAGTTGAGTCTCAGCTAGTTCTAAGCAGATGACAAAATGTCAAAGGACATCCAGGACTCAATTTTCTCTGCTAGATGATTCTAAAGATGTCTTCTGAGAGACTGTGGTGAAGGGACCAAGCTGTTACTTCTGATTGGCCTTTGACATCCTGCAGTTCCAACTTGTTTCTCTCATAGGCCCTTTCCCTACTGCTGAGTTGAAGTGCCCTCCATATATCCTTGAGCTTGCAGAACACTAGATCTGCATGAAATTTGCTTTCTCCATTGCTGATTCCTATCCTGCCTCTGTTGCCTCTGTTCCCAGCCACTATCACTATCACTCCCTTCCCTCTAAGATAAGGGGTGGCAAAACCTAACAGTTCTTATGCACCTTGAGGCTGCTCTTCAACCTACAGAATAAGAAGGAAATCACAATTTGACAGAGTTCCCACTTGAGGAACAAATGGCCAGGCTCCAGTTATCCTACTTTGAACACATTAGACAAAGACCCAGCTTTCTGGAGAAGGCTCTGATGCTGGGAAAGGTGGAAGGAAAGAGAAGAAGAGAATGACCAGCAGCAAGGTGGAGGACTCAGTTATGATGGCGAAGAGCACACCATCGGGAGACTTGAAAGAGCAGGTTAGGGAATAGATCTTCATGGAGAAAATCTATCTATGTGGTCCCTAGGAGCTGAAAACGACTTGGTGGCCCATAATCAAACAGTTAAAGCTTTCTTAAGTCTGTCTCCCTCATCAAGATGAAGGCAATGATATGAGGGCCTGCAGAAAAACGATGATGCCTGGAATGCTAAGTGGAGACACAACCTTAGTCATGAACTCCTGGAATCAGGTAATCAATCAGTTAATTAATCAATCCACTAAATCTTGGTCAACCACTATTTAGGCAAGAGAGCTAAGATGCTGTCATTCTTCTTTGAAGCCTGCCAGTGTTCATCCTACTCCTGAGCCACCATGTTTTCCATGTTCAATGCTAATTTCCAGATTTGACCTCATTGTTAGTTTTGAAATGGCAACCTTTGCCTACAAGAACATATGGCCAGGGATTGCAAGTCGTTCATCATTCGGACAACTTCATCACCTTGATAAAGATGGGTATCCAAGTGAGTTTTAAATGTCTTTTGAAATTCAATTAAATATGGTTGTGATGGTATTTCTGAATTTAAATTAGGGCCTCGAGAACAGATGGCTACCAAGCCTCATCTTGAACACATCCAGCAGAAGTAAATTCACTATATCCTTTGCTAAGTGACTGCATTGAAAACTGCTCCTATTCTTTCCATTCCCCCCCCCCCCAATAATCATCTAGAAACTGCCTTCTGGGAACTGAAATCCATTACATGTTTTGCCTTCTAGGATGCCAGAAAATAGGTTTTAGAACTTCTGTGTTTGTAAACTACTATCCTATCAGCCCTTAATATTCTTTTCTCAAGACTATACTTACCTAGATCCTGCACCTTTCTTGTTAGACTATAGATTCTGGCCCCATGATTATCCTTCTTGCCCTTCTCTGAAGATGTTTCAATTTCCTTGAATCCTTCTTAAATTGTGGTGCTCAGAACTGGAGGCAATATTTCAGGTAGGGTTTGACCAATGTGGAATATAGTGAATCAGTTTCTGAGATTTGGGAATGATGTATCAAGCAGCGTAATATTATGTTGGCCTTTTCTGCAGTCATATTACACTGCATATTCATATTCAGTTTGTAATCAATTGTTATTCCACATTTCCCCCCCCCCCCCCATAAGTATTGTTACCCACCCAGGTATTCCCCATCTTGTCCTATTCCTTTGCATTTAATTTCAGTTTCCTAAATAAGGAACTTTACATTTGTCTCTGTTAAATTTCATCCTGTTATTTTCACACCATTCTTCTAGATCATTTTGAATTTTATTTCCACTTTCTAGGGTATTAGCAATCCCTTCTAATTTTCTGTTCTCTGCAAATGTGATAAGACTTCTGTCTACCTCTTCTATGCCATTAATAAAAATATTGACTTGTGCAGGGGTCAGAACTGAACCTTGGAATACCCCACTCAATATCTGCCTCCAGTTTGAAAAGCGGAACCACTGATGAAAGTTTATCATTCAGAAAAAGTCCTTCTAGGGATGTGCAGAGCTAAATATATCAATTCTATAGATTTAGAGAGGAAGCAAGTGACACAAGCGAATGACAAGTTTAGTAGTTCATGCCTAACATGCCTTCTTCTTCCCTGTCCCTCACCAAAGCAAACAATGGTTCTAATTTACCAAGGACTGGAATCTGAAGTAATGGGAAAATGGGGCATGTATGTCAAAGGACCTTCAGTGGCTGTGAGTTACCGAGCAAATTACATGAAAATCACAAGCAGTGGCTGAAGGTGGAGTATCATTGGGCTAGCTAATGGATTTGAGAAAGAACAGCTTCTGAACAAGTCTTATCTATGCTAAGAACAGACCATATTGTTTTCCCCATTCTGTACAATTAAAATCAGTGCATTTTTTTTCTTGAAATGATACAAGTATTGGTCCTGAGCAAAGAATTCAGGTCTTGCAACCATTTGCATCCCAGGATCCACCAAGAACCAAAGGGGTTTAAGACCACACGGCCTGCTGGCAAAAGTTAGAACTGCATCTTGGATATTTGATTTGTTTTGGCATTTACCTATAGCGCTGTCCATTAACAAGTACGTTCAAGAACCCTGAGGCAGAGAGTGATACCAATGTCATTATGAGTTCTGCCTGATGGCTAGAGGCATCTGGATGGGTTTAAGCCCATGGTGGTAACAAGCCAATGGTGGGAATGAAATGAATGGGAAAAAGGAAAATGTGCTCCATGATTCAAAAGTAACTACATGTGAATGGAAGCAGGCAGGGTTATATAGCTCCTAAGATAGTAGTGTTGAGTTCTTCATGAACTCAGAGGTCTTTGGATAGGCCTAATGTGGTTCATGGACCCAGGATCCTGTCCTAAGACAACCATGTCATATAGAGATTATGGTGTTGATTCAAACTGAGTAGACACAGGTTGAAATCCACCCTCAGCTATGGAAGCCTGGTAGATGATTTGGGGTTGCTTATTTTTTCATCTCAACCTACCTCATGGGGTTCTTGTAGGAAAAATTGGAGGAAGGGATGTATTGTAAACCTTGAGCTCCTGCAAGAAAGGCTGGGAATTAATATAATACATCTGTAAATAAAATTAGACACCTGATTTCCAACCTTCCTTCTAGTCTTGTCCTGATTTTATTTGGAAAATTTCAGAATTTCATGGAAATTGAGCTTAGGAATTTAGGAAGTAGTAAAGTTAATATTTGGAACTTTCCCTGTGGATTTGGGCCATCCTCTGATAAAGTGTAAATCAACCTGACACATTTGTATCTAACTGAAATAAGAATCACCAGTTTATACCAACAATGGGTTGGGTTATGTTATTATCAGCTACCATGACTGAAAAAGGCATCTCATTCATCAAACTCTTTCTTCCTATCTATATATCCCTATAATAGAAATTAACTTCCTGAAATATAATTTTCAAAAATGCATTAAGTTCAGTCTAATCAATTAATCACATCTGGAAGGGAAAGGTCACTTATGGATCTTTCAGGTCCATTGAATACATTTTAGAAAGGTACAAGCCTTTGGAAGAATTGGGACTAAAACCTGATCTTCCTTATAAATGTGCACTCATTATCTTCTTACATGATTGATATCAAATATCACAAACAGAGAAAATAATTTTTGGCAATGTTTGTTGCCTTAGGTATCGATAAAAGAATATAGAACCTGCAATTTTATACTCCGTTTCCTGAGACTTTAGAATTTTTGAAAAAATTAGTCTGATTTTCAAGTGGCGAGATTTCTTATTTTGGCCCCATTAGCTCTTCCTGGTGACCCAGTGTTGCTGAAGAAGTTAGGAAAATCAGTCAGTAATCTACACTGCAAGACTGAGTTCTGCTGTTGATTTTCTCTCTGTTTTTCTGAAGCTTGGCATCGGTCTGCTACAGTGTTTCTCAACCTTGGCAACTTTAAGGTGCGTGGATTTCAACTCCCAGAATTCTCCAGCCAGCATGATTCTGACAGTTGAAGTCCACACGTCTTAAAGTTGCCAAGGTTGAGGAACAGTGGTCTGCTATAAGGAATTAATTCAATACCTTTTGTATTGTATTATGAATATTTAGCACTGCAAAATTCTAGAGGACTAAAGTACAGTACATTTTTATTTAGATCAGTGGTATATCCCAATATTCTAAAAGGTCTAAATCCAACTGATTATTTTATCTATTCAATCCTACTTTGGATGGACACCCCACCCCCACCCTTGTGACCTGGGATGGAGACAATTGCCCAATTACTTATACCTCCCAAATTCCTGTTCTGTCTTCTACTGCAACTTCATAACTGGATTCATACAACATGCTAAACTTGGGTTGCAAAATTAAATCGCTGAACATGCTATGCTCAGGCAAACCTTATTAGGGCTTAATGTATTGGCCAGGTTCAAACCCATGTTAAGATAATAGCTTGCTTTTCCATAATATGTTCACCCACAAACTATCCCACCCGCTCGTACCCTAGCCCACCATGTGCAAATCCAGTCCATGAGTAGTTCTGAAGCATCACATCCAGTTATTTCAGATTTTTATTTGAGTTTCCTTTGTCTGTACATGGACACATGCGCAAACACGAGACATTCAGAGTATCTTGACTTAGTTTTGGCTGGACTGCAATTCATCAACAAGCCGGTCTGATACCGGCATATGGCCTTTTGGCAACAGGCAATCATTCCCATTTTTCACCCTGGTAATCTTGCCCCAGAGTTTGGTTTGTTTGATTCATTGAGGTCATTATTACAGGTGCCAAGTGAGCAACAGAGAAGATAGGCAGCATGTATCATATCAAAGCCTTTCTAATTTTTATCCTTCCCACCTCCTCCATCAACTCCCTTCCTCCATTTACAGCTTGGAAAAGCACTTCTCAGTTATGGATCCGACCTCCAAAGAAAAGTATTCTTCTGTTGGAAGACACCTGCTAACATTTAAGCTTGCAAGAAAAGATGATTGTAATGCCAGCTTGTAAAAGCCATTGTTCTCAGGCAACCCTGTGTTGAAGAATGATTCAGGCAACTTAAGGATGCAAATCCAGAGACCTCATGAACAAGCATTGGATGAAGCCCACAAGCATTGGATGAAGCTCCCAGAAACTTCCAAACTATTTCCCAAATTGAATGGTGCCAGAAGAAGAAAACTGAGAAATACATGACTGGCAAGTATTTATATTCAATTTTAATTAAATGTAAATGACATTAAATTTACGTTTTGTTCTGGCTTGGCCTGCTTCTTTTAGGAATGAAGTCCTGCAGACATCACAGAAAGATGAAATATGTCCCTAGGCCCAGAAAATTAATGTAGCAGTTATTCATTCATTGTCTGTAGTCCTGCTGGATTATATATGGTTTGTACTACTCTCTGCTGTCATATCTGGCTCATGTTTTGAAGGGAGGAGATTCAAGGGTCAAAATGGCATATGGTACTATCACTCATTTAATAACAGGGTGGATCTCCTAAGTATTACAAGCTCCCATTCCCCACCCTGATTTCTCGCACTGTACGTTTATGTTTCCATCTTGCATACATGGTTTGTCATGAAAAATAAAAAGCATAAAGAATCATATTTTATGGCAGAACTCTTGGCAAAGGTGTGGTGTGGGTTTGTTTTGTTTTTACACAAATACTGAAGTGATATGGAAACTTGTAGCTAGTAAAATGAGAATTTGATTAAAAGTGGAAATGACCTCATTGTCCCTCTCTATCTAGAATGAAATACAGTTCTCTGACAAAAGCCAGATTTTGGCTGGGATTCTTAAGAACATATGATATTGAACTTGATGGCTTTAGATGTATGCTTGCTGCAGCTGCCAAAACAGCCAGTGCAATCTTTGGCTGCAGCAACCCTGGTATAATTTCAAGATTATGCGAAGTGTTAGTTCTGCTGTATGCTACATTGGTTTAACGGCACAAAAAGAATACTGTGTCCAGTTTCATTGCTTAATAGTCATAGTCAGGACTATTCCTCCTCTCATAGTCAGGAAATTCCGCCTTATTTTGAGTTTGAATCTCTCTCTGTAAAGCTTCACCCATTGTTTTTTGTCCAACCCTTGAGCACTCTGGAGAATAGTTCCTGAAGTTTTCTTGGCAAGGTTTTTCAGAAGTGGGTTGCCATTGCCTCCTTCCTAGGGCTGAGAGAGAGGGACTGGCCCAAAGTCACCCAGCTGGCTTTGTGCTAGGTGGGACTAGAACTCACAGTCTCCCCGTTTCTAGCCTGATGCCTTCACCACTACACCAAACTGGCTCTCAGGTTAAATTTACCCAGTTCTTTTAAGTGTTCTTCACAGGATTTAGCCTCCAAGCCCCTCACCATCTTTGCTGCTCTTCTCTGCACTCTTTCCAGTTCCTCAACATCCTTCTTGTATTGTGGCAATGAAACTGGACACAGTATTCCAGGGTCTCCTGGAGCTGTGGGTGGTCCATTAAACAATTAATTAAGTTAAAAAGGCTTTTGAGCACATGAAGTCTAACTTTCTGTAACAGACAGGAAGCTAGATTAAAGTATTCCTGACTTATTTATTTATTTATCAATCAAATTTATATGGCCGCCCATCTCACAAAAAGTGACTCTGGGTGACACAGAAGAAAGATATAAAACAATAAATGTATCAAAACCAGTCATTGTTAAAAAGTGTAAATGTCTATCCAGACTCTACAAGAATAATCTACTGAAGCGGGAGCATTAGTAAGATCATCTTGACTTATTTTTACCATTAGGAAGTGGTTCTGTACATTTCACCAGTATCCACCTTCTGTTGTAATTTATGATTATTACTCTGTGCTGAAACATCTCCCCTTTGACGTCTCTTCTCAAGGCTCAACACATCGAATTTCTCCTCTCTCTCTCCAAAGGACTTCGCTTGCAATCCCCTGATCATTCTCATTGCCCTTCTTTGCATCTGTTCCAGTTGTTGTTTCCTTCCTTCCATCATCACAAAATATCTCTCTCTCCAAAAACCAACAGGTGGTCTTGGTGTATCTATACCTGTTGCATCTGGGTGTGTCTATGGGTGAGCTGAATGAACAATTTACAAGAATCATATTTCCAGATTCCACTGCTTACTTCAATTATCTCTTTTGATTATTACTGGGGTTTTTTTTTCCTCATTAAAAGGATAAAAGAGAAAAATCAGCTTTAGGTTCCTTGCTTAGGAGGACATTTCTCCCATCCTCAACCCCCTCCTGAATCTTGTCTGTTTCTTCCAAGATTTATAGGGCTTTCTCTAGGCTCCTCTAAGCAGATTGAGATTTCAAGGTTTTTGGTATTTCATCCACGTTATCAGTTGCCTTCAGCTTTAACCTCCGGAGACACAACAGCTACACAACAAATGATCCGTCAGTCAGATGGAGGGAGAAATGTGGTTGCTGTTTGCTACTTTGTCACTTTAATCCGGTCATAGGGAAATTGATCGCTTCTCTGATTTTATAAATGACAAGTTGCCCTGGTTTTTATTCACCTTCTTTCAGAATAGGTAACGTACTTAGACTGAAACTGCAGTGGAGGAGGCTTGGGTTCAAATCCCCGCTCATGCTCAAAACCCATTCTCCTGTAGTCTCATCTACCTTACAGGGTTGTTGGGAAGGGAATGTGAGTAGAGGGAAGATAATCATCTACACCTCTTGGAATAGTCTAGAGGAAATTTGGGATCTCAGTGTAATAAATAAATGTGAACCCATGTGTTGGTTTTGTGCAATTAATGGGCTTTGTCAGTCAATTTCTTTGCTTCTTCCTATGATCTTTGGAGGTACCCCAGAAGTCATAGGACACTGTGGATCTCCATCTCAGCTGTGTATACAGCAGATCTGCGTATAGAGTCTCCCCAGGCAAGTCTCCCCTTTTCGAATGCAGAAAGGTCTGTTGTTCTTGGTGGTTTGCCAAAAGCACGAACAAACAAAAGCAAGCCAAGCTTATGTTTGAGAAAGCATTAGAGTTAAATCACCTCATTCTTTTGAGGTGGCAAACTTATTTCCCCCCCTGAGTTTTCCTTCCTTCCTTCCTTCCTTCCTTCCTTCCTTCCTTCCTTCCTTCCTTCCTTCCTTCCTTCCTTCCTTCCTTCCCTCCCTCCCTCCTTCTTTCTTTTTTCTTTCTTTCTTTCTTTCTTTCTTTCTTTCTTTCTTTCTTTCTTTCTTTCTTTCTTTCTTTCTTTCTCTCTCTCTCTCTCTCTCTCTCCTTCCATCCTTCCTTCCTTCCTTCCTTCCTTCCTTCCTTCCTTCCTTCCTTCCTTCCTTCCTTCCTTCCTTCCTTCCAGGAAGGGCTTTATTCTTCTTTTCCTCTAGGAATACAAGGCAGTGAGCATAGCACTGCTGCCTCTATTTTTCCCCCCATGAAACAGCCCTGTGAGATAGTGGTGTCCTGGAGCCAGTTCATACCAGCTCTGGAGAGCCAACTGTTAACTCTTCTGGAATTGTGTGAGCCACGATGGCTAGTGTGCTGATCAGCTGTTCGTCAGCTAGCGGCATGGTGCAGCAGTGCCAATGGAGATGGGAGCATGAGGCCTGCAGGTGTTAGAAATGCTCAGCAGTATAATTTCTAGCACCCATCTTCCTAGAGGAAGGATATACCACTGGATATATTGAGCTGAGAGATATTGACTGGCCCAAAGTCACCCAGTGAGCTCCTATAGATGAGGGCGGACTTGAATCTGGATCTTCCAGGTCCTGGTCCCAACACCTAACCACTCTACTAAAAGCGTATATGGATGTTTTAAGCATTATAACACATTTAGATTTCAGATGGCCTGTATGTATAAAATAAAATCAGTTGGGCTTGATTCCTGCTAACTTACATTGACACATCCATGCTATTTGCTTGGCATGATAGAGGTTGTTGCCTCTACTTTGTTCTGGGATACTTTTTGACTTCCCAGTTTAATCAACAGGCAAAATGAAACTACCTGTTGTATGGACTACAGTAAATATGTACTAGACTCTAACATGATTCAGGGGCTTCCATGTTCTCTATTAAATGGTAAACCTACAGAGCCTCCTTTGGAATGATGCTACGTCTTAACAGAATACCTTTCCAAGGACATTTTTTGGGGGTTGCATTCACTAATCTTTGGGACTAATGGGTAAGGATGTCATTCCCTAGATCTTCATTCTTACTATTGCGTAGATTAGTCCCATACTTTTCTCGAATACAAGACTGGGGAGGGGTTATTGAAAGCTATCCCCCGAATCAGAAGAAGGTATACTTAATTTTGAACCCAGTGAATAAAATCATCCTGTATTGTGTCCAAGCAGGATGCAAAACCTTAACAAAAATGTACATATCATCAAATTGTCTGATGAAATATACAATACACAAATAAAATCTCTTTCATATCAAGCTTTATTCCTCATGACTTCATAGATGTGTCCATGTAGTTTTATTTTGCTTTGTGGGATAAGACTGAAAAGGGCTCTGAAGCCAACTAAATGAACCAACTTGGTTGCTTTGCTTCAGTCTTGGAAGAGATGGGACCACGTTGATTCACAAAGTATCTTCAAAGTGGTGCTTTGTACATAGATGTATTGAAACAAAGCATAGTCCAGATCCTAGCCTTTTCAGATTTTTGAGATCAATCAAGGTAGATACTGCCACATAATTGAGTGTACAAATATCTATAATCCTTTAGTAATATGGGGATAGTATTCAAACTATTCTATCATCATATGTTTCATCAATACTAGGAGTACATAAGCAAATGATATGAGTCTTTCTTGAATTAATAA
Organism: Python bivittatus; assembly: GCF_059951505.1. NCBI lineage: Eukaryota > Metazoa > Chordata > Lepidosauria > Squamata > Pythonidae > Python > Python bivittatus. Next base: position 10,089,250 of record NW_028277056.1, read on the forward strand.
TGATATGGTGAAGACCACCCACTGGATGTTTCAGTCAAGGACTCCTTCAGCACAGAGTGATGCTGAAGCAAAATCAGTCCTCAATATCATGTTACTCTTTGTCTGGCAAATTTCCAGACAGAACTGTACAAGCTAAATTGTGAATTAATGAGAACAATAATTCTTTAGAAATAGCATGTTACAAACTTCACAAACAGTTAAACCAAATCACACTGTAACAGCTTCTATGTGTTAACAGAACTTGTACATCCCCACATGCTCAAGGCACCTGCTTTAGGGGAATCACATCAGGGTTACCAAAACCCTGAGATGGGAGCAGAGAGACAGAAATCTCTATTTCTTATCACCTGGTGATCAATGGATTTTTTGCACACTAGATCTACTAGCTCTAGTCTGCCTTAACCCCTCAATTCCCCAATGTCTCCGCATTGAGTGCAAAGTCTGAAAAGTGGGAAGATTGGGATCCTGTTTTATTAAGTAACAGACTAATATGAACATTCCTTAAGCCTTTTTAGAATCTAAGATGTAAGCAGAAACTTAGTACAGTGGTACCTTGGGTTACGAACTTAATCCGTTCCGTGACTCTGGTCGCAACCCGAATTGGTCGCAACCCGAAGCAAATTTTCCCAGTGCACTTTCTTTGGAGCCATGCTAACAAGCACACCAAAAACCTTCACAGAACGCTAAGAAACACACCACAAGCCTCACCGAACGTCTCCTTGCTACCGCGATCTCGCCCACAGGAAGCCGCGACTGCGTGGCAGCAGGGAAAATGGCCGCGGATCCGGTTTGTAACCCGAGGCGGAGTTCGCAAACCGAGGTAAATTTTTGCAGCCGGAGCTGGTCGTAACCCGAAAAGTTCATTAACAGAGGCGTTCGTAACCCGAGGTACCACTGTACTATACTGTATGTTGGAATGCATAAGAATTCATGTGACTTTTCCCTCTTCTTGGCCATGTTCAAGTTCAGCATGAAATGAAGCGCGATGAGAAATATCACAGTGATGAATAAGTTTGGATTCCAAGATGATGTATCTTGCCCATCAAACAAGGAATAAATTGTGTTTAATTTAACTTAATTAGCACCCTTTTATTTCTTAGCAGCAGTATGTTCTGAAAGCAGCCAAATTGTTTCAGGAACCTATTCACTAGAGTCTAATCTAAGCCAACCACATGTAATGTTGATTCCTCTTCGGTGACCTGACGAACATTATAAATCACTCACAAAAAGATGGTGTGGCCAAGTGAAGGCTTGCTCATCAGGGAAGATAACTCTGTTTTCTATAACAATTTTTTTTTCTTCAGAAAACCTGGGATCCTGTTCTGTGAAGCTAAACATTTGCTAAGTAATTTAAACATTGTTATTTCACTGTGGATGCATCCGAGCAAGATACCAAAAGTACAGCAAGATACCAAAAGTATAGTACCACAGCCTCCCTTTGTTTGTTTGTTATTTCTTGGTTTGATGTTTTCGCATCACGGAGGTTTAAGAAGCCAAATGAGGGTCTAATGCTTTGATGGTGCCTCAGGTGCTCATCTTCTTGCTGAAAACCCCGAAGCCTCTCTTCCGAACTGAGCCAGGCCCAGCCCAGTTTTGGAGTGCTGCTACAGATCTGCCATCAAAGCTTGGTGGCACCCTCTAGCACAGGACTTTTCAAACTTTTTCATGCTGTAGAACAGGGTTTCTCAACCTTGGCAACTTAACGTGTGGACTCAACTCCCAGAATTCCCTAGCCAGCATATGCTGGCTGGGGAATTCTGGGAGTTGAAGTCCACAAGTCTTAAAGTTGCCAAGGTTGAGAAAGCCTGCTGTAGAACCTGTTCATAAACCAACCCATCAACCAACCCCGCTGATCAAGAGGGGTGGGGCTTCTGAATGTCAGCTGACAAGCCCCCTCCTTTCCACTGTACAGTAGTGACTAAGGGACAAAAACCCTCTCCATAACTGTCAACGCCATTAGGTAGAACAGAGCAGAAAATCAATTCCGCAGGAAGGCCAAAACTACTTTTCTTGAAATTGGCTATAATAACAGAATCTTGCAAGTCTGTTTGTGCTGTGCCTCCTCCTCCTTCTTAGAGTTCAGTGAATTAGGGAGGCATCTGCTGAGCCCTTTCAAATGTTCCTCTGGACTTAAAAATGTTTCAGCCCCTTTTGCCTAGAAATGGCTCATGCATATTTCCATCAAGGTCATCTAACTTACTCTCTGCAATAAGTAACTAAGTGTGTGTGTGTGTGGGGGGGGGGAATGGAGACCCTCTCTGCAAGGAATGAAGCCTTAGTCCTTGTGGAGGGCCCCCCCCTTAATACCTTGCAGAATTTTTTTCTCCTTAGTCCTGCAGAACCCATTCAAATCCTTGCAGAACCTAAGGTCCCATGGAGCCCAGTTTAAAACTCCCACTCTAGCAAACAGAACTGGTGCATTTCCGTGTCACTGAGAAGGCAAGTAGTAGGTAACTGCCAATAGAAGAGAATATATGTAGCTCAGGGTTGAACTATGGAGTCCTTGGGGTTCTGTGAACAACCAAGCTCAGAGAACCCGAAGGACTGCAACAGTAGGTAATTGGTCTAAAAAGACAAGGATGCTGAACAGGAGAGGAGATAATCGACACAATAGAGAACACAAAAAATTTAGCTGCAAATGAGACCCAACCTTCTGTTTTCAAGAAATATGGAACACAGAAATGTTTATTTTGTGTATATATGACAGAGCTCCCTAGATCTCAACTGCAGAAAAGATTTCATGTAGGGACTGCGTTCCCACACCAAGGTGATTGAATTAATCCATTTGCTGGATTTGTATACCATGAGCCATAAACTAATCAAGTGACTGGGTTTGCATCACACACAACCTCAACAAGTACGTAACCAAACTGAACCCTGACCAAGCTTTGCACCTTGATAAGTTCCATTTCTCAGTTTCTCCAGCTGCCCACTTGTAGAGGGCTCTCAGCTAACAAGAGTTAAATCAACAGAATAACAGTTTAAAGCAACATAAAAGCAGCCATGCTGGAAGGAGAGCAGCTATGGTTTCAGAGTGGGAAAACACACACCCACACCCCAACACAGTAGATCCCCCAAGCCTGAGGTTGGAGCAGGTTGTTTTTGTATGCCTAAAAATAAATGAACACATTGAATCACCATGGACTCAAGCTGGTGCAAGTAACGAAGCTTAAGAATTAGGACTGGGGTTAGGGTTCAGTCCATATCACTAAGCGATGATATTTGCAATGCAGCCTAAAGACAGCTGCAATGACCCTGCATTATGAAAAATCCATGAGAGAAATGTGCAGAAAAATACAGGGACCCCCCCCCCCCAAACCAAGGTTGAGGAATCATATTTCATACGAAGGCCAACTGACTAAGGAGAAGGTCTACAATAGATCCGATTTGTGCCGCAAACCTGGGGTAGGTCTGTCTTTGTTTCCCTTTAAGACATGTTTGACTGTTCTACATTGCTGCGGTATTGATTCAACAAAGCATCCAATACATTATTTGAGAATAATGTAAGAACCAGAAGTGCCCGGCAATTCACATTACAAAAGGCAAGGTCTCTTCCTAAAAGAGAAACTATGCCCATCTTTCTTTTTCGCGCTCTCTAATGCTTGCTTTCAAGGCACCGAACAATCATCAAGCTGTCTCTGTCTTTCAAATGTGCAAAGAAAGTGTGACTTTTACTTCTTTCTCACAACTCCATGCACATCCGTAGAATGCAACTTGCTTTAGAGCAGTGTTTCTCATCCTGAGCACCTTTAAGGTATGTGGACTTCAACTCCCAGAAATCCCCAGCCAGCCATGCTGGCTGGGGATTTCTGGGAGTTGAAGTCCACACACCTTAAAGGTGCTCAGGATGAGAAACACTGCTTTGGAGTTTCATCATGTACACTCCACTGAAGTCCCTTTCTTTTCTCCAAGCCCAGAAGAAATTAAAAAAAAAAAAAGGACAATCCAATTTATATTTCCTGATATAAAAAGATAATGTTCTTCCTCTTCTATCATTTCCTATCTGCAGTTTTAATTTAATGATGAGGGTTTGAGGCCACACTTCAGCCTGCCTTCAAGCAACGGTCATAAAGCTATTGGATGCACTCCCAGTTTCTGTATTCAGCCTTGCACTGTACGGCAATTTTTGCCAAGCAGCTGATCCCGCGGGTGGGTGTCAAGTGAAACTGGAAAAGCCCAGTTCTGCACCAAGCTGCCTATGACCCTGGAGCAGTTCTTCCCTCTTCCCTCCGTAGGAGTCAAACCAAGTATATGTCACAGAAACCACTCTCTACTTTTTTACTTTTGCTGTTTTTGTTGTTCCTTCAAGTCAGAGTTGATTCCTGATAAGTCTCTGGAGTTTTCTTGGCAAGATTTCGGAAGTGGTTTGGCCTTGCTTCCTTCCTAGGGTTGAGAGAGAGTGACTGGCCTAAAGTCACCCAGTTGGCTTCATGTCTAAGGCAGGACTAGAACTCACAATCTCCAGGATTTTACCCTGATGCCTTAACTACTACACCAAACTGTCTCTCTACTTCATTTTTACACTGTGTGTATCCTGGGTGACTGCTAGGACTACCTGGACTACCAACTACTGCTGGCTGGGGAATTCTGGAAGCTGAAGTCCACACATCTTAAAGTTGCCATGTTTGAAAAACACAGCTATAGAATACCAGCTGGCTAACCCTTTAGAATAATGTCTGGTAGAGAAATTTGGGTGGAAAATGTATAAAACCTCGTACATCGGGGCGTGACATAATGTAATAGCTGTATTTTTTTGCTCTGAGAGCTTAAGAGAAGATGGACTGTGCATGGCATTCTCACAGATTCGCAAAAACTAGTAATGCTGGGTTGAATTGGAGGCCTGGTGTTTGCTCAACCTTTTATCCCCTCCTGTCAGGCCCAGCCCAAGAAGAACAGAGAAACAGTGCAGCCAAGTTCAGTTCTTTTATTGCTTACACCTTATAGACAGAATCTTGCCAGACTAAATCTGTATTACTCTAACCTAGTGGATATACCCTGGGAGATTCTAGGGAGTGGCTATTCTAGGGTGTGTCCTCTTCCCACGCTCCTGCTCTGGACTGTGTTGTCTCTTGTCTCGCCCCTCTTCCTGGAATGTGCTGTCTCCTTCCTGAGGACCTACTGCATTACTGTAGTCCATCACGTCATGTCCCCCTTCATCAACACAGTATCTCACACCTCGAAAAGTTAGACTGTGTATATGCAAGGAGTATATGCCAGCAGTATATGCAAGGCTGGCTGGGGAATTCTGGGAGTTGAAGTCCACACATCTTAAAGTTGCCAAGGATGACAAACACTAGTTCAGAGTAATGTTATCTCTTTCCTTTCCCTGAATTCAGAATAGAATTTTGGGTGGAGCTTTGAAGTTTCCGTCTGCCTTTCCCTAACACAGCAGCACTGGAGCAGTGTTAGAAACCAAAGCTGAGCCCAAATATTTTTATTTATTCTAGTAGTTAGAGTGGCACATCAGTGACAGTTTTCCAGGCTCAACTTTTCCAGAGAGCCCTTGGGGGATTACTGTTTGCTATTGAGGTTTGGATGTTGGCTTATTTATTTAATTATTAACCAGGCATTGTTTGTTATTTTTCCTTTTTGTTTATGAACCTGTACTGTCCCTTTTTTAAAAACCGTGGGTGTTTTATTGCTTTTTGGCACGCTGCTGTGACCCACTGTGAGCCTGGATAGCTTAATAATTAATAATGAGAATGGAGAATAATCAGATTCCCGCATAAAACATTCTCACCTGCTTTTTCCCCTTTAAGAACATTTCCAATATACTAAAAACCATCTGAGGTATAAAACGGTTAAAACAATCATTTGATAACGTTCCAAACATGTTAGAAAAATAAGTTCAACAAACTAAAATATGGGACAATTCCAGATCAGACTAGAGGAGATCAGCCCAGATCAGAAATATATCTGGTTTTTCAAAATTCACTCCATTTGTGGACAGAGAAACGGGAGGAAATGTTTTCTAATGGCTTTGCAAGAATGGAGTTCGCAAAGAGCCCTCCAAAGGGTTTATTGGCTTCATTTTCCTTGCAAACTTAACAACCATGTTGGCAGCTCAGATGCCATTTTGAATTCTCCTCAGTGCTCTGGGCCTAGAGCAACATACAGCAGGATCAGGCAGTTGACCCTCACCTTGGGATTACGTTTAATTTTTAAAATTGGAGCAAAGAACATTGACAAATCATAATAATAATAACAAAAATCTTTTGGGGATGTGGGAAGGCACACTTTTTTAGTTATTTCTTTTACCCTAGAAGGGCTTCAGGAAGCATGACAAACTCATCTGAATACTGCATGTAGCTCTCAAATATTCTTTGGGTAGACCCTGGAGCCTCCTTTGAGGAGAGGTGCCAAAATCTGGCAACATAATTACCCTAAACAATACTGCATGCTGTATACGAAACATAGTGTGCGTCCTAAAATGTTTAGCTTTGGTGAAAAATTAATAGCCTTTAACTTTAACCTAGGCCCGAGAGCTAGTTTGGTGCAGTGCTTAAAGCACCAGGCTAGAAACCGGGAGATTGTGAGTTCTAGTCCCGCCTAGGCATGAAGCCAGCTGGGTGACCTTGGGCCAGTCACTCTCTCTCAGCCCTAGGAAGGAGGCAAGGGCAAACCACTTCTCAAATTTTGCCAAGAAAACTATGGATTTATCTTTGTAGTTGCCAAGACTGACTTGAAGGCACAAACAACTCTCACCCCCAAGCCCCTAAACGCCCCCCCAAGCCTAATAGAGATATACATGTAGCTGTATAGTACTATACAATACAATCAGTTGTAAGTACTGCACAGCATCACCAAGATTAATATTTAACTGACAATTTAAAGTTTAATATACAGGTAGTCCTTACTGACTGCAACTGGGACCGACAACTCTGTTGCTAAGTGGCACGGTCGTTAAGCGCAACATCACATGACTATGCCGACTTATGACATCAGTTCCTTCAGTTTTGGCTGCAGTTGTTCACGTGGAGTCCTTGGAGTTCTCTGAGCTTGGTTCTTTTCTTGCAAACATTTCATTACTTGGCTAGGTAACAGTTAAGCGAATCACCATGGGTCATTAAACGTGATGTAACATGACCATGACTTCTGACTTCCTGCCAGCTTCCCCATTGACTTTGTCAGTAGCCAACTATAAAAGTCACAAATGGCAATCACATGACCATGAGACACTGCAACTGTCATAAATACGAGCCGGTTGCCAAGCACCCAAATTGCAATCATGTGACCGTGGAGACACTGCGACAGCTGCAACTTCAAGGACCGGTTGTAAGTCTCCTTTTTCAGTGCCATCATAACTTCAAATGGTCACTGATCCAGTGGTTGATAAGTGAGGACTACCTGTGTATACATACATATTCACATACAGATATGCACATATGCACACACACCCTTAACCCTAAAGCCCAGGAGGGAGGGTCTTGTTCCTCACTGTGTGATCCCTTCTTCACATCACTGCACTGCCTACTACCACCCTTCTCTACCCCACACCATTAAATGAGATACTTGGCCACCAAATGCTTGCCCACCTTTTTCCTAAAGATCACCTTCTGGTCTTCAATTATGGCGGAAAAGAGACTCCTGTCTCCACTGCAGAAGAAATGTTCAACTACCAGCTGGTTAGCTGGACATGTTATTTTTTGGCTAAGGTAATGGAACAACTTTTGCTCAGCTCTGTCCTTATATAATTGTGGAGAGAAGCTTCCTGATGATGGTGGTGGTGGTGATGGTGATGATTTCATCTATAATACTGGAGTTCCACTTCATTGTTCTATCAACCAATTGTGTCAAAGCCACATTCCAGTTATCCTTCTGATACAGAATAAAATAGATTTTCAGATAGCCGTTGGCACTGTTTTTCAAAAGACAGCAGAGCAGATATATTATTAACTCAGAGGAGCATGGAGGACAAAGCAAAGCCTTCAGGAATGTGACTGCTTATAGTTTTTTAACCATAAAACATCGTGCTATGCCATCAATAGGACTCAAAGATGCACAACAGAAAGTAAGAATCTTTGCTCCCTTCATCTTTATGTCCTTGGTTTCACGGATGGTTAAAATGAAGGAAAAAAAAACAGTTTTCCCCAGCTGTATGCCTGGACGCCACTCTTCTCTGCCAGAGACAAGTTGGTGAATTGCTATTTGCAACTTAAGAACATAGTGAACAACTCTGCTGGACTGAGCCAAAGATCTGCCTTCTTCAACGTCCTATTACCTACCACTGTGATTTAACCTAATAGTTCTAGGAAGACATGAGAGTTATAATCCTTCTCTACAACTGCTCTTCATCTTTTGTTATTTGGGGGCACATGGAAGTTCTATCTAATTGGTTATCATTTCTGCAAACTGTAGGGTTCCCCTAAGCCTGTTGATATTCAGATTTGGAAAACCAGTATGCTGATAAAATAGTATATCAGGTGCCTTATAACCACTGGATAAAATCTATCCTCCATCTATATGTCTGAACCTTCTGGTGCAATAGCTGAAGTTGGAGAGGTGGGTAATAGTGACTCTTAGACTAGACAGAATTCTTAATAAACTCTGAGCAGATGCTTCTGACTCTCAAGGGCAAAAAAGGAATAACTCAACATCTTTTGACTCAAAAAAACAGGCAGGAAAAAGGTCAAGAATTCAAAGTCTGGAGCAGATATTGCTATTGATATAGATATAGGTGGCTTGATTTCTGCATTCTGAAATATATGTCTTCTTTCTGGGTTCTGAATGATATAACAGGCTATTGTTGTGACCTGACTAGATTCATTGGGTGTTGGGTGGCACATAAGTTGGATAAATAAATAAATAAATAAATAAATAAATAAATAAATAAATAAAAAAAATATTTCTTATCTGCAAGAAAAAAAGTTTGTGTTATATCTGAGTAACTTCTATCATAAGATAAATTCCTAAATATGGGACTGATTGTCAGGAGCATTGAAATGTATTGCCATGCCTGCTGTGAAGTCTGACACCTTTAATGCCATCTGAGCTGATGATCATCCACATATCTTCTGCAAACTCCTTTCTGTAAATTTAATTATGCCTTTCTTTTGTTGAGCACCAATTAATTGCCCATCAGTTGCAGTGAATGACCCTTAAGTTCTAGCTTTTGGGGAAAGGGGAGGAAAAATCCATCCATCTATCAGCTATGTGTTATTTTATATCTCTGTATCATAGCACTTCATAACCAGCCCAATCTTTCTGGGGCTGGAGGGCATGCTGGATTTTGAGAACATATTGTGGCACTTTCCCAAAATGGCCACCATGGTGGTTGTAACCATCTGCAAAACTGCTATTAACTAGAATGCAAACTAGTGGCAGCGTTCTCTACTACCACCTCTAGCCTCACAGGATACGTTCTATACCTCATCTTACCTTTCCCAAACAGGAATGCACACATACAAAGGTCTGGGGTCTATGAGAAGCATCCAAATAGTGAAACTTGGATTTGAAAAAAATTCCCTTTTATGGACTGGGTGCAATGGATCAAATTTGATTTTTGGGCTTCACCTTTGAAATTATGGACCAGTCTGTTTTTTTCTTGAGTTGAGACAGTTAATGAGATTTATGTCATTTGAGTAATGATGTACTTGATGTTTTTACATTATTTGCATCAATTTACATAATCTGCACAATTCCACAAATAACACAAATGTAAATTACATCAATTACATTTAATGCAGATTAAACAGACATTTAGATTTAATAGACATCTCCTTCCCCCAAAGGGTCCATTAATTCAAGGTTTCACTGTACTTAGAAATTACATTTGAAGCCAGTGATTTGCTTTGCAACACGCTAACTATTTCTTTCATTTTAATTAAAAGAAGCTAAAAACACCTTCCAGAAAATAAAACCAGGTGGGATAGGGAGACTGATGGGAACTATGGGAGATGTTGTCAGGGCCATTGGGAGTCTGTGCCCACCTGGGTACCCTGAATATCAATTATGTTTATATTGATGTGAGAAGCACATCTAAATTGCAAACCCTAAATAAGTTTTTCACCACTAAAAAAAAGGAGAAACATTTACAGCTATATACATTTGTGAACACATGCCGAAGTGATATAAATACAAACAGTTGCGTTAGTCAGCTTTAGCTTGATCATTTTGCTATTTCTTTTGTCTTTTCCACTAGATTCCATCAAAGTTCCCAGTAAACAACGTGATGGACTCTTCAGCGTCCTCTACTCTGGCAAATTCATTTGAGTCCCTTGCTTATTGTCTCACTCATTCTAGAAAGGAGGACAGAACTATGTCCATGGTGGCCAACCCTTATTAGCATTGACACAGCTAACTAAATCAAATAGAGCAATAGAACATAGAAACACACCATCAGTCATCTCATTCCTATTAGAAGTAAGATAGTTTCTCCTCTCTTTGGGAGGAGGGAAGCTAAACACTACCTACTTACAACACCATGTTCATCCAGTCTGCATAATATGGATCAAGACTGCCTTTCCGGTCAACATCTACCCTCTTAAACATTAAGTTGTGCACAACATCTTATTGTATCATATAAACTGGAACTTACATGCCTGTAAGTCTTACAAGATAAACTCAAATCTTTCCAAGGAAGGCCAGTAAATGCTGATCAATTTATTATCAATTCTCTTCCAAAACACACAAAGGTTAGCCTCATCATACATATTTTAGAGTGGCATGTGTTGAGATCTGTATAGTGGGTTCACATGCTAAACATTACCTCAAGGTAAGCAAAACAACTTCTGTATTCATATAACATGTTACGCTCAATTATATTAACATTGTTAAGGCTTGATGGCTTTGATACAACATGAGGAGCATGGACTATTCCCACATGTTGAACTGCAAATTATTGAAATTAGAATATTTAGAAACTGTGCAATGAAAAGGAGAACCTCACAAAGCCTAGAAACAAAGGTAAACTCAAGTGTTCTAGACGCCACAATGTTTTCTTCTTCTTTGATGGAGAAAAAATTAAAAGCAAGTTTTTGCATTCAAACTAAAGGAAACTGGTAATAAAAAATTATATTAGAGTTTTGCCCAAACCCTCAACTGAATTGCAGATATGTTGTATTTTCATTAGTTCTATGCATCTGTGGGGAGAAAAGTCTGCCTGAAAGGAAAAGACACTGTAATTGTGCATACATTTTCCAATATTATCCCATCTCTACCTAAAAGACCCAGGAAACAATAGAAGTAGAAAATGTGCATTGAAATCAATGAATGGAACCCTCCATATTTTGCTGAATTGCACCTCTCAAAATCCCATCCAGCATAGCCAGAACATTTGGAGGGCCACAAGCTCTCTTTCCAAGCAGAAATCTTTTAGCCTGTTTTCTGGATCCAAGTAAATGATTCCACTTGTGTTCTCACATTCCAGGGATGCTAACTGTCTCCCTATATTACTGGGTTAATTCAATGCAAGATTGAAAGGGTTAATCAGTTACAGTAATTGTTCAAACCCCTTCTGATGGATTAAAAAGTTTCTCCCTGATTAATGAAACAGCCAATCAATGTTTTAATTAAAAAAAATAAAAACAATTATAAAGATGGCAGTTGACATGCCTCATTGGAAAAGAGGCATCCCGATCTTTTTCTTCCCACACAAGACAAAATAAATCTCTTTTAGATGATAATTGCTTGCTTGCTACAATACTTTGGTGCAATTTTGAGAAACCAAGAAAGCCTACTTTTCAGTTCTGAATTCCTGTGCCACTAAGAAAATATTGGACTAACGGAGTAAGCCTCCTGCTGTTAATCAAC